>NC_134901.1:18662115-18687115 GCF_041734735.1 Babylonia areolata
ATATAAAAAAAAAAATATATAGTTAAAACAAGTTATATGTGTATGGAGAGCCAAATCACAAGATAAAAAAAAAAAAAATGATGGTTGGATATGTGTATGGAGGGGAGCGAAACGGTCATGGGGGTTCTATATACAACCGACCCCAGCCCAAAACCGCGCAATACCGCCCTCAAGCATAAAAACGAAAAACCGGCTTAAATATGTGTATGGAGAGCCAAATGGTCCTTAAAGAGAGGAGGTTGAGTCAACCGTTCACATAGTTTGCTTTTTTTGGATGGTTTACCATCTTGAATATCAAATAGATTTTTCTTTAACAACTGAGTTTTGTGTTTCGATTTTATGTCTGTTTTCATTGCATTGAATTTTTCAACTTCAGCCAGAATGAGACTAAATTCTTCATCGCTTATTTTATCATCTTCTAATGCTTTTGAAATAAGATCATTTATAGTGTTCAGTTTTGACTCGGCCAACACGCGAATCTCGTTGTGCTTCATAGCTTGTGACATTAATTTTTTATGAATAAATTTACAAGTTAAACCAACCACACCAAGGAGACCAGCTCCCACTTCTATTCCAATAGCTACGGGAGCAGCGGCGACACTCAACAGTAATCCAACACCCGATGCCCCAAGGGCGATACTAAGAGTTGTCAGCGTTGTATCCGCGGCTGTAGCGATATTTACACCGCGTTTATATTTTTTATAAAATAAAGTTCTTTCATCACGCTCTTTTTCGAGGTTGTTTTTTATATTCGATATCTCTCGTAGGCGAAACTCCATTATTCTATAGTAATCATTTTTTTTTTTTAAATGATGGTAACAGGATGAGGAGAGTAGCGCAGTCTTTTAAGCTGAAGAGGTCCGATGTGAATAAAGTCGAGAGATATTTTATCTAACGATGGACGTTTGATGACACCTTCAAGCGAGAATTCTATAGAGGGATCGGGTTGATCAGATGGGTCAACCACTGGAATTTTGATGGTAATTCTCAAGAGTTTATTTTTAAGATTTCCAGGCCATTTTATCTGCAACCCTTTTAAAACTTCTACAAAATCATCTGGCACCCCACTAAGGAGTATATCTAAAACGACAGTTGACCCCTGAATAGGCGGCTCAAAATCAAACTCTTTAATTAACCGCAGTGTGCCAGTCTTTTTACCTCTCATACCAATAACATATCCAAAGTCGTCGCTGTTAACGACGATTAGATCTTTACGCGTATGATAGGAAGCCAACAGTTTACCACTATTTTGTATTTTTTGTAGAGCGTGATTTCTTCCAATACTAACATAGGGTTGTTTTATTTCAAAATCTAAATCCCAGTTATCCACCGGATAAGGTACCCATGTATCATCGTCGGAAAGAACAAGATGATGTGGTTTGTTCACAACAACACCGTCAACGTTCACGTCTGCAAGTTCGCTGAATTTGTTGACACCACCACCATTACTCGTTATTTCTTTTCTTTTGTACGTTCCTTCAGAAAGTTGGAAGGCGTACAACTGATTTTCTTTTCCCGACACATCAAATCCGTCTGTATCTCCGAGATCAACCAAACCGAGCGTAGTGCAGGGTTTGATATTATGTGTTCCTGGCCCTCCGGGATCAACCATTTTCTAATATTTATAGTATATTCTACATATTCAAATTGATGCAACGTAGTCTTCTTAAGGAAATATTTTGAGGAAGACGCAGCTGCATCCACAAACTCATTGTTTCCTGTTTTGTGGTAATACCTTCAAGCGAGAATTCTATATGACTACCCTGTGGTATAATATCATAGGGCATAGCATCATCTTGTTTTTCAATGGTGATTCTCAGGGGTTGATTTGCAAGATTTTTGGGCCATTTAATGTAAAACCCTTGAAAAACTTTTACAAAATCATCAGGCTCTTCACCGAGAATTACATCAAAAATAATACGGAAACGGAAGCCCCACAAACTAGTTAGATCATGAAAATCTATTCCTAATTCAGATTTATCCTTCGAGCGTTTCTTAAGCACATAACACCTCCCCTGGTAGTTTAGTAAATGTACATCCAACGCTCTTAAATCAGCGAACATCCAACCACTGTTTTTTATTCTATAATTATTTTCTTCTTCTTTGGTAATGTAAGGTGATTCAATTTTAAAATCTACCATCCCCTTGTCGAGGGGTTTTAGCTGCCATGTACCGTTTAAACGAACAAGTTGATAGGGCTCATCATTGACAACATCATCCTCACTCACGATATCACCAATTTTTACTTCTTTTCTTTTGTACGTTCCTTCAGAAAGCTGGAATGCGTACAACTTATTTTCTTTTCCCGGCACATCAAATCCCTCTGTATCTCCGAGATCAACCAAACCGAGCGTAGTGCAGGGTTCAACCATATCTTATATGTAATGTAATATTTAAATAATCAATAGAAACGGGATTATGATTTTCATCTACTATAGAAAGTGTTAAACGTGGTAAATCTCCGTGAGAAAGTCTTTTGTACTGGGGTGATGTCAACGTGGTTGTTCGACCACCCCCGCATCTTTCATTTTCTACTGGGATTGATTGTAACAACGTAGAAGGCAATCCGTTATAGAAATTATCGGTGGTATTAATTTGAGAGAGGTGAATGTAAAGTGCTTTATGTATCGCGAGCCGCGGATGCCTGTTTCCTATCACCATTATTCCCGGCGCGATGAGTTTTTGGGGGAACCCCAGAGTATGTGCAAGACGCTCAGAAAGTTCAATCGATTTGGTGCTCTTTATTCTCAGATAGCCACTCGGAGCGTGCAAGTCTAACTCTGCACCGTGGGGGGTGAACACTTCTTTATTCAATTCACACACATTATAATAACCATCTGGGATTATTATCTTACGATCGGTAGTAGTAAAGAAATTGTTTCCGAGCTCATCACTGATATTTTTCCAGTTGGGATAATAAGTTATTTCACGCAGCGCGATTTCTAGTCTTCCACTTTGATTAGATATGCACCGCGGTAATTCGTCTTTTTGAATATCGGTTGTTATTATATACATAGCTATGAATAAGAAAATTTACAGCTTCAATAAGGACGCGTCCTATACAACCGGGTATAAAGAAAAAAGAATAAGTTGTACGCAAATGATCTACGTGAACAGCGAATATTCTTTTACCGCCAAGTTTCCCGATGTTTTTCAGTCTTATGCGAACCCCACTATGACTGGGGAGATGAATGCAGCCTGGCTTGCGTGGAGAAACAACCCGATAGTGTGGTGGCAGAATCAAATCAATTTTGTGGTATGGTGCGCGACCGCCGGGTGTGGAGTAACGGAAGAACATTTTCAAGCTTCTGATCCGTTTATTCGAGCCGTGTATAGGTTTCATTTTTACTATCAGATTCGGAGGTTATTGGACGAGTTAAAAATCCCGCTACCCACCGACCAAGCATTTAACATGTATTATAATCCGTTTGATAAAACAGTTTATCAGCGTTTATGTGCCGAATTTGGGCAGAGGGATTGGAGACAGAAAATAGAAAAGCATGGCTTTGGTTTGGGAGAATTTATTCAGGCTGAGACCCCCGGTGGGGCTGCACGACAGGCAATGAGAAACAGAGGAGAGGGACCTGTGTTCTTTAGCCCCCACGATAAAATCAGACATACGGTGGACATCACCCGGGCTTGGACAACATTTATTCCTGATAAGGGGTTGGGTTTTACACATGCGGGGATAGTTCGTCTCAACGATAGCATTCGCACTTATGTGTGGGCTCTAATAGGGTCACAAGCGCAAACGCGCACGAGTATAACAACAAAAGGAACTGGATTTGATGCGCAAAAACAATTTTTAGCCAATGTTGAAGATGCGATTAATGCCCCCGAAAACCTACAAACGGCGATAAAAAAATACCAGGACGTTCTCCAGTACGCGAGATCCGAAGTAAACTTTGCATTTGGTGTTGGCCTTTATATGGCCCCATCTGATATGGCATTGAGGGTTGGTACACACATTAATTATAATAATAAAATTGTCATTGCGACAGAAGAACAGAATATTGGTGTTAATGATGGATTAAACGAACTACCACACATTGTACCACCTACCCAAAGTGTTCCACCTACCCAGAGTGTTCCACCTACCCAAAGTGTTCCTGCATACTATTTTGTTGCCCCATCAGGAAAAGCTCTTCAATGGTCTAGAGGTCACTGGGCTCTTGTGCCACCTTCTGATGCAGACTTGGCAATGCTTGATGCGAGTAATACGGTGCTCGATTATAAATCACACAAGCCTTTGACAACACCGAGGACAGGAGCGGGTGAAACGAGAGTTTTGTTAGGCATTCGCGGGTGGTTCACTCTTACCTATAGAAATAAAAAATTAATACAAACATCTCGACCAGGATTTGCAATAGCTACCGGTGCTGGTAATAGACCCTTTCTGTATGGTGCAGGTTCTTCGGATAACAAATTTAAACTCAAACCAGCGAAAGTATCGTACGAAGAAGAGCCAACAACTCACAAAGACTATAAAGTCGCTCTTACTTTAGGATTGATAGGTGGTATTTACTTTCTCTTCTTTAAATAATCAAACAGGAGGAGGCCAGCACCGAGCACGAGTGCCCACAGGTTGTTGGCTAACCACCCAACCGCTTTACCCAACGTGCTTAATAACCACGAAACAATAGCCCCAATGACTCCTGGGAGGGCATCAATCGCCTTTAAACCTAATTTTTTAAGTAATTCTCCCAAATCTTTAAGTCTTTTTCTTATCCAGTTGTCATCTTTTTTACCCGGCGCCCGTGGAGTGCCCCCTCCACCCGTGACGGCCAAAACGATAGTGCTGATAATCATACCAAAGGCAGTAAGAATGGAAACGATAGTAATGCCTTGTTCTCTAAAAAGCGTTCGAATACGTTCCGCTAGTGTTGTGTCCTCCTCAAGAATTCTGTGTATCGTTTCACGCATTCTGCTGATTTGAGATCGCAGCGCTTCTTTGTGTGTTGATATCGCTTCTAGCCGTGCAGCACGCTCGATGTTTAGATCGTCTAATTGTAAACGCAAGGGTTTGATTTCGCTTTCATCTTTATCAGCTAGTTCCGCAGACTGAATTCTTATTTTTAAAGTTGATATTTCTTCATCCAGGTGAGAGAGTTTTGAGAGGTTGTCAGAAAGATTACCGCGCTGTCTTTGCATGGCTTTGTCTAAACCTTTGAGTTCACGAATATAACCACCCAGTTCATTGGTGAGGGGAGGATCATCTATAGTTTTAAGTACTTCATCGATTGTATTTGGTGAGAAATCATCCATCTCAATTTCTTCACCCAGTTTGGCTTCAACCTTTTGGAGAGCCGCGACCGTTTGGGGTTTTAAGTTTTTCCTCCTCCAGTCTACAAAACCAAGTTCCTCGCGAATAATATTTGCTCCACCAGGTTTTCCCGCTAGTGTTGAAAGTGCTAGGGGTTGTTTCGTGCGGACGTTAATGATATTAAAATCTGGATTATTTTTTAATCGTAGTGTACCTCTACTATCAAGTTCAAAATTGGTATAATTTCGCCCAACATCGGGCTCTTGTCCAAATGCATCATAGTAATCATCAACCGCGCTCTTTAATAATTCTGTTTGCAAGAAACCAGATTCTATTATTCCACCTTCTGCGAACCCTTCCGCCATATTAAACTTATAATATAAAGTTATATCATTATATCTATATAAAACCAAAAAAATGAGTGGAAGAAAGCTTAATCCAATGAGAAGTTTGCGGGAGCCGCGGGGGATAAAGGGCGTGCGGCAGACTGTCGTGATTACTAACAATCCGTCAACTATCGATCAGAATCAACAACTTCTTGTACGCTTTCCTAATTTAGGTGTTGATGATGTGATCGTTCCGGGGAGTGTTCGGCTAGCATTCAAAATTTCTTTGACTTCTACCACAGATGTGAACAGAACACTCGTTGATAATATTGGTAGAGCCATAGTACGTAAAACAACCATTCGCATTTCCGGTAATGAAATCATGAGCGTTGAAGATAGTGATGTATTTTATACTTATGGAGATCTTTGGCGAACTCGACAAGAACGAAGAAACGCCGTTTATCAAGGTATTGACTTAACTACACACCGTAATGTGACACGATTGCGTATTAACGCGGATAATGGAGATGACACTATCGCTAGAGATGCCGCCATTGCGGAGGCTTATGGTAATCGATTTTGTATTCCGCTTGATTTCGAATTGCTAGAATCTCATGCACCATTTTATCAGAGTGCTCTCGGCGATCGCCTGGAGTATGAACTTACCTTTAACGCTTATAGCAAGGTTATCCGCAGCACAGACCCGGATGCATCCTATACGATAGAAGGGATTAGTCTCGAGTTTGAGAAAGTCACACAACCCGAACTTGCGAGACAGATAGCCGGTTATTATTCGGGTAGGCTCGCTATTTTATATGATAGAATACTACGACATCGTAAAATTCCTCTGGACAAATCTGACACACTCTGGAATATTAATCTCAACGTGCCGGCAAAAAGTATGAAGGGTGTACTGCTGTTGTTTGATGAGTATTACAATCCTAAGATCGATAAGGTTGAAGTGACGATCGAAGGTGTGCCCAATCAACTGTTTAGTCAAGGTATGCGTTCCTATCAACAATGGGATGAAATCAGAAAGTTTTTCGGAACGCAAAAACGCGACCCCGAAGTAGACAAAGTGGTAAAAGATTTAGAACTAGCGGATGTCACAATCGGTGAATATTTCACGAATAATTATGCTCTTTGGTTGGATATGCGCACCACAGATGATAATTTTCTTCACGGGAGTGGACGTCGTATCGAAAATGCGTCTGAAGGCATTACGATTCAGATTCAGAAAAAAGCTGAAACGGCAGAACCGCTAAATGCGTATGTATTTGTAATTATGGATGGACAATTAAATATAGAAGATGGAAGATTTGTCGAGGCTGTTTACTAAAGAAGCACATTCCGCAATTATTTGCGGGCAAACTGGGTGTGGTAAGACCGAATTTATTTTAGATTTATTACAAACGACATATCGTGGTGTGTTCGAGAATATTGTAATTCTATGCCCTACTCTCGAATATAATAAAGCCTATCGATCCCGAGTGTGGGTAAGAAAGGACCGCGGGGTATACACCGTTAATCCCGGTGATAAACTTCACGAATGGCTTGGGCTGTTTTTTGAAATATTTGCCGGGGAGCCAACGTTGTACATCATCGATGACTGTAGTGACTTAAAGGCTCTTACTCAAAAGAAGCAAATGTTGAGTAAACTCGCATTTTCTGGAAGACACGCGAAACAGTCTGTGTGGGTGTTGACTCAGAAATACAACTCGGTTCTTACTGACCTTCGCGAACAAACAAAATGGGTGGCTTTATTTCACTGTAAGGATAGGGACTCGTTTGATGAGTGTTTAAGAGAAAACGATGTCATTCCAACACAAAATGAACGTAAAGAGGTTAGGAAATCATTGGCAAATACCAAACACTCCAAGTTGATATTAAAAACTGATCAACCAGTTGCATATAAAATTTGCTAGTAATAATCAACAGCTGTTTAACAATGCTTAACAGTTCCTTAGCACTGGTTAGCAATTTCTTAACACTGGTTAGCAATTTCTTAACACTTTTAGTCGTTGGATTTGTAGTTTTTTATTATTTTAAACTTAAAAGGAGATATATAGAATATAAGAAGAAGATGGACCAATTACTATCCGAGGATCCCAAACGCGACAGGCTTATGGCGGTGGTCTCAGCCGGTGGAGCAAAAGAATATTTAGGGAAAGAGTTTAGTGTTGATAAAATCGAAGCGATGAAAGATCCGGATATAGACAAGCTTTATACGAGATACGAAGCGAGTTTAGGATCGATGATTACAAAATCACTCGGTAATACAATTATACAACTGTATACCAGAGCAGTTTGTATGTATCTCCCAATTGATGACCAAACAAAATTAAATAGTGATCTCGAGCAAGATCCATTCCTGGGACATGCGCTTAACAGTTTTACTTGCGAACTATATCACAGATTTGGCATGTTCTTAGCTCCGCTCAGCACAGCTGTAACTACTGTTAAACATTGTCAATTTAATAAATATAATGGAGGAAGTAACGAAACCGAAGAATCAGAAGAAAGTTGAAGCGGGTCGAAAAGGTGCTGCTGCTAGAAAAGCAAAACATGAAGAACTTCTCGAAAAACTTCGAAAAGCGAAAGATGAACAACAACAAGAACCATCATCATCGAGGAGACCAGATCACGTTTTTATCAATCCCTTGTACATTGCTGCTGCGATGATAATAGGTTGTGGTGTTTACATATATTTTAATCGGTCGAAAAAACCACCACCACCACCTGTGGTAACAAAACCCAACCCATTTATCATGTATTGAACATTAATTTGTACACTATTTATAAACAACAATGGCAACGCCAAATATAAACGGTAAAGAAATTGCAAACACTGTATACCACGCGGTTGTGGTCAGCGCATTGGCCGCTGGTTACTCGAGATTGACAAAATTAATATTTACGAAAGCCCCGACACCTAGACTGGCTTTCAACCTCGAAGATATCGGGATGGTCACTTTGGATATAGCCCTCGCTATGGCTACGAAGGATATGTTGGAAAAACAAGGTATTCTCCCACATGATATTTTGAAGTAATAATAATATCATCATTATAGTATGGCATCAGTAGCGTTACTCGTTGGAGGGGCAGTAGTAAACGCTTTAGCATTTACCGGAAGTAATTTTTTATTTAGTAAACTGGGGTCTTCAGACGCGTTAGAAGAACAGAAACGACACAACAAAGCGCAAGAACAACTTCAGGCAGCGACCGCAGAATGGCAGAAAGAGAGGATTCAACGTTTAGATTATATCAATGAAAAACTAAGACAACAACAACATGCTGTGAACACGTTTAAGGATGTGGATATGGCTATGCAAGAATATTATAAAGTAATGGGGGAGCCACTACCCCCTCTTTCTCAAAAACCCCAACTTTCAGATTTTTATACACCCTCAGAGGGACAAAAAGATCGAGAATACGTATTTATTATCATGACCATGGTCATTTTTGGCGTTGCGATTTCAAAATATTAAACATTTACTTTCTTAAAAAAAATGGAAAAGATCTATTACAGCCCAAGCGGTTATTGGAAGGGTTATTCGGCGATTAAAAAACTCGCGAAAGCAGCCAAGGTGTCTGAGGATGAGGCTAGAAAATGGTTACAAAAACAAGCTATATGGCAAATTTATCTACCCCCTCCAAAGTATATTCCGAGAGCAAAATTTGATATTACTATCCCAAATGAGGTTCATCAGGCTGACCTTTTATTTTTACCCTATGACAGAATCAGGCGTAAGACGTATAAGTATGCGCTGACTGTCGTTGATGTTGCAAGTCGATATAAAGAAGCCGAACCCCTAACAACGAAAGACAGCGTCGAAGTGGCGGCCGCTTTTTTACGTATTTATGACCGTAGCCCTTTGAAGTTGCCCAAACTTCTTCAGGTAGATCCTGGCCGAGAGTTTATGGGTGCTGTGAACAAAATTTTTAAAAAAGTAAGGCGTGGAAAGACACACAGAAGCCAGGCTATTGTAGAAAGATTTAATCGTACGCTGGCAGAACGATTGTTTAGTCATCAATATGTGGCTGAAATGAAATCGCCGAATCGATCAACAGAATGGGTCACTAGATTACCGGCTGTTGTGGCTGCATTGAATAATGAGGTGACGAGACTTATAGGTAAGAAACCGTCGGTCGCAATAAAGGCCAAATCGGTAGAAGCCGAATCCTCTGCACCGACTAAAGATGATAAAGGAGAGTTACCGCCTGATGCGCAAGTTCGGTACTTGTATGAGCCCGGTGAGCTCGAGGGTGGAGCTCGCAAACGAGCAACGGATCCCGTTTGGTCTCTTAAAGTTTATAATATTAAGCGTATGATGCCCGGCGATCCTATTCTTTATTATTTACAAAATGGCCCATCCAGAGGGTTTGTACACGAAGAGCTTATGGTTGTTCCTCACGATACAGAAATACCATAGTGCCCATAGGCGTAAGATGTAATACCATCATCTAGCCAATAGCGTTTGGAATCGTACGGTGAGAGTGATGTCTTCATTTGCTTGATCGTGTACATCTTGTGCTTATACGATCTGAACGTTCTCATACAATTAGTAAATTGAACAGATCGATCAATACACTCCTTATACATATCGGGTTCAATGTCATCCTTCACCACACATTTTTTTATGCCCTTGGCTTTCTTGATAACTGATCCATCATCCGCTACAACCGAATACATCTTCGAGCGCAAGCCGCAGAATTGTCGGATCGGTTTACATCCGAGCTCACTTTTCATGTATCCTGGCACTTTCTCTATCGATTTATCATACAATGGATGATCTTTTGGAAAATTACTGCGGTCATGTACATTATCATCCATACAAGCGATAAAATCCTCGCATTCTACGTGGAGAATGAATGAATCGGTATCAGTATATAACAACCTGCATCCATATTTTTTCTTGTAGTGGTTGTAATACAAATCATACATGAGATACTTTGATAGGTCGAGAATGGCCATCCCGATATAGATAGGTTTATTGAGCACAAGCTTATTTTTTTTGTAGTGAATCGCTAGAAGTTTCTCGTTGATGATCATATGATCGACATAAGCCGGTTTGTTTATTAGTTTGCGTGCCTTGTCCTCTTCATCTAACTTGAATAATTTGATATTCGTTCTCATTCTGATATTTTCCATAGTTTTACCAAATACCGAGTTGTTCATTAATTTATACAGATCTTTATCGGCATCGTTAGTAGCGGCTTGTCTCAGTTTGGTGTTCATCATTATATAGGGTGCCATCCAGGGACTTTGATTAAACTTTAACACTTTTGTGATTTTAGTTACTTTCATGCCAAGTTGCGTGTATAGTTTGAGATTTCTATAGTGAACGACATAACCAACCTTATTCCATAGATTCGGAACTAATTTTCTCGTTTCCTTTCCGCGCATCTCGAGTTTTTCACGAAGGCGTCGTTGATAGGGTGAGAGGTTTTCGAGTTTTATTTCTATTTTCTCAGGAGCTAGGGGATAATCGTTATGTTCGTCGTGTAATTCCTCAGGGTACTCGATATCACACTCCACAATATATCCCGTCTCATCATCGTCGGGGTGATTTAGAATCTTTTCGAGATTAGCATCGTTATCCCAGATAAATCCACCCGTGGGTAAAGCTTGTAACATCGCCCAACCATACAAGTTGTTCGCGTCGAGATACATGATATACGAATCCGTTTTTTCAGGTCTGTAATCTTTCATATACTTGTTATTAGCCTCCGCGTATCTTCTTACAGTCATACTGATTCCACCACGTATTCCCGCCTCTATCATGTTATATTGTTCGATATCCGTCAACAGTTCGAGTTCTATTCCCGTACTCTTGAGTAAAGCATCCCAAGACATTCCGGGAAGCGTGTAATAATGAACAGGATCGAGATTATGAGTTCGCAAACACGTATTTCTAAAATTCTGGAACACATCGGCAAGTAACAACACATCAGTGACTAAGTACAGATCGTTATAATCACCTAGATTCTTACATTTAAACTTCTTCCACACATTCTTGGCATGCTCGTGGTCACTTTCTGATATATCCGTGTTGTTAAGTTTACTAAAGAAATGACTTTTCTTTGGTAGTTTCGTATCTTCGTATTTACTCCAATCGGTAATATATTCGTACGGAAAGACTCCTTTTCTCGTAACGAGCTTGAACTCCTCCTCATCTGTGAAATGTTTGCGCGTTAAAAACTTCTTATCATCCGGAAGGTTCTTCGCAAGCTGGTCGAGACTCGAACTCAGGAATGCGAAACTATCTAAAAACTTCAACCTTCCCCAACTGAATGTGATGTACTTCTCTTTATTATTCGCGATACACGTAATTCTACCACCACCTTTGTTCGCGAGCTCCGAAATGATCGCGTGAGAGTCGTAACCTTTGAGGTTGTGAAATAATATCGACAACACAAATTCGTCGGGTTTTATTCTCAATTTAAGATTACACGATGCATGCGCGGCACCTCTATAGTTCCCTGTGATATGGTCATGATCTCTTACTTTATCATTTGCGGGTAGTTCCCCTCTACATATCCAACAAACTCGTTCGTTTTCAAACGATTCGTTATCTTTTTTGGTCATCTTTATTGGAACTGGTTTTTTTCAATTCCTTGACAGTATGATAATATATTCTTTGAAGTTTTTCGAGAAAATGACTGACCGCATTCTCACCACGAAATAGTTGCGGTTTGTACGCCCTTCCATCAGACCTAACATGCAGAAACCCGTATGACGAGATGATGTGTTCGCTTTCTTTGATGGTCTTATTCGAATCGGAATCGTCTTTTATTTCTTTACAAATCGCCTCAAAATCAGCATATATCACATCACTAACTTGCATTTGTTTTTGAAAATTGGTAAATTTGATCATTTTTGTCTTCTCCGATGGCATCTCAACGCGAGAATAGTTCTTGTGGTTGATCTGCGCGCATCGCTTGATATGTTCTTCTAAAAGTTCTGATGATGTTGTACCTGTCAAGCAATACTCACAAAAGTACATTGCTGCTTTGTGTTTGTTTGTATTACTCAGTAGTCTGTTAAAATTCTTAATATAAGTATAATGTTGTCCACCATTTTCATTTTCTATAATAAGAAGTTTAATACGCTCCATGTTGGTGGGTTGTTTTGATATTCTTGCACGTTCAATCGTTTTATTTTTTAAATAGTATACATTAATAGCAATATTATTTTGAGTCTCGATCCTTGTAATTTGTTTTATTGGTGTAGGAAAGTCAATATTTTCAAAATTAAACCCATCATCAGAAGGATAGGAATAAGTTAAATTAGAATTCGCTTTTGCTGGAAACTTGTGTGCACGTAAACAATGTCTTATACATTGATCATCTTTATTTTTAATATTAATCACAGCTCTTTTATTTTTTAACCACTGTGGTGATTCAATAAAGGATCCTGGAGATGTAATAGAAACTCTATTCACCCATAAACTAAAGATTCTTTTAATGAACCATCCTGAACCTTCATTTGTAAAATTTTCTATTTTTAACAAAATCTGTTTTATTTGTTTTTCAATATCTTGATCATCAACAACATCAATAATACTTTGATATTCCGATCGAAATACAGCTACAGTAGTATCATTATTTTTAATTTGACCAAACTCCACCGTTAAAACAATATTTTGTTTGGTCAGTGGAATAGCTCTTTGGTTAATAGTGTCCACTTTACTCATCATAAACGAAAGCGGATCTATTTCATTTGGAAGAGCCGCAAGTTTATAATTTTTAATAATACTACCAAACTCCTCCGTGGATTCAGCTTTATGTTGTAGTTGACGTATATTTTTAATAAGTTCATCTTTTTTCATTCTACTAAAACCACGAATTTTGAGCTTTCGTGCAATATCTTTAAGCGTAGCATTGGTCTCCCCCTCCAAAGCATCAAACCCCAGTGCTTTAATCAACTCAGTTTTATTCATAGATTCATGATTAGGAATCTCTTTTCTTGAAGCGAGATCACGGTAATATTTTTCAGAATATCGTTGCACCATTTTTCTCTCTATATATACTATTATATTTTTTTCTCTAATAGGATTTTTTTTTTTACAAGTTGATCAATCTCTGAATCCAATGATTACTCCACCAAAGGGTGGAATATACCCTCTTGAATAAGTTTCAAAAGGGTCAATTTCATCATCGTCATCATCATCATCCTCAGAGTCGCTTGAATGTTCTCCACAATCGGGTATAGGATCAATCTTTTTCTCCATGGGAGGAGGCTTCTCTTTTTTATGCTTACATTTACAACAAATAACATACTTCGTACGTACATAAAGGTTGCATTTTATACAAAGTACTGGAAGTGACATTCCTTTTCTATGACATTTAATATGATCTTTACAATAGAGCCCCATGCAAGCTCGACCGCATACTCTATTTGTTTTAACTTGGGGGTACTCACAAATGTTATGTGGAAAAGGCATTATTTTTTCTATATATACAATATAATCTTTTCTCTAATAGGGTGATCACAATCTTCGCGCGCGGGTGGGAAGATACGCGGAGGCAGGCTGTGCGCGGGACCACTCCCACTACACACGCCGTGCGGTCGCTTGCCAGCACACACACACGGGGAACGGGGTGACCGTTTCGCTCCCCATACACATAACTGGTTATAACTGGTTTTAACTAGATTTTTTTTTTTCATGCTTGAGGGCGGTATTGCGCGGTTTTGGGCTGGGGTCGGTTGTATATAGAACCCCCATGACCGTTTCGCTCCCCTCCATACACATATCCAACCATCATTTTTTTTTTTTATCTTGTGATTTGGCTCTCCATACACATATAACTTGTTTTAACTATATATTTTTTTTTTATGCTTGAGGGTCATATTACTCCAACATACACAGGTTTTGACTAAATTTTTTTTTATGCTTGAGGGCCTTAACACAAGCTAATACGCCCAAAAAAGTTGTATATAGAACCCCCATGACCGTTTCGCTCCCCTCCATACACATATCCAACCATCATTTTTTTTTTTTTTTATCTTGTGATTTGGCTCTCCATACACATATAACTTGTTTTAACTATATATTTTTTTTTTTATGCTTGAGGGTCATATTACTCCAACATACACAGGTTTTGACTAAAATTTTTTTTATGCTTGAGGGCCTTAACACAAGCTAATACGCCCAAAAAAGTTGTATATAGAACCCCCATGACCGTTTCGCTCCCCTCCATACACATATCCAACCATCATTTTTTTTTTTTTTTATCTTGTGATTTGGCTCTCCATACACATATAACTTGTTTTAACTATATATTTTTTTTTTTATGCTTGAGGGTCATATTACTCCAACATACACAGGTTTTGACTAAAATTTTTTTTATGCTTGAGGGCCTTAACACAAGCTAATACGCCCAAAAAAGTTGTATATAGAACCCCCATGACCGTTTCGCTCCCCTCCATACACATATCCAACCATCATTTTTTTTTTTTTTTATCTTGTGATTTGGCTCTCCATACACATATAACTTGTTTTAACTATATATTTTTTTTTTTATGCTTGAGGGTCATATTACTCCAACATACACAGGTTTTGACTAAAATTTTTTTTATGCTTGAGGGCCTTAACACAAGCTAATACGCCCAAAAAAGTTGTATATAGAACCCCCATCTCTTATACTACTACAGTACTGATCGGATTACACCGCAGAGATAAACAAAGTTTCTGAAGTGTACAGAATAAAGGGAAAGAGACGGTGTACCCCCCCCCCCCCCCCCCCCCCACTCCTCTCTCTCTCTCTGGTCTTTGGTCTTTTGATCTTTCACGATCTAGGATGGGGAGGCTGTGAGGGGAGGAGAGAAGAGGAGAGGAGAGGGCTGGGTGGTAGGGTAGGATGATGGGGGTGGTGGATCTGGTGGGGGTGGTTGTGGGGGAGGAGTGGGACAGTTGCTATCAAGAGATCTACTAGTTTACAGTGGTTTTGTTTGGTTTTTATTATCTTTTTTTTTTTTTGGTTATGAATGGGCAGATAGAAAAGGACGGGTTGCATGAAGTCATTCTGGGAGACGTGGAGAGAGAGGGAGAAAGGGAGAGAGAGAGAGAGAGAGACAGAGAGAGAGACAGAGAGAGAGATCAGGGAAGGTAAGGGGACGGGGTGGACCTTAGAGTGGATGGTGAACATAAAATGAGGGGTATGGGGGAGGCAGACGGTGGTGGTGGTGGTGGTGGTGCGCCCACTGTGACGTCACGGGTTATTACTGGGAGAGGGGGAAACGAGGGGCTGGGCTGACGAACAAAGAAGAGGATGATGATGACGTCACAGTAGGTTCACAGAGACCTGTGAGTGGGTTTTCCATCAACGGCAGAGACCGGCAGAAGTTGGGTGGTGAACGAAGTCTACACTGGTCACACAGAAGATGGTGTTCCACCTATTTCATTGGAGAGTAGAGATGGATGGATGATTTATTCATTTATAAGTCTTTGCCCCTCATGAATAGGAGTAAAAAAAAAGAACAACAAACAAAAGAAACAAACGAGAGAGAGAGAGAGAGAGAGAGAGAGAGAGAGAGAGAGAGAGAGATCCTCTGTTTTCGTCTTCGAGGGTTTCTTCACAAATGTCATGACAGCTTTGATAAACGTTTGCTGAAAGAACACAAACGAGAGTCCTCCCCAGTGGACGAACATCTGACCCACAACCAACATCACTTTGGAAAGGACAATGTGCAAGTTCTCGACAGAGAAGCAAGATGGTTCCAGAGGGGAGTAAAGGATTGCAGTCCATATCACCGCCAGGAACCCCACCATCAAGGCCGACACAACCTGCCGTCGGTGTACTCCTCACTCGTCAAGTCACATTGTCGTGAGTTCGCTCACGGCGATGCGTACAGCTGCTAATTCTCTTCCCAGCAGTTGCGCTGAAGAAGCCGGCCGGATCGCCGACGAAAGCTACGCAAGTGAGTAGCCTTCCTTGACTGAGAGATCCGTTTAACTCACTCAGTACGGCCAGTCCTCTCTTCTCCTCTACACAGACCCCTCGGATGTCAAGTGGGTGTCTGAATGACCCAACCTTTAGCTTCCGTCGTCAGAACTGTGGTATTCTTTGTCAACATTCACGTCTTCAGTATAAGAGCCTTCCGCTTGCAATATTTTGATGATGGTAATTGGGCTGAAACGCTGTTAACGTTGTCTCTTTCGCCGTTCGTATGGAGAGAGTTAACTTGGTAGTCGTTTGACTCTCCATCGGACGAGACGGTAAACCGAGGTCCCGTGAGCAGCACGCACTTCGCGCACTGAAAAAGAATCCTCGGCAACAAGAGGGTTGTGTCCACAGGCAAAACTCTGAAAGAAGGAATCCACTCTGATTGGTACACAGATGTATATGCATGCACTCAAGGCCTGACTGACTAAGCGCGTTGGGGGTATGCTGCTGGTCAGACAGTATCAGTATCAGTATCAGTAGCTCAAGGAGGCGTTACTGCGTTCGGTCAAATCCATATACGCTACACCACATCTGCCAAGCAGGTGCCTGACCAGCAGCATAACCTAACGCGCTTAGTCAGGCCTTGAGAAAAATAAAGAATTAAAAAAAATGAATAAGTAAATAAAAAAAATAATAGATGCTTACATAAAAATACTACTACTACTAATAATAATATTTAAAAGGCGCAAAATCTTGATTAAGTTAACTCTAGGCACACACACACACACACACACACACACACACACACACACACACACACACACACAAACAAACAATTGAAACTGAAACGGATACTAATTATCCTGTTCCTGCTGGGCTGCTGATGACCCATTTGGCACTGACCGTCATTCTGAAAACAGTCAGTGGAAGGAGAGAATAGGGTCTCACCCTTCCTATACCGAGTCCTAGACGCAGTTCACTTAAAAGCCTTTCACCGCCATGCTCGCATTTATGCACAGGCATGGTAGATGACCCATGTCACTTAAAGGTGACCATTCATTGCTCTGTTATCCATCAAACTACTGCTCTCAATGTTCGGTGGTAGGATAAGCCATATTTTCTATACATCGCAGGGGGGAATCCCCAGCTATATTTTGCCACTGTCTATACCACAAGGGAATTTTGTACTCCAAATTGACTGGCGGTGAAAGGGTTAATTAAACAGCAGCACCAGAGAGAGCAGGGCAGTGTTGAACAAAGACGCCCATCAGTACTACTGCAGGCCTGTAGGGACACAGAGAAGCCGTCGTTTTTCACTGGGAGCCACAGAAAGCACATACCACCACCAGGCTCCTGCGGAACAGACCATGCTGCTGACTTGTTTGACCCCTCTCACCACACCACACCACCACCCCCACCCCCCACCCCCACCATACCTCTAGTGGTATCGACCATGTTGTGATTAACTTGGGAGGATTGCAAGACCTGGCACTGTTAGCTCATCCTCTTCTTCTTCTTCTTCTTTGCGTTCGACAGCTACGCAGTCAGGGTCGAAGTCCGAGGGATGCCACAAACTCGGACGTCCGGTGAAGATCGGCTGCCGTCCCCCAGAGCTTGGTGTTGAGGTCAGCACCCCCAGGCCAGGACTGCTGCCGCATCTTCTCATACAGGGGGCAGTCTTGGAGAATATGGGATGGGGTCTGGTCAGCCTGGCCGCAATCACATAGGGATGTGGCTGCCACTCCAATCCTCTTCAGGTGTGCTTGGAGGCCACAGTGTCCTGTGCGAAGGCGGTAGATGGTAGTCTGGTGTCTTCTCTCCAGTGTCCTGATGGGATCTTGTTGTGCCTGGTAGCCTCCGTTCAGGGTGACCCAGCCTCTTCGGAATCTGCTGCGGAGGAGAGTTTTTGCTTCCTCATATGTGGCAGGAATGGTTGGCTGTGTGAGCTGGCTTCCTTCCTTAGCGAGGTGGCACTGTTAGCCATCTGCATCCATCTAGGTGAGAATGTTCTTCTCGGAGATCTGTGTGCAGGTGTGCAGATGCGACATGAATTATAGCTGGTTGTGGACGTGTTTCCTGCCTCATCTTCTGAAAGAAAGTTAGTGCACGTGGTGGAGATTTCTAAAGAAAATGTCAACGGTATTAGAAAGTTTTACTTTTGCACGTTGGAAGTAAGATCGATGGTATTTTCAGTTTTGATGTTGGTTTCCTAGACGAAGGAAACAACAGAACTCTTTATTTTTTTCAGTCCTGCCCCCTCTTGAAAGGGCTCAGCTGAGAGACACCTGAGAAGCCCTCTGTGAGGCAGCCACAACAGTCTCGCAGAATTCCACAAGAACAACAGGGCAGGTGGTGGTGTTCTCAGACGCTCTCTCCGTGCTCCAGGCCCTCAAGAACTCCGGCTGCAAAGAACAGAACCATCTCACTTCAGCCCTTGTTGCCCTGAGCGTCAGAGTGGAGAAGGTGGTGATATAATGGCCACCAGCACACTGTGGCATCAGAGGCAACGAAAAAGCGGACATTCTGGCAAAAGACGGTGCACAGAAGGAGCAGGCCAACAAACTGGTGTCATACGATGAAATCAAGACAATCATCAAGGCACAGCAAGGAATAAAGTGGCGCCTCCAGCACCCCAAATATAACCCAGAAGACAGATACCATTTGCTGGAACGACGGGAACAGGTCAAGATCTTGCGCCTGAGGACTGGACACAACCGCCTGCTCCATCACATGCACACAAAATTTGGCATTGGACAGAGTGGAGAGTGTCCTTGTGGTGAGGGACCAATGACAACCGACCACATCCTTCAAGACTGTACGACGCATGCAGCATCCAGGAGGAAGTACTGGCCAACACCGACAGCAGTGGAAGCCAAACTGTACGGCACCCTGGGGGAGCTGCGACGGACAGCAGCCTTCATCGAGGACACCGGGCTGCTCATCTAACGGGAGGCGAACGAGGAAGAAGAAGAGAAGACACCGTGTGTCTGACACCAACCCTACAATACTGCACACCAAGCTCCTTGGATCCAGACAGGACTTGGAGAGGACAACGTCATTTATCAAACGGGTTGGACTGACATTGTGAAAATGAGAAGAAGAAGAAGAAGAAGAAGAAGAAAGGAGAAAGAAGGAAGGAAGAACAAGGAAGAAGAAGAAATAGAAGAAGAAGGAGGAGAAGGAGAAGAAAGGAAGAGGAAGAAAGAAGGTGAAAGAAGAAGAAAAAAAGGAGGAGGAAAAAGACGAGGAAGAAGAAAGGAGGAGGAAGAGATAGAGAAAGAAGAAGAAGAAGAAAGAAGAAGAAGAATGAGAAGACAAAGAAGAAGAGGAACAACAGAGAACAAGAACAAGAAGAATAATAAGAAGGAGTCGCTGGCGACTTTTTAAAGTTTGAATTGGTTGTCCAGAACACGCTTTGCAGGTTGGAGGCAAAAGTCTGCCTTTGTATTGGGGGTACCGGGCGACCCGTTCACTATGCTAGGAGTGGCCCCACCATCATCTGCTGGAAATTCTGTGCCGGGAAAAGTTCCTCTTTTCTATCGCTCTCTTTGTTTCTGGCTTCTTTTTGTTTCTCCTTTGCTCTCTGTTCTTCTCTTACTTTCTGCCTTGCCGGTCCGTTAACCTTTTGTCCTTTTTTTTGTTCTTTCTTTTCTTCTGAAACGACGCCTTGAATAGCTTTGCTCATTTTCTGGACTTGGTTATTTCGACACTCTTTCACTATGTTTATTTGTTGTTGTTTTTTTTGCGACCAGAACGTATCTAGTGTCTCCATGTCGGCGATTGTTTCACTTTGTATGCCTGCTCTTTTGTAATATATATATATATATATATATATATATATATATATATATATATATATATATATGTGTGTGTGTGTGTGTGTGTGTGTGTGTGTGTGTGTGTGTGTGTGTGTGTTATTTATGATTTCTGTATGATTTTGCTCATGAACAATTTAGTCAGTTTGAAGAAAAAACAACAACCCATTCCTCTTCTCTTTCTACGCGTTGACTGCAACACTCCCGTTCATTGATTAGTTTTCACTGACGGGCGCAATAGCCGAGTGGTTCGAGCGTTGGACTTTCAATCTGAGGGTCCCGGGTTCGAATATCGGTAACAGGCACCTGGTGAGTAAAGAGGTGGAGATTTTTCCGATCTCCCAGGTCAACATTATGTGCAGACCTGCTTGTGCCTGAACCCCCCTTCGTGTGTATACACAAGCAGAAGATCAAATTAATACGCGCGTTAAAAATCCTGTAATCCATGTCAGCGTTCGGTGGGTTATGGAAACAAGAACATACCCAGCATGCACACCCCCGAAAGCGGAGTATGGCTGGCTACATGGCAGGGTAAAAAACGGTCATACACGTAAAAGAGCACACGTGCACATGGGAGTTGCAGCCCACGAACGCGGAAGAAGAAGAAGAAGGTTTGTTTTCACTAATGGTTTATATATCGACGTGTGTTGTTCGCCCAGCCATCCCAGCAGCCGTTCTCCTTTAAATTAAGGCACTGGGGAGATGATATAATGGGGGAGGCGGTGATTGAGCGGGTGTTGAGGGGATGAGGAACGGAAGGGCGGCAGGGATAGATAGAATGGACAAGAGAGGAAGTAGTAGGGGGCATTAAGTCCGAAAAACAGGTGAAAGCTGCACTTCGTGATAAAAACATTCTGTTTGGTTTTTCTTATTCCTTATTCATTTGTGGTTCATTTAAGCAAGGGATCCACCTTATCACTGCACCGGAAGTGGGTGTGGTCAGCGTCTAAAGTAGGTCACTGAGTTCAAAACAAATGGCACTTATTTTCTCGGTTATTTCGTTTTCTTACCCAATTTCACACGTGGAAATGTCCAGAATGTGGTCTCCGAATGTTAATTATGCTGTTATGTACTTGCTATGTTATGTAAATGTCTTCAGGGGTGTTTCGTGACAAAAATAATAAAGATAAAATAAAAATAGAAAATAGGTCACAATGTCAGTGATGCTAACTGGTCGTTGTTTAATCTCAATGTGCACTGTTATGTTGCTCATACATTTTAAAGAACATGTACATATTTTTCATCTTTCTCTGGGCTACTTGTACCCTAAACAATATATATATATATATATATATATAAAACAACAACAGCAAACAAAATAAACATAAACAAAAAAAAGAAGGGGGAGGGGAAAAAGATGTGTCTAGATCTTTGGGTGCCGTTTATGATAGCAACTAAGCCTCTTTTTGAATTTCTTCTGCTATGAGTTGATATTTTGCAAAGTACTTCAGCCTCTTAAGATATGACATTGATGAAACTGATATAGCAGCTCAACAATCACCTTTGTTTCATCAATCTCATCCACCCATTTCAGTCTGCCTATCGTGCTGACCACAGCACCGAAACCGCTCTCCTCCACATCCTGAATAACCTACTGCTAGCGTCCGACTCAGGACAGATCTCCCTTCTCACTCTTCTCGACTTGTCAGCCGCCTTTGACACGATAGACCATTCAATCCTTCTTTCCCGTCTTCATTTTACATTTGGTATCAACTGCACTGTTCTAAACTGGTTCAAATCTTATCTCACTGATCGATTCCAGTCTGTCATTGGTGATAATTTCCAGTCTGAACCCATTAAAATTGAACATGGAGTCCCACAGGGATCTGTTTTAGGCCCAGTGCTCTTCACACTGTACACTGCTCCTCTCGCTGAAATTATCAACCGCCATAATGTCAGTCATCATTCTTATGCTGATGACACTCAACTCCTGAAGAGTGATACACCTGAAAAACTGTTGTCGCTCTTGCAAGAAACATCTAACTGCTTCCTGGATATTCAAAATTGGATGACTCTAAATAAGTTACAATTGAACGCAGACAAAACTGAAGCAATGATCATAGGAACTAAACAAAAACTCTCTTCCATTACAACTAATACAATCAAACTTGGCAGTACATCCATCCCTCTGTCCAGTTCAGTCAGGAACCTCGGCGTTGTCCTTAACAACACACTGTCCATGCAAACATTTATCAATCAGACATGTCAATCCTGCTACTGTCAACTGCGGCGCATCAGTTCCATCCGGAAATATCTGTCCATTGACGCAACATCTAGACTTGTCGTCTCTCTCATTCTCTCTCGCCTTGACTACTGTAACTCTCTATTGTCTGGTTTGCCTGCTTCATCCATTCAGTCCCTTCAGCGCATACAAAATTCTGCTGCCCGACTCGTCCTCAGAAAGAAAAGATCTGAGCACACCACTCCTCTTTTGCAACATCTCCACTGGCTCCCTGTCTCACACCGAATAAAGCACAAGATCAGCACTCTGTGCTACAAATGTATTCACAAATCAGCCCCTTCCTATCTCTGTGGCTGCCTTCACATCTACACTCCATTTCGCTCACTACGATCAGCTTCGGATCCACTCCACTTACGCATACCCAGATTCAAACTCTCGACTGTTGGCAGCCGTTCTTTCTCTGTCTCTGGACCTTGCAATTGGAATGAACTTCCTCTTTCGCTTCGTCAAGTCTCCACACTCAGCTCTTTCAAGTCTGGCCTTAAAACCCACCTCTTCCCAAAATAGCCTCCCTTCCCTGCCTCTTCCTTGTCTTTAGTTTCTCCAGTTTTAGAGTTATGCGTGCGTGAGAATGACTGATGCGAAAGCGATTAGATTTGTCTCTGCACAAGATTCAGCGCTATATAAGTACCAGTATTATTATTATTATTTATTATATACTTGTAATTAAAGAAAATCAATCGTAAATTTGTGAATGTAAGTATAATCAAGGTCGATCAGCTCTGCCAATTTCCAGAGGCACCACACGCATGTCTAAAACATTTTTGCTTGGATACGTTTTTAATTCATATCAAGCATTCACCAAAAACCGCAAACATATAGTATATGCTCAATTCGCTTGTTTTGCCTTTCATTCAGCACTGACAGACAATATCGTACTTACTAGATTCAATGTGGAGAAGAATGATTGTAGAATAGTAAAATCCTTCTCATTCTCATAAGGGTAAAGAGTGCTTCCAAGGAAGGGTGGTGGGTCTTGTCGCTGATGCTTGACTGCCTTCTGTCCTGCAGTCCTTTACAGCAGTCCGATGTGGGAGGATAAGGAGAAATTTTAATATACCGTTGCGCACACTGGTGACTGTAATTTCACATTTCACTTTTTTTCTTGCCCAGGGCATACACAGGTTGGTCCAATGACTCCATGCTGCCCTGGATGCTCCACCGCAGGCTGCACGACGTCCATTACATGTTTTGTCATTGCGATTCAGTGCACATTTTCTGATAGCATGGCCAATGTTGCTAGTATGTCTGTCCAGATACTCATGACGTGCAGCATGGAAGTCTGACCAGGAAAGTGTACCAGTGGCGATCTCATGTTCATCTTCAATGACACCTTTGCAGTGACTTTCTTATTTGATTTTTGCCTCTTGACTCCTTCTGGACCATAGGGATGCAACAGTACTCCAGCGGACTCGGTTTTTGGCTGCTCTCTTCAGCCGGGCCTATGTCCATCCGGCTGTGCCTTCATCTCATCCTCCAAGCTTCTTTTCCAGGTCTGCTTTGGTCAGCCAGCTCGCCTCCTGTCTTGTGGTGTCGTCTGGAGGCTTTCGAAGGGTATTGCTATCCAGCCCCATTTCCTCTTCCTGATCTCCTCACTAAGGGGCACCTGGTTGGTTCTTCTCCAGAGGCAGGCATTTGATACTGTCTCTGGTCATCTGATCATTTGAAACATGGTGCAGGCATCTATTGATGAAGGCCAGTCGTTTGCTTGTGTTCGTCTTGGTTGTTCGCCATGTTTCAGAGCCACACGAGAGGACTCCTTAACGTTGATGTTGAAGATCCTCAGTTTGGTGTGAGTGGAAAGAGATATAGAGTTCCAAATTGGCCGCAGGGTGTTGAAGGCATGCCTCGCTTTGTTGATGCGGTTCTTGATGTCTTCATCCGCCCCTCCGGCCTTGCTCACTACGCTGACATCTTTGCAGTACACCAACCATTCACTTTCAGTGTTGCGCGTCTTGCTTTCAAGTCTGATGGCTGGTTTTGCACTGACGTTACATGGTGGTATTTAGACATCTTTGGAGGTCAGAGCAGCTGGATGCACTTTTGTGTAGGTGACAAAGGGGGGGGGGGGGGGGGGGGGCATTATTTCCATTCTGGCTGACACCGATTGCTGAACTAGGGGTGTGAAGTGCATAATTGCATCTGCGTCTTCATGCTTAGTCTGCATCAAATATCCCATGGAAGGTGTTTCCCGCTGTTGTCAATCTTGTGGGGTGTGGTCAATTTTATCGACCGCTCCAACTATGTAAATGTTTGTCATCATTCTTGGCGGAAGAACTACACCGTCTCTTTCAAATTTTTGCTTTTCACTGTTTGCAATATCTGTTGAAATAGACAACACATGCTTGTATGAGATTCCAAGGCCAAGGCTATGAAGGATTTCAACCAGCCCTAGCTTTCTTGTCTGACAATGAACTTAAAGGCTAGTAGATTAGGAATGATGTCTGTGTCCTGTTGCGCTGC
>NC_134901.1:18702115-18704615 GCF_041734735.1 Babylonia areolata
AGCAGAAGCAGAACAGCACGGCTGCGACCATTTATAGCGGAGGAATGATTACGTTGTCGTTGTCAGCTTGGGGATTTTCTGGGGCTTTTTGCCTCCCTCGCAGAGGCCAGTACAGGTGAGAATGTCACGTGCTTCACGTGCAGATTTACGACAGCAGGGAGCGGCAGTTTCTCTTTTTTTTTCTTTCTAGCCTCTGTGTATATGTCTTGTCTATCTGCCTGTCTGTCTCTCCGTCTCTGTCTTCTTTCTCTCTGTGTGTGTGTATGTGTCTGCCACTCCCTCTCTCTCTCTCGATCTCTCTCTCTCTGTGTCTCGCTGTCTCTCCATCTGCCCCCTCTCTCTCTGTCTGTCTATCCATCTGCCCCCCCCCCCTCTCTCTCTCTCTGTGTCTCTCTCTTATTTAAAACATTTGAACTTGAGAGTAACTGTGCTGTCGAACGTGGCACAAGTTTGAACTGCTGTTTCTCGTTCCCAGCATCGTTTAGGTGAAGTTTGTTTTCGTCGTTGAAGAATTCTTGGAAACTGATGTATTGGTTCATTTACCCCTTGTCATGAGTGGCCCTGACCTGATGAATAAACCATTGGCATGCTGCGCTGTCTTTGGTGTGTGTGTGTGTGTTGTTTGTTTTTTTTTGTTTTTTTTCTTGTGTGTTTGTTTGTTTGTTTTCTTTTAATTTATTTATTTAATTATTTATCATTATTATTATTGTTTTATTATTATTATTATTATTATTATTATTATTACTACTACTACTACTACCTTTTTATATTATAATTATTATTTATTTATTTAAGCTTATCTATTATTTATTCACCTTTTTTTTTTTTCTCAAGGCCTGACTAAGCGCGTTGGGTTACGCTGCTGGTCAGGCATCTGCTTGGCAGATGTGGTGTAGCGTATATGGATTTGTCCGAACGCAGTGACGCCTCCTTGAGCTACTGAAACTGAAACTAAATTTTTTATTTCATTTTTATTTCATTTTATTTCTCTTTTATTTTTATTATTATCTTCGGTTTGGTTTACTTTCTTCTGCTGTTCTCCATCTTGTTACACCCACACTCTCTGCCTGTCTTGCTGTTCTTCCGGCATCTTGTTACACCCACACTCTCTGCCTGTCTTGCTGTTCTTCCGGCATCTTGTTACACCCACACTCTCTGCCTGTCTTGCTGTTCTCCATCTTGTTACACCCACACTCTCTGCCTGTCTTGCTGTTCATCATCTTGTTATACCCACACTCTCTGCCTGTCTTGCTGTTCTCCATCTTGTTACACCCACACTCTCTGCCTGTCTTGCTGTTCTCCATCTTGTTACACCCACACTCTCTGCCTGTCTTGCTGTTCTCCATCTTGTTACACCCACACTCTCTGCCTGTCTTGCTGTTCTTCCGGCATCTTGTTACACCCACACTCTCTGCCTGTCTTGCTGTTCTTCATCTTGTTACACCCACACTCTCTGCCTGTCTTGCTGTTCTTCATCTTGTTACACCCACACTCTCTGCCTGTCTTGCTGTTCTCCATCTTGTTACACCCACACTCTCTGCCTGTCTTGCTGTTCTCCATCTTGTTACACCCACACTCTCTGCCTGTCTTGCTGTTCATCATCTTGTTACACCCACACTCTCTGCCTGTCTTGCTGTTCTCCATCTTGTTACACCCACACTCTCTGCCTGTCTTGCTGTTCTCCATCTTGTTACACCCACACTCTCTGCCTGTCTTGCTGTTCTTCATCTTGTTACACCCACACTCTCTGCCTGTCTTGCTGTTCTCCATCTTGTTACACCCACACTCTCTGCCTGTCTTGCTGTTCTTCCGGCATCTTGTTACACCCACACTCTCTGCCTGTCTTGCTGTTCTTCATCTTGTTACACCCACACTCTCTGCCTGTCTTGCTGTTCTCCATCTTGTTACACCCACACTCTCTGCCTGTCTTGCTGTTCATCATCTTGTTACACCCACACTCTCTGCCTCTCTTGCTGTTCCTCATCTTATTACACCCACAGTCTCTGCCTGTCTTGCTGTTCTTCCGGCATCTTGTTACACCCACACTCTCTGCCTGTCTTGCTGTTCATCATCTTGTTACACCCACACTCTCTGCCTGTCTTGCTGTTCATCATCTTGTTACACCCACACTCTCTGCCTGTCTTGCTGTTCTCCATCTTGTTACACCCACACTCTCTGCCTGTCTTGCTGTTCTTCCGGCATCTTGTTACACCCACACTCTCTGCCTGTCTTGCTGTTCTCCATCTTGTTACACCCACACTCTCTGCCTGTCTTGCTGTTCTTCATCTTGTTACACCCACACTCTCTGCCTGTCTTGCTGTTCTCCATCTTGTTACACCCACACTCTCTGCCTGTCTTGCTGTTCTTCCGGCATCTTGTCACACCCACACTCTCTGCCTGTCTTGCTGTTCTCCATCTTGTTACACCCACACTCTCTGCCTGTCTTGCTGTTCTCCATCTTGTTACACCCACACTCTCTGCCTGTCTTGCTGTTCTTCCG
>NC_134901.1:18712115-18729615 GCF_041734735.1 Babylonia areolata
ATTGTACTATACTGCACTGTATTGCACTGTACTGCACTGTATTGCACTGTATTGTACTATACTGCACTGT
Source organism: Babylonia areolata (assembly GCF_041734735.1). NCBI lineage: Eukaryota > Metazoa > Mollusca > Gastropoda > Neogastropoda > Buccinidae > Babylonia > Babylonia areolata. The sequence continues at coordinate 18,712,186 of NC_134901.1, forward strand.
ATTGCACTGTACTGCACTGTATTGCACTGTACTGCACTGTATTTCACTGTACTGCACTGTACTGCACTGTATGGCACTGTATTGCACTGTACGTAACTGTATTTCACTGTACTGCACTGTACTACACTGTACTGCACTAGCACTGTACTGCATTGTATGTTACTGTATTGCACTGTACTGCACTGTATTGCACTGTACTGCACTGTGTGGCACTGTATTGCACTATACTGCACTGTACTGAAATTCAGGCCGCTCTCCTTGGAGAGAGAGAGAGAGAGAGAGAGAGAGAGAGAGAGAGAGAGAGAGACAGAGAGAGACAGAGAGAGACAGAGAGAGAGCGAAAGAGCGCGTCGCTACAGCTCAGCGCCACCTGTTATTTCTTGTTTCTTTTTTTCTTTTTTTAATATCTTTTTTGTTGTTGTTTTACCTGTCTGCAAGTCAAGACTAGTTTTATTTCATTCTACTATCAAAATGAAAAAAAAAAATTCAACAGAATTTCGCCATGGACAACAGCGCTGTCGCTGTGTGTGTGTGTGTGTGTGTGTGTGTGTGTGTGTGTGTGTGTGTGTGTGTGTGTGTGTGTGTTTGTGTGTGTATGCGTGTGTGTGTGTGTGTGTGTGTGTGTGTGTGTGTGTGTGTGTGTTTGTGTGTGTATGCGTGTGTGTGTGTGTGTGTGTGTGTGTGTGTTTGTGTGTGTATGCGTGTGTGTGTGTGTGTGTGTGTGTGTGTGTGTGTGTGTGTGTGTGTGTGTGTGTGTGTGTGTGTGTGTGTGTGTGTGTGTGTGTGTGTGTGTGTGTGTGTGTGTGTTCTTTAGTCAAACGGTGCGCAACGTGCATGCCGCACACCGGGGATACGGTTTTATCATCTCATCTCAGCATCTCCTCAGAACGTCTCAGTAGCACCCAAACCGCCACTCAAGGTCTCTGCTGGAAGTGAAGTGTGTGTTGGGGGTGTGGAGTGGGGGTAGGGGTGGGGAGGTGGGGAGGTGGGGGTGGGGTTGAGGTGGAAGTAAACACATCCCGGTCCATGTAATTATAGAATTCGAACCTGTTGTGCTAGTAGACACTTACTTCCTGATCGGGCGAATTATTTACTGGGCCACACAGCTCCGGCACAGCCCTGTCTAGGTTGACCACCACCGCCTACGCCCCCACCCCAAGAAAAAAAAAAAAAGAAAAGAAAGAAGAAAAAAAAAGAAAAAAAAAAAAAAAAGAGAGAGAGAGAGGTTGACACTTTATTTGATCACCACCAAAATGACATGCCATGATTTCCAGAGAGACAGTGCTCCTTTCTGCCAGAAGCCTCTCGAATGTAATTATTCCCTGTGATGAGCCTCTCACTGTTAATAAAACACGTGCTCCCTCCTTGACTTCTGGGATATGTATGACGTTAGACACAGACATGACGGGCGCAGTAGCCGAATGGTTAAAGCTTTGGACGTTCAATCTGAGGGTCCTGGGTTCGAATCTCGGTAACGGCGCCTGGTGGATAAAGGGAAGGAGATTTTTTCCAATCTCCCAGGACAACAACATAATTATGTGCAGACCTGCTGGTGCCTGAACCCCCTTCGTGTGTATACGGCAAGCAGAAGATCAAATACGCACGCACGTTAAAGATCCTGTAATCCATGTCAGCGTTCGGTAGGTTATGGAAATAAGAACATTCCCAGCATGCACACCCCCGAAAACGGAGTATGGCTGCCTACATGGCTGGGTAAAAGCAGTCATATACGTAAAAGCCCACTCGTGTACATACGAGTGAACGTGGTAGTTGCAGCCCACGCACGCAGAAGAAGAAGAAGAAGAAGAAGAGAGACACAGACATTACACAGCGGATTCTCCAGAAGGCTTTGTTTCGTGGATGTCCCTCCGTGGAAACCTTGATGTACTTCTTGAAAAAAGAAAAGTGACCATGTTTTAATCAGATCTGAATGTTTTGATACTCAGAAAGGTTTTTAAAACTTTGTGAGTGAAAACCTTGAAGCCGTGATTAGTTTTGATTGCGGCACCTTTTTTGTTTACATTCTCACCCCCTGACTTGACGTAGATGCTAACGTGCCGATAGCCTTGAGATGGCCTTAGCGATCGGCGAGGCTCAAAGCACCAATATTTGCTTTGATGTGATTCCTTCATGCCAATATCAAAGGTTAACTCTCTCCATACGAACGGCGAAAGAGACGACGTTAACAGCGTTTCACCCCAATTACCATCATCAAAATATTGCAAGCGGAAGGCTCTTATACTGAAGACGTGAATGTTGACAAAGAATACCACAATTCTGACGACGGAAGCTAAAGGTTGGGTCATTCAGACACCCACTGGACATCCGAGGGGTCTGTGTAGAGGAGAAGAGAGGACTGGCCGTACTGAGTGAGTTTAAACTTAAAAGCCCCAGAGCCTTTTTAATTAAAAAAAAAAAAAAAAAATTTTCGGCCATCACTACTTCTGTGCGGCATCGAATTCATCAGATTATAGAGAAGGCGGGTCAGTCCTCTCTTCCGAAGTTTCATCCTCACCCCCCCCCCCTCCTCCCCCCCCCCCCCCCGCACCCCTCACCTCCCCTCACCCAGACCGAACTCAAGTAGGTAGGTACTTGTTCATACGTTGGTGGAGTGAGGAGTAAAGTGCATTCTTTTCCCTGGGGGACCCAACACCATACCGTCTGTCTGTCTGTCTGTCTGTCTGTCCGTCTGTCTCTCTGTCTCTCTCTGTGTCTGCCTCTCTGTCTGTGTTAGTTTCTTTTGTGTCTCTGGAAATGAATAACCTATATGTGATGTCTGTCTATCTTTTGTTTCTCTCACTATCATTAAAAAAGAAGAAAAAAAAAAGAAAAGAAAAAAGAACGACCTATGATGTAAAATCGATCTGTCTGTTTTTTTTTTTGGTTTTGTTTTGTTTTGTTTTTTGTTGTTTTTGTGTACGTGTGTGTGTGTGTGTGTGTGTGTGTGTGTGTGTGTGTGTGTGTGTGTGTGTGTTAAAATGAATAACCCATGATGAGATGTCTGTCTGCCGGTCTTTTTGTATCTATCGAAATGAATAATCTTGGATGTAGTGTCTGTCTATCTATCTGTCTTCTCTCTCTCTGTCTCTCTCTGTTTCTTATTCCCTACGTGTATGTTCACAGTAGAAGAGAAAGTGGGGGTGAAGTCAACAGAAGCTGTACAGACAGTCACGGTGTGCACTGCTTGACACCACCACGTCTCCAGATTCCTCTTTCATGGCCGTCAGTGGTTATAATTATTATGGAAACCTGAGTCTGTTGAAAAAAAACAAAAAAAAGTTCTGCTGTGTGTAAGACTGTGCCCCGTGGATAGGATAGGATGGGATGTTCCAGACTGTGCTGGCCATTAAACATGTGACCATCGCTGCAACAAATGCGCTTCATATGACTGATCCTATTTCAACAAAGTCACTGCAGTATAAAACGAAAAAGCTTTTAGTTTCAGTTTCTAGAGGAGGCCGTCATTGCGTTCGGGCAAATACATTATAACGTGGAGTGATGGCCTAGAGGTAACGCGTCCGCCTAGGAAGCGAGAGAATCTGAGCGCGCTGGTTCGAATCACGGCTCAGCCGCCGATATTTTCTCCCCCTCCACTAGACCTTGAGTGGTGGTCTGGACGCTAGTCATTCGGATGAGACGATAAACCGAGGTCCCGTGTGCAGCATGCACTTAGCGCACGTAAAAGAACCCATGGCAACAAAAGGGTTGTCCCTGGCAAAATTCTGCGATAGGAAAAACAAATAAAACTGCACGCAGGAAAAAAAAAGAAAAAAAAAAGGGTTGCGCTGTGTAGTGTAGCGACGCGCTCTCCCTGGGGAGAGCAGCCCGAATTTCACACAGAGAAATCTGTTGTGATAAAAAGAAATACAAATACAAATACATATATACCGGCACTTCACCACCACCACACCTGCTAGAAGCAGATACCTGACCAGCAGCATAGCTCAACACGCTTTGTCAGGCCTTGAGTGCATGTTCATATATTTATTTATGTACCTATCAGAGTGGATTTCTTCAACAGAATTTTGCCACAGGACATCCCTCTCGTTGCCGTGGGTTCTTTTTCAGTGCGCCAAGTGTGTGTGTCTTTGTGCAGCGCACGGGACCTCTTTGTCGATTTTTTTCCAGCCAAACATTTGAGAAATGGCGACAGCGGGAATCGAACCCAGACCCACACGGTAAAAGTAAAAGCCTGTATCTGAAAGTTGTGTGACCTTTAAGCGTGTTTGTGGTAAGTCGCACGAAAAACTAATGGTATCAGTGGAAGCACTGCGGTCAACTGTCTGTACCAATACAAAGAAGAAAAGTGTGTGTGTGTGTGTGTGTGTGTGTGTGTGTGTGTGTGTGTGTGTGTGTGTGTGTGTGTGTGTGTGTGTTTGTGTGTGTGTGTGTGTGTGTGTGTGAGAGAGAGAGAGAGAGAGAGAGAGAGTGTTTGTGTGTGTGTGTGAGAGAGAGAGTGTGTGTGTGTGTAAGTGTGTGTGTGTGTGTGTGTGTGTGTGTGTGTGTGTGTGTGTGTGTGTGTGTGTGTGTGTGTGTGTGTGTGTGTGTGTGTGTGTGTATGTGTGTGTGTGTGTGTGTGTGTGTGTGTGTGCGTGCGTGCGTGCGTGCGTATGTGCTGTTTGTGAACGTGACAGTGTGCATGCGTGTGTAGGTGTGAGTCCATTTATCAGTCTGCCTACCGGGAGAGCTGTTCTGCTACTGGTGCCAAAGAGATGAACACACATGACCTCAGATCGCACCGTGAGACACCCTCTCTCTAGAGTGGCTGGAAAACAATCACCATTTTTTATGCAGTCCGGTTGGTGTTAATTCACTTACCCTGTTTGACCTTAAACTTGGAATCAGATGGGGGGACGAAAAAGTTTTTTTTTTTTTTTTTTTTTTAAGCTTCACTATACTCCTTCTTTGATACAAGGGAAAATTCAGGGCACTCAAAAATGGAACGGTTTTCATTGGGCGGGCATGCATAATGCAATGATTCTGAATTTCCGGCAAACAGCTGTATCGCAATGATGCTGAATTTCCGGCAAACATTTACTTCTTTTTTCGTTTATGGTGCACGTGTACATGAAACAGCCTTACGTGCATTAAACGAAAAGCCGGTAGTGGACCAACATTAATGCAACTTGCAGAATTAAAAATCATTTCTGGAGTGTGTTTTCATTAAGATTTATAAGTGATCTTTAACTGTTTGCAAAGTCTGTATATCCATTGAAAAAAAAAAATCAATACGTATGTTCAGAACGGAACAGTAAGTAAGGATAAGGTCAACAGAGGTTGTACACACAGAGTTGCACTGCTTGATATCTCCAGCATCCTATTTTATGGCGTAGTTATGGAAACCAAAAGTCTACAAGGATTGTTCCGCGTGAAAGACTATAACCCTGCGGATGAATAGTTCCAGACTGCATTGGCCATAAAACGTCATTATTGCCCACCATCGCTTTAGGGGGCCCATATATTTCAGCATCAATGTAGTATAAAGTAAGACCTTAAAGTAGTGTTTAAAAAAAAGAAAAAAAAAAGAAAAAGAAAAAAGGTCGCATGAAAAATATTGGCATCAGAGGAAACACTGCTGCGATCAACTTTCAGCTCATAGTTCGCATATGAAAAGGGAACACATATTTCGATTGAATTTTAGAGAAACATGCCACGTTTTGGCAAAGAAGAGCTGTTATTTAGTTACATGACATATTAACTCAAGCTTGGTAAAAACAAAACAAAACAAACAAACAAAAAAAAAACAAAAAAAAAACACACACAAAAAACCCCAAACCAAACCAAAACAAAACAAAAACAAACAAACCCAAAACCAAACCAAACCAAACCAAAACAAAAACAACAACAATAAACAAACAAACAAAAATAAACAAATAAAAAAACAAACAAACAAAAAACCAACTACAATTTGTACAAAGTAAACCCGTCGTTACGTTTGTACAATGAAATCCTTTTCATGTCTAGTGACGAAGACCACTTTGAATTTCGGTCCAAACCGCCTTTTCATTTTATAAATCAAGCTCAACAGGTATTATTATTATTATTATTATTATTATTATTATTATTATTTAGCAACATAGTTTTGCTCAGGAATCATCTTGTGCAACGTGTGAATGAAATCAGATGATCACATGATTATTTTAAGCGGGCATATCTTTGGTTGTTTACGAACGAACTTTGATAACTGCAGTGTTGCAGCTGATTTGAAATTTCGGTAAGACTGGCGGCGATTTTGCTTGTGGTAATGTGTGTCATGAACGGTTTTTGAAATAAGATTTTTTGTCTTGGTGTGCTGGATAGCCTCGAATCTTTCCTTTCCAAATCGTGACTTGGTTAACAATGCCTGCTGGAGAATAATCTTCATAAACCAAAACTCTTTTCTTCTTTTTCTAAAAAAAACAAAAAAAATCATTCATTACACAGGCTGTTTTCTTTTCTCTTTTCTCCCGTAAACCACAGGTAGTCTTCGCCTTCTTTCTTCAATTATGCTTTAAACAGAGTCATGGAAAACTGGGTATCTTATGTGATATATATATCGTGGATTTTAGAGACATTCATGTTTTGCGAATCAGTTGTTTGTTGTTCTCATCTCTGTTCTGGTTTGAATTACTAATTGACTCACGGACTCTTTAACATTTCTGTTCTTGTATTAACCCATAACTGCAAGAAGGTCAAGACAAACAAAGAAGTTAGGAAAACAACAGCAGTTACTACAACTACTGCAACAGCCAACAGCAGCAATGACAACAAAACAAAAAGCGGGTGTTACAAGCAACGCAAAACTAAGTTCAGGGGAAAGGGAGAAAGACTGTAATAAGACACGGTGGGTTGTGAAAGACTCACTTGGATTCGGTCCGAACCAGTCTTATTCCATAACCCATATATATATATATATATATATATATATATATATATATATATATATATATATATATATATATATACATGTGTGTGTGTGTGTGTGTGTGTGTGTACAAACTTTCCCTATTTGTCAGTCAAATCTTCTCAGCAGTCATCTTTCAAGTTTAGGAGGGGACATAACCAACTTTCGTGAGCAATGCTCACATGAAATAAACTTCTTGTCTTGCCTTGAGATGGTGATGGGAAGCGAAAATGGGGTATTTTGTGGTGATGGAGGAGAGATGAACGATTTTGTAGTAGATGGAAAACGAGGGATTTTTGTGTGTGTGTGTGTTGGGGGGGTGGGGCGGTGGGGGGAGGGGGTGGTGGTGGTGGTTGTGTTTTGTTGTTTTTATACAGCAGTTGTTCTTTCTGCTTCTCAAGTTCATTGACCGAAATCCAAGGAAGATCACTTTCTCGTAATAATCAGAGTGACTGTGCCTCCAACTTTTTTTCTGTTGACAAAGGCAATTTAGCAAATAATTGCTCCCACGGTGGTTCTTGTTGATTGGTAAATTGGGTTGATTAAGACTTTCATAAATACCTTTTTTTCCTTGGTCTCTGTCTGTCTGTCTGTCTTTATTTCCATTATCCACCACCACCATCTCCTCTTCCTCCTCCTCCTCCTCCTCATCGTCACCATCGTCATCACCGTCACCATCACCATCATCATCATCATCATCATCACCGTCAACATCATCACCATCATCATCATCATCATCACCATCATCATCATCATCACGATCCTTTTCATTTCTTTGGTTTTCATGTCTTCCTCTTTGTGTGTACACACACACACACACACACACACACACACACACACACACACACACACACACACATATATATATATATATATATGTGTGTGTGTGTGTGTGTGTGTGTGTGTGTGTGTGTGTGTGTGTGTGTGTACAAACTTTCCCCATTTGTCAGTCTAATCTTCTCAGCAGTCATCTTTTGTTTTTCGTCGTGAAGTTTAGGAGGGGACATAACCAACTTTCGTGAGCAAGGCTCACATGAAATAAACTTCTTGTCTTGCCTTGAGATGGTGATGGGAAGCAAAAACGGGGAATGTTGTGGTGGTGGAGGAGAGATGTACGATTCTGTATTGGATGGAAAACGAGGGATTTTGTGTGTGTGTGTGTGTGTGTGGGGGGGGGGGGGCGGGTTGTGTTTTGTTGTTTTTACAGCAGTTGTTCTTTCTGCTTCTCTGGTTCATTGACCGAAATCCAAGGAAGATCACTTTCTCGTAATACACAGAGTGACTGTGCCTCCAACTTTTTTTCTGTTGACAAAGGCAATTTGGCAAATAATTGCTCCCACGGTGGTTCTTGTTGATTGGTAAACTGGGTTGATTAATACTTTCATAAATAACTTTGTTTTCTGGTCTATGTTTGTCTGTCTGTCTGTCTTTATTTCCATTATCCACCACCACCATCTCCTCCTCCTCGTCCTCCTCCTCCTCATCATCACCATCGTCATCACCGTCACCATCACCATCATCATTATTATCATCACCGTCACCATCATCACCATCATCATCATCACCGTCACCATCATCATCATCATCATCATCATCATCACGATCCTCTTCTTTTCTTTGGTTTTCATGTCTTCCTCTTTGTGTTTTGTTTGCTTGTTTTGTTTTCTCCTTAAATATTGATTCTTTCTCTTCTACTCTCTTCTTTAATTCATACTTACTCATCCGTTGAATGTTGGGTTTTTTTTTATACTGGTTTTGACCCAACTTCAGATATGATCATTGTGTCAGTGAACAAGTTTACGAACTTCAAGACCTGGGCACGAAATGGAAGAAGAAATAGAAGGGGGAAAAAAGAATGGTGGAACATTCAGAAGAATAAGTTATGTGTGCACATGTGGATTGTTTTCCCGATGGATTCCCTTCCGCGTTTCTGCTCTGAATGCAGCCCCCTCTCCACACCCTCTGTCTCTTTGTCTCTGTCTCTCTCTGTCTCTGTGTCTGTCTCTCTCCTTCCCTCTCTCTCACTTTATCTCTCTCTGTATCTATATATCTCTCTATCTATCTGTCTTATTTCTTTCTCGCTGGTTCGGTAACCCACTCTCTGTCTCTCTCTGTCTCTGTGTCTGTCTCTCTCCTTCCCTCTCTCTCACTTTATCTCTCTCTGTATCTATATATCTCTCTGTCTTATTTCTTTCTTGCTGGTTCGGTAAACCACTCTCTGTCTCTCTTCTCCAGGCCTAGCGCCGTATGATGTATGTTGTTCGCTGGGCTCTGTCGCTGTTTTAATGTATCTGGGTTGACAGTTATTCATGCAGCTGCATGCACATGTGTGCACAAGCCAGGAGTCTCGGGAAAGGAAGCTGTGTTATGCTCTCTCTCTCTATGCTATGCTATGCTATGCCATGCTGTACTATGCTATGCGGGTAAGGAACAGAGGCCCCAAAACGTGGGTTTGCGATTTTTTTTTAATGGAACCTGCAGTGTGACAAGTGGATTGTGCGACTCTGGAAATCATAGTGTGACAAATGTAAAATTTTCGCTGAAACATCTATATTTCTCCAATGCATTTTTTCCTCAAACTTCATGGTGCTCATGAACATGATACAGAGTATAGTGCATTAGATCATAGGCCAGTATTGGATCAAAATCAATTCTAATCAATTCTGAATATATATATATATATATATATATATATATATATATATATATATATTTACAATTTATGAAATCATTTTTCCTTCTAATAAGTGGTCTTTAACTCTCTTTTTTATGAAGTCTGTATATCCGGTGTGTTTTTTCTGTTTTGTTTTTATCAGTACGTAGGTTCAAAGCGGAACAGAAAAAGTGAGGATGAAGTCAACAGAAGTTGTACACACAGTAGTGGTGCACCTCTGGAAGTCACGTCTCCAGCGTCCCATTCCATCACACTGGTGGTTTTCTGTTCTCTTTTCTCTTGTAAACCACAGGAAGTCTTCGCCTTATTTCTTCAACTATGCTTTAAACAGAGTCATGGAAAACTGGGTATATTGTATGATGTATTATGTTTGACTTTGATCTATATCATGAGGCTTAGAGACATTCATGTTTTGTGCAACTACTGCAACAGCCAACAGCAGCAATGACAACAAAACAAAAAGCACGTGTTACAAGCAACGCAAAAGTAAGTTCAGGGGAAAGGGAGAAAGACTGTAATAAGACACGGCGGGTTGTGAAAGGAGACTACCTTTGATACGGTCGGAAACGGTGATGCTTCCTTTTCTGTCCCATCATCTGCACCGTTTCAGTGGCATTACTCTCACGCCGCTCATTTAGATTCCCCCATACACGGCCACACCCGGGTTCGTCCGTCACAGTTCCACCGTCGGCAGTCCGCAGGGAACCATCGATGTTAGGTCGCCAGGAGGCCACACACCAGAGGAGACCCTGCACTGCTGCTGAGTCACTTCGGTGGTGTTAAGTGGTGCCTGTTCTGATTTAACGTACTTAGGACGCCACCTACTAAGCCCCATACTAATGACAATAATGGCTTAGTCGCGGAGCCAGACTGAGTGAGCGTCCCTCCCAGAGTGGAGACGGCCACCACGTCCCTCAAACCACAGCCCCCCATGAATATGCCGACATTGAAGACATTGGCAGGACTCACCCCAAGCACGGAAGTGGAGGGGCATCGAAACTGAGGTCACCATGAGAGCAGGGCATGAAAGGCCACAGACTTTGAGACTGTTTTGTTTATATTGATGATGATGAAGGAGAAGGAGGAGGAGGATGACGATGCTGCTATTGAGGTCCATTTTGGTTTGGGACTGCGTGACAAGCCTGTACTCTACGCTTCCTGTCATAATGATATCCCGGCGTTAACCAGGCCCGAGAGATACAGACACTTGCAGTGTTGGTCAGGTAATTAGAGCAACACATCCAAAGACGCATTCTTGAAGTGGATGAGACTCGACTGTGCGGCCCCAGTCTCCCCATTTAAGTCCACAGCACACTCAACTCTGGGTAGGAGCTGGCCACGGGCCGAAAAACCCATCACGCTGGGATTCGAACCCGTGTCCTCCCAGCCGTCAGTCCGCGACGCTAACCACTTCGCCACGTCGGCTGGTACGTTGATACTTCCTTTGCAAACCAGTCTTATTCCATCACCACTATATATATATATATATATATATATATATATATAAATATATATAAATTCATACAAACTTTCCCCATTTGTCAGTCTAATCGGCTCAACAGTCATCTTTTGTTTTTCGTCGTGAAGTTTAGGAGGGGACATAACCAACTTTCGTGAGCAAGGCTCACATGAAATAAACTTCTGTCTTGCCTTGAGATGGTGATGGGAAGCGAAAACGGGGTATTTTGTGGTGGTGGAGGAGAGATGAACGATTTTGTAGTAGATGGAAAACGAGGGATTTTTTGTTGTTGTTTTTACTGCAGTTGTTCTTTCTGCGTCTCTGGTTCATTGACCGAAATCCAAGGAAGATCACTTTCTCGTAATAATCAGAGTGACTGTGCTTCCAACTTTTTTTCTGTTGACAAAGGCAATTTGTCAAATAATTGCTCTCACGGCGGTTCTTGTTGATTGGTAAATTGGGTTGATTAATACTTTCATAAATAACTTTTTTTTCTTGGTCTCTGTCTGTCTTTACTTCCAGTATCCACCAGTTCCACCAGCGCCACCACCATCTCCTCCTTATCACCACCATCACCGTCACCACCATCCTCCTCATTCTCCTCTTGTTTTCTTTGGTTTTCACATCTTCCTTTTTTTTTTTTTGTCTTTTGTTTATTTGTTTGTTTTGTTTTTTCTCCCAAAACATGATTCTTTCTCTTCCAGTTTTTTTTCTTTAATTCATACGAACCCATCCATTGAATATGTTTTTATTTTTATTTTAGTGGTTTTGACCCAACTTCAGATAATTATGATCATTGACTCAGTGAACAAGTTTACGAACTTCAAGATCTGGGCACGAAATGGAAGAAGAAATAGAAGGGAAAAAAACAGAATGGTGGGAATGGCAGAACATCCAGAAGAATAAGTTATGTGTGCAGGTGTGGATTATTTTCCCGATGGACTCATTCTAGCGTTTCTGTTCTGTATGTAGCTCCCTCCCCATCCCCACCACACCCCCTCTTTCTCTCTTTATCCCTCTCTCTTTATCTATATACCTATCCATCTGTCTTATTTCTTTCTCGCTAGTTCGGTAACCCACTCTCTGTCTCTCTCCACCAGCCCCAGCGCTGTATGATGGATGAGTGCGTTGGGCTCTGTTGCTGTTTTAATGTGTCTGGGGTTGACAGTTATTCATGCAGCTGGATGTACATGTGTGCACAGGCCAGGAGTCTTGGGAGAGGATATTGGTGCTATTTGCTATGTTATGCTGTGCCGTGCTATGCTAAGCTATGCTATTCGGGTAAGGAACAGAGGCCAAAAATGTGTATGTGTGTGCGTGCGTGCGTGCGTGCGTGCGTGTGTGTGTGTGTGTGTGTGTGTGTGTGTGTGCATGCGTGCGTGCGCGCGCGCGCGCGCGCGCGCGTATGTGTGTGTGTGTGACAGTGTGTGTGTGTGTGTGTGACAGTGTGTGTGTGTGTGTGTGTGTGTGTGTGTGTGTGTGTGTGTTTATGTGTGTGTGTGTGTGTGTGTGTGTGTGTGTGTGTGTATTTAAAGTATTGAACCTGTATTGTGACAAATGGGTTGTGCGAGTCAGGAACCCATAGTACAACAAATGGGTTGTGTGAGTCAGGAACCCACAGTGCGACAAATGGGTTGTGTGAGTCAGGAACCCATAGTGTGACAAATGGGTTGTGTGAGTGAGGAACCCATAGTGTGACAAATGGGTTGTGTGAGTGAGGAACCCATAGTGTGACAAATGGGTTGTGTGAGTCAGGAACCCACAGTGCGACAAATGGGTTGTGTGAGTCAGGAGCCCACAGTGTGACAAATGGGTTGTGTGAGTCAGGAATCTATAGTGTGACAAATGGGTTGTGTGAGTGAGGAACCCATAGTGTGACAAATGGGTTGTATGAGTCAGGAGCCCATAGTGTGACAAATGGGTTGTGTGAGTGAGGAACCCACAGTGCGACAAATGGGCTTTATTAGTCAGGAGCCCATAGTGTGACCAATGGGTTGTGTGAGTCCGGAGCCCATAGTGTGACAAATGAGAGAGAGAGAGAGAGATTCTCGCTTTGTTTGTCCCTTTGCTTGCTGCGTGTTGTTTTGTTTTTTTGTGTTTTTTTTTCTTTCCTTTTCTTTTCACATTGCATTCTTCATTATTTCCTTTCGAAATGCTCTACTTTGTGAATTTTCCTTCATTCTTACCTTTCCTTCTTCCTATCTACTTGTCTGTATATTGTTATTCACGTGTTACTGCTTTATTTACTCATATTTGTTTTTGTTTGTTTGTTTGTTTGTTTGTTTGTTTGTTGTCTCCCGTTTTGTCTCCATTTCAAACTGCCGTTCGTTCGCCTTTGTTCTTATTCTAATTGTTTTCATCTTTTGTTTGTTTGTATTTTTTCCCCTTTTTTATTTTTATTTTTTTAGTTCTCTCATTCTTCCTTCTCCATATCCCTTTAAAAAAAAACCCCAAAAAACTTTCTTTCTTTTTTTATTATTATTTTTTTTAAGGTTTTCCTCTATGTCCCTACACTGTCTCCATTCAATATCCTCCCTTAGCCACATGCCCCCCCGCCCCTCCCACACCCATCCCTCACCCCTCCCGCCCCCACCCACATACACTTTTTCTTCTTCAGTTCTTTCTTCCGCTCCCCATCTCTCCCCCCTCCTCCCCCCGGAGCCCCATCCCCCTGTCATTTTCTCTTTTAATTTTTTTTTTTTACAGTAGATCTTTTTGCTCCTGTGATGTTTTATTGCGACTGCCAAAGCAAGCGGACGAAAGGTGGAGGTGGAGGAGGAGGAGGAGGAGGAGGTGGTGGGGGGGATGGGTGTGTGTGTGTGTGTGTGTGGAGGGGTGGGGGTGGGGGGCCGTGGATGGGGTATGGGCGGTGCTTTGGGAACAATGATTTGTGAGCAGGAACCGTCACTCTTAGCTCACTACACCCATCTTTTTAAAAATTTTTATTTATTTATTTATTTTTTTTTTTACCGCACTCCATCCCAGTTACAGCATAGTATCACCAGTTCCACCCGAACTCTCTCTCCACACAGCTGAAAGGCAGCCCGTGTAAACATGTTTTAATGCATGCACGTGCATTGGTGCGTGCCTTATCTGGTGATGTCTGTCCGTCCGTCCGTCTGGTCTCTGTGGAGTTTGCTGCTAACAGGATGAATAAACAAAATGATGTAACGTCTGGTCTGTCTGTCTGTCCGTCCATCCGTCTGTCTGTCTGTCTGTCTGTCTTTTGTGTCTGTCAAAATGACGGAAAAAAATTGTGATGTCTTCTATCTTTGGTCCTATCCTTTTTTGTGTTGACGAAAAACGTATGATGTTAATTTTATCTGTCTGTTGTTGTTTGTGTGTGTGTGTGTGTGTGTGTGTGTGTGTGTGTGTGTGTGTGTGTGTGTGTGTGTGTGTGTGTGTGTGTGTTTGTCTATCAAAATGAATAACGCTTGATGTGATGTCTGTTTGTCTTTTTGTGTCTATCAAAATGAATATCCTTTGATGTAGTGTCTGTCTATCTATCTATCTGTCTTCTGTGTCCGTGAAAATGAGTAACCTTTGATGTAGTGTGTGTCTGTCTCTCTGTCTTTTGTGTCTGTCAAAATGAACAGCTTTTGATGTCACGTTTATCTGTTTTTTTTGTGTCTGTCAAAATGGACAACGTTTACGTGATGTTTGTTTGTCTTTTGTGTCTTTCAATTATTATTTTCTTATTAATGGAGGAGGAGGATACGTGTGTGTGTGTGTGTGCGTGCGCGTGTGGTGGGGTTGGGGTTGGGCCGATGCCGAGGAAATAATGATTTGTGAGCAGGAACCGTCACTGTTAGCTCACTACACCCTTTTTTTTTTTTTACCGCACTCCCTCCCAGTTACAGCATAGTATCACCAGTTCCACCCGAACTCTCTCTCCACACAGCTGAAAGGCGGCCCATGTAAACATGTTTTAATGCGTGCACGTGCATTGGCGCGTGCCTTATCTGGTGATGTCTGTCTGTCCGTCCGTCTGGTCTCTGTGGAGTGCTGCTAACAGGATGAAAAACAAAACAAAAACAAAACACACAAAAAAACCACCTTTGATGTAACGTCTCGTCTGTCTGTCTGTCCGTCCATCCGTCTGTCTGTTTGTCTGTCTGTCTTTTGTGTCTGTCAAAATGACGGAAAAAAAATTGTGATGTCTTCTATCTTTGGTCCTATCCTTTTTTGCGTTGACGAAAAACGTATGATGTTAATTTTATCTGTCTGTTGTTGTTGTTGTTGTTGTTGTTGTTGTTGTTGTTGTTGTTGTTGTTGTTGTTGTGTGTGTGTGTGTGTGTGTGAAAATGAATAACGCTTTATGTGATGTCTGTTTGTCTTTTTGTGTCTATCAAAATGAATATCCTTTGATGTAGTGTCTATCTATCTATCTATCTATCTATCTATCTGTCTTCTGTGTCCGTGAAAATGAGCAAGCTTTGATGGGATGTCTGTCTGTCTTTCTCGTGTGTCTATCGAAATGAGTAACCTTTGATGTAGTGTGTGTCTGTCTCTCTGTCTTTTGTGTCTGTCAAAATGAACAGCTTTTGATGTCATGTTTATCTGGTTTTTTGTTGTCTGTCAAAATGGACAACGTTTACGTGATGTTTGTTTGTCTTTTGTGTCTTTCAATTATTATTTTCTTATTAATGAAGGAGGAGGATACGTGTGTGTGTGTGTGTGTGTGTGTGTGTGGTGGGGTTGGGGTTGGGCCGATGCCGAGGAAATAATGATTTGTGAGCAGGAACCGTCACTGTTAGCTCACTACACCCTTTTTTTTTTTTTTTTTTTTTTTTACCGCACTCCCTCCCAGTTACAGCATAGTATCACCAGTTCCACCCGAACTCTCTCTCCACACAGCTGAAAGGCGGCCCATGTAAACATGTTTTAATGCGTGCACGTGCATTGGCGCGTGCCTTATCTGGTGATGTCTGTCCGTCCGTCCGTCTGGTCTCTGTGGAGTTTGCTGTTAACAGGATGAATAAACAAAATAAACACCTTTGATGTAACGTCTCGTCTGTGTGTCTGTCCGTCTGTATGTCCGTCCGTCCATCCGTCTGTCTGTCTGTCTGTCTTTTGTGCTTTTCAAAACAGATATTTTTTTTACATCATGTTTATCTGTCTTTTGTGCCTGTCACAATGAATAACCTTTGATGCAATGTCTGTTTGTCTGTCTCTCTGTTTGTCTGTCTGTCTGTCAGCTTGTCTGTTTTTTGTTTGTTTGTTTGTTTGTTTGTTTTTCTCTGTCAAAATGAATAACTCTTGATGTGATGTCTGTCTGTCTTTTTGGATCTATTGAAATGAATTATCTTTGATACTTTGATACAATGTCTGTCTGTCTGTCTTCTGTGTCTGTCAAAATGAACAAACTTTGATGTGATGTCTGTCTGTCCTTTTTTGTGTGTGTCTATTGGAATGAATAACGTTTGATGTCGTGTCTGTCTGTCTCTCTGTCTGTTGTGTCTGTCAAAATGAACAGCTTTTGATGTCATGTTTTGTCTGTCAAAATGAACAGCTTTTGATGCCATGTTATGTTTGTCTGTTGTGTTTGTCAAAATGAACAGCTTTTGATGCCATGTTGTGTCTGTCAAAATGAACAGCTTTTGATGCCATGTTGTGTGTCAAAATGAACAGCTTTTGATGTCATGGCGTGTCTGTCAAAATGAACAGCTTTTGATGTCATGGCATGTCTGTCAAAATGAACAGCTTTTGATGTCTGTTGTGTCTGTCAAAATGAACAGCTTTTGATGCCATGTTGTGTCTGTCAAAATGAACAGCTTTTGATGCCATGTTGTGTCTGTCAAAATGAACAGCTTTTGATGTCATGGTGTGTCTGTCAAAATGAACAGCTTTTGATGCCATGGTGTGCCTGTCAAAATGAACAGCTTTTGATGTCAAGTTGTGTCTGTTTCTTGTGTCTGTCAAAATGAACAGCTTTTGATGCCATGGTTGTCTTTTAGAGCGGGCAGACCAAATAAAGCAGACCTGGAGGAGGAGAAGCACGGAGAATGAGATGAAGGTAGCCGAATGGACATGGGCCCGACTGAAGAAGACAGCCCAAAAGCAGGTACGCTGGAGGAGTGCTGTTTGCAGCCTTAGTATATATATGCTCCACAAGGAGTCAAGAGGCATAAGTAAAGTAAGTCAAGTTGTCTGTCTTTAGTGTCTGTCAAAATGAACAACCCTTATGTGATGTCTGTCTGCCTTTTATTAATCTCTGTCTGTCTGTCTGTCTGTCTGCCTATCTCTCCCTCCTTCCCTCTCTTAAAAAAAAGTTTATTTGTATTTATTAATAAACTCTTTTATTTGTCGGTCAGTCGATCAAAATGAGTAACCTTTGATGTGATATCCGTCTGTCTGTCTTTTGAGTCTGTCAGAATAAGCAAATAACCTTCGATGTAATAATGTTTGTCTCTG
>NC_134901.1:18732115-18744615 GCF_041734735.1 Babylonia areolata
GTAACTGTGTCTTCATGAAGGTCGTTTGTGATCCTATTTCTTTGAACGTATGAGACGAAACGGCCTTTGTTTTTTTGTTTGAATTTTTTTTGGGGGTTGTTTTTAACGCTCTAGTATAACACTATTATCACTTTCTCCATCTTGTTTATTTTCGATGGACTCGGGTTTTTTTTTTTTTTTTTTTTTTTTTTCCAGTTCGCATTCGTTTTCTTCGTGATATCTGTGTGATTTCCACATTATACAGGACATCATAATGCACGATGATGTGAGTGAATTATGTTTGAATGTTGTCAGTTGACTTACGTCGTTATGGCTGAACCTTGAAGTTTGGGTGGAATAAGCAATAAAATAAAATAAAATAAAAAAAGATAAAAAAGGGAGAACAATGAAAGGGATGGGAAAGAGGGAGGATGGGTTGTGTGTGTGTGTGGGTGGTGGTGGTGGTGGTCTTCCAAGGGTTTTCTGTTCAGGTTTTCTTATGTCTCTGTCTGTCTGTCTCTGTGCCCGGCTCTATCCGTGTGTATCTATGTGTCTCTGTCGGTCTCCTGCCTCTCAAAGTCTTGATCAAGGTTGATTCCAGAAAAGAACTCCACGGGGCTACATGTATTTGTCGCTGACTCAGTCTGTCTGTCTGTCTGTCTCCGTCTTTATCAGTCTGTCTGTCTGTCTGTCTGTCTGTCTCTGTCAGTCTGTTTCCGTCTGTCTTTGTCTGTCTGGCTCTGTCTTTGTCTGTCTGTCTGTCTGTCTCTGTCTTTGTCTGTCTGTCTGACTGTCTGTCTCTCCTCTGTCTATTTGTCTGTCTCTTTGTATGTCTGTCTCTGTCTCTCTCCTTCTCTCATTCTGTCATTGATTATTTTCTTCTTTACACTCTACTCTCTCGCCCCACCCCCCACCCCCACCCCTCCAGCCCCCTCCTCTCTCTCTCTCTCTCTCTCTCTCTCTCTCTCTCTTCTGATATGAATTTTCTCTCTTTATTTATTCTTGTGCGTTTCGTTTTCATTGTGTACCCTGAGGCTGGGTAGGAAAAGCATTCTTGTTGTTATGCCTATCTCAATACCCTAGAAAATATATTTTTTTTTTTAGGTTCGTTCGTTTATTCGTTCGTTCGTTCGTTCGTTCGTTCTCTCTCACTTTCTCGGTTTGCCTGTATTTCTTCTTTGTCTTTCTAGTTGTTGCCCCCCCCCCCCGCCCCCTTTTCCTTTGTCTTGCCTTTCTCCCTATATCTCTGTCTCTATCTAAGCATCTCTTCTCTCCCTCAGTCCATCCCCTCCCCCCCTCTCTCTCTCCATGTCTATCTCTCACACACGCACGCACGCACGCACGCACACACACACACACACACACACACACACACACACACGTGCACGCGCGCGCACATATACACACGCGCACATACACACAGACAGACAGACAGACAGACAGACACACACACACACACACACACACACACACACACACACACACACACACACACACACACACACAGAGGGGTATCTGTTCCAAAGAGCAAAAAATGAATACAATAAACAACAACAACAACAGCAACAACAACAACAACAAAAACAACGCCAACAACAACACGGTGCTGGTATCGAGTTCAGTTTCGCTTCTTTCACTTCTGTAACCACAAACCACTTTCCTCTCCCTCGCTTCTTCCTCTTTATTTGTTTGTTTGTTGTTGTTGTTGTTGTTGTTGTTGTTGTTGTTGTTGCTTTGTTGCTGTTGTTGTTGTTGTGGTTGCTGCTGCTGCTGTTGTTGTTGTTGTTGTAGTTGCTGCTGCTCCTGCTACTGTTGTTGTTGTTGCTGCTGCTGTTGCTGTTGTTGGTGTTGCTGTTGTTGCTGCTGCTGTTGTTGTTGTTGTTGCTGCTGCTGTTGTTGTTGTTGTTGTTATTGCTGTTGTTTATTGTATTCAATTTTTAAGGGGGTGGGGGAGAGGGAGAGACGGGGGCAAGAGGGGAGGGGTGCGGGGTTGGGGGGGAGGGGGGGGGAAGGAGAGCCCAAGAAGATATACACTTGGCTGTGCAGCGCAGGCTGTCGCGGTACCAGTGTGGTGCAGCAGCAAGCAGTCTATAGTGCCAATCCCACACATGGGATAACAGTGCCTGAGTGCTTTTTTTTGGTTTTTTCGTTGTTGTTTTTCTTGTCTGGGATGTTAGCGACTGGGCGGCGGGCATTTCCGTGTACATTAATTATTGATAACTGGCGGTGGGAAGCATTAGCTGGATGGAATTAAAAAAAAAAAAGAAGAAAAAGAAAGAAAGAAAGAAAGAAAAAAAGTGGATCCTTGTACTTTTATCAAGAACTGATAGGCTTGGGCGACAACAGCACTGACAAAAATGATAATGATAATAATGTTCCATAGGAGAGAAGAAAAAAAAGAGAAGCAGAAGAAGGAGAGGAAGAAAAATAAAGTATTGGATCGGAACGAGCTTCCGGGAAGGGAAGGAGACAGATGAGAAACAAGAAAAGAAATGAATATCAATCAGTTTGAAAGAAAAAATTAAATCAAAGAAAGAAAGTTTTTTGTTTTTTAAGAAAGGAAGCAAAATACAAAATTGTCATGGAAACCAGTTTAAAGCAATGCAGAAAAAAGGCTTGAGAAAGTGAAATAAGGACAAAATAAATAACATAAATTGAAAGAAAAAAAAAAGAGTATCCTGTAATAATGAAACACGAATAAATCGTAATGATGCCAAAAACTTCACTTATAATCGAATATCACGTGAAATGTAGGACAAATTGAATAATCAACCTTAAAGAAAATAAAAATGCCGTAAAAAACACTCAACATACAATGGAATATCACGGTAAATAAACAATAAAATAAGTAAACAAACTTGATGAAAATACACTACCCAAGTAGGAAACAAGAATATTTTCAAGATCAACAGTACACAAAAACACATAACATGTAATGGAATCACATGTGAAAAAACCAACAAAATAAGTAAACACACTCGACTGACGAAAATAGTGCTAAATATATCAAGGAAACAATATTATGAATAAAACAAAATGCAGAAAACTGCTTCACACACAATGACATAACAAATAGAATAAAGGATGAAGCAAGTAAACAAGCTTTGAAGAAATAAAGCAAATAGACAAGCTTTAAGAAAGAGGGTAACAGTGTATTAAGGACACGAATAATAAAAAATAAGTGTAATTAAGGACACAAATATAGAAGAAAAAACACACACAAAAAAAACACAGTATAATCACTTAACACATATAGGAATAACACGTGAAATGAAGGACAAAGTACATAAACATTTTTCTTCTTCTATCTTAGCGTATGTAGCGTATATGGAAAGGCCCGTACGCGTCGAGGCCCACATGACACCGAAACTGAAAGAAAAACAAAAATGCAATTATGCTGAAAAAACAACAACACAGAATCCAAAATAAATGAGATGGAATAAGGCCACAAAGGTGAATCTGCGATGAATGATGTGAAATACAACAGAAGCAAAATCAAGTCCAGTATGAATAAGGTGAAATGAGAGAGAAAGGAAAAATCAAGTTCACAATGAATGTGGTGAAATAGGACACAAACAAAAACAAGCCCTGATTGAATGAGGTCAAATAGGACACAAACAAAAACAAGCCCTGATTGAATGAGGTCAAATGAGACACAAACAAAAAACAAGTCCAGAATGAATGAGGTCAAATGAGACAAACAAAAACAAGCCCTGATTGAATGAGGTCAAATGAGACACAAACAAAAAACAAGTCCAGAATGAATGAGGTTAAATGAGACACAAGCAAAAACAAGTCCAGAATGAACGAGGTCAAATGGGACACAAACAAAAACAAGTCCAGAATGAATGAGGTCAAATGAGACATAAACAAAAACAAGTCCAGAATGAACGAGGTCAAATGAGACACAAACAAAAACAAGTCCAGAATGAACGAGGTCAAATGGGACACAAACAAAAACAAGTCCAGAATGAATGAGGTCAAATGAGACATAAACAAAAACAAGTCCAGAATGAACGAGGTCAAATGAGACACAAACAATAACAAGTCCAGAATGAATGAGGTCAAATGAGACACAAACAAAAACAAGTCCAGAATGAAATAGGTGAAATAAGACAGTAAAAAAAACAAAGTCCAGAATGAAATAGGCAAAATAAGACAGTAAAAAAAACAAAGTCCAGTATTAATTAGGTGAAATGAGACACAAACAAAAACAAGTCCAAAATGAATTAGGTCAAATGAGACACAAACGAAAACACGCCCAGAATGAAATAGGTGAAATAAGACAAGTAACGAAAACAAAGTCCAGCATTAATTAGGTGAAATGAGACAGTAAAGAAAGACAAGTCCAAAATGAAATAGGCGAAATGGTACAGAAACGAAAACAAATTCCAGAGTGAATGAAGTGAAATAAAACAGAAAACGAAACCAAAATACAAAATACTTAGGTGAAATAAGACAGAAACAAACCAACAAGCCCACAATGAATTTGTGAGGAGTAAAACACTAGTAAATCTAGTAATCTAGACGCAAAAAAAAAAAAAAAATCAAGTCTATAATGAAGGGGGTGCATTTTGTTTTCAACATTGTTTATTCAGGCAAAGGTTTTGGACTGAAAATGTATATACTTCGTGCATTAGAAGGCACAGGGTAAAGACATAATGATAATCTAAATACTTACAAGTCCACAACAACATAATAAAGAGTGTACATGGTTACACTCCCATGGATAATGCCGAACTGTATCTTGATCATCCTTGCAGAAATTACACTTATCATCTGGGAGTACTCCCCATCTTCATCAGCACAGAATTTGTCAGAATGATATGATAATTCATTTTTCATCTGGAACCATTTTGATGCATTTGTTTGTTGTTGTTTTTTTTGTTTTGTTTAATGTCCCATCATACATACTGGTGACTGTAGACACTTTGTGAAAGTAATGAATGTTATCTAAAAAAAAAAAAAAAAAAGAAAAAAGAAAAAAAAAAGATTAAGAAAGAGATGAGTGGGGAGGTGTTAGGTGAGACAGAGTAGGTGGAGGATGAGATGTTTGAAATTAATGAAATGAATGAATATTTGAAATTGATATTATGATCAGAATTAAAGGAGATAACTAAAAGGGAAGTCGTTAACTGAATGTCCAGTCGGTATAAGAAAAAAAAAATAAAAAAAATAAAAGAATGAGACGAAATAAAACCACGAGCAAAAACAAGACCAGAACAAATGAGGTGACGTAAAATAAAAGCAAAAAAAAAAAAAAAAAAAAAAAATCCAATGTCCAGCAAGGCGGTACTCAGTCAAGATTTTTTGCGCGCATGCGTCACAAGTGCCATCCCGGATTTCCTGTTATTGAAATAGGACACACACACACACACACACACACACACACGTACCCACACATACCACACACGCACACGCACACACACACACATACACACACGCACACGCACACGCGCCCGCACACACACACACACACACACACACACACACACACATCTCTCCATGTTGTCATGACCCCCCGACACATGATCCATTTTATGTTCTTCTCTTTCTTTCTGTCGTCTTTCTTTCTGTCTGTCTTTCCTTCTTTCTGCGTTATTTTTTTTTCCTTTTAATTTCTTCCTTTCTGTCTTTTTTCTATAGTATATCATCTTCGTATTCCCTATCTTCCCCTCTCACTTTCTTTTTCTCTTACACTCACACACTTACACACACACACACACACACACACACACACACACACACACACACACACACACACACACACACACACACACACACACACACACACACAACACGGGATCAATAATGAATAAATAAACGAACAAAAAAAAAAAAAAAGAAAAAAAAAGAAAAAAGAAGCTCTTCTTCCCCCCTATTATACGTCGACGACCAGAATCGCAACTAAACCCCAGAAACCCCTCTCTCCTCCCTCCCCTGCTTCCATCCCCCCCCATCACTCCTTCCCCATCTCCTCTCTCCCCCCCCCCTCCCTCCCATCCTACCCTCCTCCATCTATCCCCTTCTCCACCCCTCCAGACCACACCCCCCATACCCCCTGCCCCCTTCGCACCCCCCCCCCCCCGCGCCCCCCTTCCACGGCCATGGGAAGTGAAAGCAGTTGACAAGGAGCTGAAAGAACCTGTCACATAAATCATCACACCAAGAAGCAATCTGCCTGGCCTTCCCTGCTGCTAAGTCTTGTATTGCTGGAACTTTCTTTCTTTGCCCACTGCACTGCTATATAATAGCAAAGTTTGGCGCTACGTTGTGTGTGTGTGTGTGTGGGGGGGGGGGGTTAGAAAGAGAGAGAGAGAGAGAGAGAGAGAGAGAGATAGGGGGAAGAGAGAGAGAGAGGGAGAGAGAAAGAGAGAGTGAGGGGGAGAGAGAGGGAGAGAGAGAGAGTGAGGGGGAGAGAAAGGGAAAGAGAGAGAGAAAGGGGCGAGAGAAGATAGGGAAAGAGAGAGAAAGGGGGGAGAGAAAGGGAGGGAGAGAGAGAGAAGGGGGAGAGAGAGAAAGAAAGAGAGAGAGAGCGGGGGAGGCAGAGGTAGAGAAGGGGAGAGAAAGAGAGAGAAAGGGAGAGAGAGAAAAAAGAGTGAGGCGGAGAGAGGGAGAGAGAGAGAAAGGAGGGAGAGAGAGAGAAAGGGGGAGGAGAGAGAGAGAGAAAGTGAGGGGGAGAGAGAGGGAGAGAGAGAAAGAGAGGAGACGAAGAGAGAGAGAGAGAGAGAGAGAGAGAGAGAGAGAGAATGGGGGACGGAGGGAGGGAAAGAGGGAGTAGAAAATGGAAGGGATGGAGGGAGAGAATGCGAGAGGGGGAGAGAGGGAGGAAGAAAGGGAACGAGAAGGAGAGGGTGGAAATGAGGGAGGGAGAGAGAGAGAGAGAGTGACAGAGAGAGAGGAGAGAGGTTGGGGAGAGGGAGAGGGAGAAAGAAAGAGAGGGAGAGGAAGGTGAGGGAGAGAGAGACAGCGAGAGAGAGAGAGAGAGAGAGAGAGAGAGAGAAAGAGAGATTGATATATATATATATATGTGTGTGTGTGTGTGCATGCGTGCGTGTGTGTGTGTGTGTGTGCGTGCGTGCGTGTGTCAGTGCGTGTGTGTGTGCGTGTGCGTGTGTGGCAGTGACGGGTGGATGAGAAATAAAAAATGGAAAAAAATATTAACAAGGATTAACAGTTTATTTTCATCTGCAAATGCTCTCTCCATTATATTACAAAATCAATATATTTAAAATGAAATACTATTCATACAAAGAAGGAAGAAAGGAAGAAGGTAAGGAAAGAAGGAAGGATTGAAAGAAGAAAGGAAAAGGGAAAGAAGGAAGGATTGAAAGAAGAAAGGAAAAGAAGGAACCGTTTTCACACTGGAATTTTAGAGCCTATAGGGACAGACAGAGAGAGAGAGAGAGAGAGAGAGAGAGAGAGAGAGGAGGGGAGGGGGAGAGAGAGAGAGTGAGAGAGAGAGGAGGAGAGGGAGAGAGAGAGAGAGAGAGAGAGAGAGAGAGAGAGAGAGAGGAGAATAGAAAGGGAGAGAGAGATAAGGGGAAAGGAGAAAGAGAGAGATAGTGTGTGTGTGTTTGTGTGTGTGTGTGTGTGTGTGTGTGTGTGTGTGTGTGTGTTGAGAGAGAGAGAGAGAGAGAGAGAGAGGGAGAGACAGAGAGAACGATCGAACTAACTAATGGACGAATAAATGAGACAGAGACTGAGAGACGTAAGAAAGAAGAAGAAGAGTTTTACTGGTACACTCTATGAAATCATCTGCTCTCTGATTCTATCTTTAAAAAAAAACAACAACAAAAAAAAACAGCAACAAACAAACAACAAAACTTCTTTTTTAAATCGCCGGAGCAGTTTTAGTTGTCGGCACATATGGTCCCGTCGTCAAGAAGACATGCTGCTGGCAGTTTAGACAGGAGAGGCAGCGATATGGGTAAACACGTGGTAAAACGATGACAGGACGAGACCGACAACCCACTCCCTCGCCGTCAGTCAGTTTGGGAGAAATGCCGGTAAAACGACGGAAAGACGCAGGGTAGTTTGCCGGGCCAAGACCCCGGCTTTTTTGCACACTGGTTGTAATGTTGACATGGTGGTGTGTCCATCGAGATCGATGATGACCATCGTTGTCATCCAGATGGGGGATGGGGGGAGGGTGGTGGTGGGGTGGGGGGAAGGATGCTCATGAGTCTATCTGTGAGTGCGCAGATGGCTGTATAGTCCAATCTGCGCACGAAATGTTCGCTGACAGTTGGGGCAGACAAAGACAGGCATATCATTGTCAGGGAGCTTGTTTGCCCGTGACTTTCTGGCCTGCCTCTTCTGAACAGCTGCAGCAGTCCTGCTGGCCTCGCACAACTTGGCGCCTTTGTGCACAGCAGCGCGCCATTTGTTACGGTCCACTGCAGATTCCTCCCAGGAGTCAGGGTTGATATCAAACGCTTTCAGAGAGACCTTCAGAGTATCTCTGAAGCGCTTCTTCTGACCTCCGTGTGATCTCTTCCCTTGTTGCAGCTCGCCATAGAAGAGCCTTTTGGGCAGCCGATGGTCTGGCATGCGCGCCACGTGTCCAGCCCAGCGAAGCTGGGACTGCATCAGGATGGTGAAGATGCTGGGAAGGGTGGCTTTTGCGAGCACCTCTGTGTCTGGGGTCCTGTCTTGCCACTTGATGTTCAGTAGCTTCCTGAGGCATGTTGTGTGGAAGTGGTTCAGCTTCTTGGCATGTCGTTGGTACACTGTCCAAGTTTCGCAGCCGTACAGTAGTGTGGGGAGAACTACTGCTCTGTAGACCTTTAGCTTGGTCTCAAGACTAATGCCTCTTCTGTTCCAGACATTTGCATTGAGTCTACCAAAAGTTGCACTTGCTCTTGCAATCCTGACATTCACTTCATCGTCGATGGTCGCATTTCGTGACAGTGTGCTGCCAAGGTATGTGAACCGCTCCACCGCACTGAGTCTCTGACCGTTGACTGTGATGTTGGGCTCAACGTAGGGTTTCCCTGGGGCTGGCTGATGGAGAACTTCAGTTTTCCTCGTGCTGATGGTAAGGCCGAAGTTCCTGCTGGCAGTGGCAAACTTGTTGACGCTGAGTTGCATGTCAGCTTCAGATCCAGCGTTGAGGGCACAGTCATCAGCAAACAAAAAGTCTCTGATGATGTCTGTCATGACCTTCGTTTTTGCTTGAAGCCTTCTGAGGTTAAACAGCTTGCCGTCTGTTCGGTACTTTAGGCCAATTCCAACATCGCCATCTCTGAAGGCATCAGTAAGCATTGCAGAGAACATGAGGCTGAACAGCGTTGGAGCCAGGACGCAGCCTTGCTTGACACCATTTGTGACAGGAAAAGGAGCAGATGTTTCACCATTGTCCTGGACTCGAGCCTGCATGCCTTCATGGAATTGGCTGACCAAGGAAATAAATTTCCGAGGGCATCCGTACTTGGCCATGATCTTCCACAGTCCCTCTCTACTCACGGTGTCAAAGGCCTTAGTGAGGGTCGACATAGGTGGGAAGACGCAGTGCGAGTGAATATGGGGAGGGAGGAGTGATGCAGAAAGAGGGATGAGAGGGACAGCGTGGTGGAAATGAGGGAGGGAATTAGAGAGAGAGTGACAGGTAGAGAGGAGAGAGGTGGGGAGAGGGCAGGGGTAGTAAAGAAAGAGGGACGGAAGTGATGCGAGAGAGAGAGACAGCGAGAGAGAGACGAGAGTAGAGAGAGAGTGAGAGATTACCTATATGTATATATAATATATGTTGTGATGTGTGATGCTTGAAATGCCTGTGGTGTTGTGTGCGTGGTGCGTGTGTCCAGTGCGTGGTGTGTGCGTGTGCGTGGATGCGTGACGGTGGATGAGAAATAAAAAAACTGGAAAAAAAATATTACACAAGGATTAACAGTTTTATTTTCATCTGCAAATGCTCTCTCCATTATATTACAAAATCAATATATTTAAAATGAAATACTATTCATACAAGAAGGAAGAAAGAAGAAGGTAAGGAAAGAAGGAAGGATTGAAAGAAGAAAGGAAAAGGGAAAGAAGGAAGGATTGAAAGAAGAAAGGAAAAGAAAGGAACCGTTTTCACACTGGAATTTTAGAGCCTATAGGGACAGACAGAGAGAGAGAGAGAAGAGAGAGAGAGAGAGAGAGAGAGAGGAGGGGAGGGGGAGAGAGAGAGAGTGAGGAGAGAGAGGAGGAGAGGAGAGAGAGAGAGAGAGAGAGGGAGAGAGAAGAGAGAGAGAGAGAGAGAGAGAGGAGAATAGAAAGGGAGAGAGAGATAAGGGGAAAGGAGAAAGAGAGAGATAGTGTGTGTGTGTGTGTGTGTGTGTGTGTGTGTGTGTGTGTGTGTGTGTGTGTGTGTTGAGAGAGAGAGAGAGAGAGAGAGAGAGAGAGAGGGAGAGACAGAGAGAACGATCGAACTAACTAATGGACGAATAATGAGACAGAGACTGAGAGACGTAAGAAAGAAGAAGAAGAGTTTTACTGGTACACTCTATGAAATCATCTGCTCTCTGATTCTATCTTTTAAAAAAAACAACAACAACAAAAAACAGCAACAAACAAACAACAAAACTTCTTTTTTAAATCGCCGGAGCAGTTTTAGTTGTCGGCACATATGGTTCCGTCGTCAAGAAGACATGCTGCTGGCAGTTTAGACAGGAGAGGCAGCGATATGGGTAAACACGTGGTAAAACGATGACAGGACGAGACCGACAACCCACTCCCTCGCCGTCAGTCAGTTTGGGAGAAATGCCGGTAAAAAGACGGAAAGACGCAGGGTAGTTTGCCGGGCCAAGACCCCAGCTTTTTTGCACACTGGTTGTAATGTTGACATAATAGTATAGGGGAGCACGTGTTCTGTTGTAGTGGTTACAGAATAGAGTGGGGTACATTTGTACTGTTGTAGTGGTCATTGGACAAAGTGGGGGAACACGTGTACTGTTGTAGTGGTTACAAGACGGAGGAGGGGGGGGGGACACGTGTACTGTTGTATTGGTTACAGGATAGAGTGGGGTACACGTGCACTGTTGCAGTGGTTGAAGAACAGAGTGGAGAACACGTGTACAGTTGTAGTGGTTACACAGGACAGAGTGGGAAACATTTGTACTGTTGTAGTGGTTATAGGACAGAGTGGGGAGCACGGGTACTGTTGTAGTGATTACAGAACAGAGCGAGGGAGAACACGTGTACTTTTGTAGTGGTTAGAGAACAGAGTAAGGAACACGTACACTGTTTTAGTGGTTACAGTATAGAGTACGGTACACGTGTACTGTTGTAGTGGTTACAGAGCAGAGTGGGGAAGACGTGTACTGTTGCAGTGGTTACAGGACAAAGGGGAACACGTGTACTGTTGTAGTGATTACAGGACAGAGTGGGGGAGAACGCGTGTACTTTTGTAGTCAGTAGAGAACACGAAGAACACGTGCACCATTGTAATTGTTTCAGGACAGAGTGGGGAAGACGTGTGCTCTTGCAGTGGTTACAGGATAGAGTACGGTACACGTGTACTGTTGTAGTGGTTACAGGACAGAGTGGGGAAGAGCACGTGCACTGTTGAAGTGGTAAGAGAACAGAATGGGGTGCGCGTGCACTGTTGTAGTGGTTTCATGGTATGGTGGGGGGCCACATGGTTACAGGACAGCGTCAGGAACACATGTACTAAAGGGGAGGGAACACGTGTACTGTTGTAGTGGTTACACGACTGTGTGGGGTAACACGCACGTGCACTGTTGTCGTGGTGATAAGGTGGAGTGGTGGGGACACATTGTGTTGTGCTGTGTTGTGTTGTGCTGTGTTGTGCTGTGCTGTGCTGTGCTGTGTTGTGTTTTGCTGTGCTGTGTTGTGTTGTGCTGTGCTGTGCTGTGTTGTGCTGTGCTGTGTTGTGTTGTGCTGTGTTGTGCTGTGCTGTGCTGTGCTGTGTTGTGTTGTGCTGTGCTGTGTTGTGTTGTGCCGTGTTGTACTGAGCTGTGTTGTGTTGTGTTACTTTTTAGTCACAACAGATTTCTCGCCCCAAAGGAGAGCACATCGTCACAAAACAGCGCCGTCCATCATTAAAACCCTTATGTTTTTTTGTTTTTGTTTTGTTTTTTTAATATTCCGTTTGCAAATGTACTTGTTTTGGTGTCCAAATGGAATCGTTTTCCAACAGATTATTTTGTTTCTTTTTCTCCCGGGGACCACCCTTTGTTTTGTTTGTTTGTTTGTTCGTTTGTTGTTGTTGTTGTTGTTTTTGCCATGGATTTGATCGAATGCTAAGTGCGTGCTAGTAGTGTGTGTGTGTGTGTGTGTGTGTGTGTGTGTGTGTGTGTGTGTGTGTGTGTGTGTTCACTCGCTCGAGCAGCCAGTGCCTTCCTGAAAGAAGCCTCGTTTGTTTTCTTCTTCTTCTTCTTCTTCTTCTTCTTCTTCTCCATCTCTTTCATGTTGCCTGAGAGCCATGCTTCCTGACCCCTACCTACCTAATCGTATGATATATCGTGTGTGTGTGTGTGTGTGTGTGTGTGTGTGTGTGTGTGTGTGTGTGTGTGTGT
>NC_134901.1:18749615-18757115 GCF_041734735.1 Babylonia areolata
CTATGTACTTGAGTGCCTATACTTCGATTTTCTGCCTTTTTTAAGTGCCTACAATGCTACGATTCTCTATCTCCTTTCAGTGCCTATAATGCTACGGTTCTCTATCTCCTTTCAGTGCCTATAATGCTACGGTTCTCTGTCTCCTTTCAGTGCCTATAATGCTACGGTTCTCTATCTCCTTTCAGTGCCTATAATGCTACGGTTCTCTGTCTCCTTTCAGTGCCTATAATGCTACGGTTTTCTATCTCCTTTCAGTGCCTATAATGCTACGGTTCTCTGTCTCCTTTAAATGCGTACACTACGGTTCTCTATCTCCTTTAAGTGCCTATAATTCTACGGTTCTCTGTCTCCTTTAAGTGCCTACACTACGGTTCTCTATCTCCTTTAAGTGCCTATAATTCTACGGTTCTCTGTCTCCTTTGAGTACCTACACTACGGTTCTCTATCTCCTCTAAGTGCCTACACGACGGTTCTCTATCTTCTTTAAGTGCCTACACTACTGTTCTATATCTCCTTTAAGTGCCTATAATACTACGGTTCTCTATCCCCTTTAAGTGCCTATACTACGGTTCTCTATCCCCTTTAAGTGCCTACACTACGGGTCTCTATCTCCTTTAAGTACATACACTATGGTTCTCCTTTAAGTGCCTATACAACGGTTCTCTATCTCCTTTAAGTGCCTATACTATGATTCTCTATCTCATTTAAGTGCCTATACTATGATTCTCAATTTTTAAGTGCCAATGCCATGATTCCATGTCTACTTTAAGTGTCTACACTACGGTTCTCTATCTCTTTATGTGCCTATACTTGATTCTCAGTCTTCTTAACATGCCTGTGCCTATTCTACGATTCCTTATCTGCTCTGAGTGCCTACACTACGATTCTCTCTCTCCTTTAAGTGCCTATACCACGATTCATTGTCTACGTTAAGTGCCTATACTACGATTCCCTGTCTACTCTTAAGCTTAAGCTACTGACGATTCCTTGTCATCTCTGAATGCCTATACTACCGTGGATTTCCTTGTCTACTTTAAGTG
Source organism: Babylonia areolata (assembly GCF_041734735.1). Classification (NCBI taxonomy): domain Eukaryota; kingdom Metazoa; phylum Mollusca; class Gastropoda; order Neogastropoda; family Buccinidae; genus Babylonia; species Babylonia areolata. The sequence goes on from NC_134901.1 coordinate 18,750,656, forward strand.
CCTATACTACGATTCTCTAGCTACTTTATTCGGCTGAACTGCAGACACCCACGAGGGAGGGAGAGCCGAATGTCTTCGCAGCTTATCTTCTGTCTTGGCCTGGAAGTCATATGGAACAAACGACCTTTCTCAAATCGTCGCGTGGCTTCGTTTTTCCCCCGTTGCAGTTTTAAAATGTTCCTTAAAAGACACCTCCTCTGCTCTACCAGCTACCATCTCACTGAGCCGGCTGATGAAATGTACTTCTGGAACTTTTTTGTTTTACTCTGTGTGTGTGTGTGTGTGTGTGTGTGTGTGTGTGTGTGTGTGTGTGTGTGTGTGTGTGTGTGTGTGTGTGTGTGTGTGTGTGTGTGAGAGAGAGAGAGAGAGAGAGAGAGAGAGAGAGAGAGTGAGAGAGAGAGAGAGAGAGAGAGAGAGAGAGAGAGAGAGAGAGAGAGAGAGAGAGAGAGAGGAGGGCGGGGGAGAGCATCTGGTGCTAGGAATTGCCGATGAATAGAATGAGCAGTTTTTTTCAGTGTGCATGTAATCTAGCAATTGGCAAATCTGGTGGTGTATAAAATCACACACACACACACACACACACACACGAGCACACATATAAACACACATGAATGTGTGTATGTGTGTGTGTGTATGTGTGTGTTTGTGTGTGTGTGTGTGTGTGTGTGTGTGTGTGTGTGTGTGTGTGTGAGAGAGAGAGAGAGAGAGAGAGAGAGAGAGAGAGAGAGAGAGAGAGAGAGAGAGAGAGCACCAGGTGTTAGGAATCGACGATATGTATTCGTTTGTAGCCATGGATATTGTAATCTAGCAACTTAATCTTGTTGTGTTGTGTGTGTGTTCCTTTTGTTTAATTTGGTTTGTTTGTTTGCATATCACTCCATAGGATAAATTACACCAGCGACTCTTGCATTTTCCTCTTCCAAACTCCCTTCAGATAAGATTTCAGATGATAAAGATGAAATTTAAAAAAAGATAGTTTTACACGTAATGCTACACGAATGAACAATCTGATCAACATAAAAAAAAAGTTCATGAAGATTCAGCATTTATACCTGAATTACATACACCCCCCAACTCCCAATCCCCCCCCCCCTAACCCCCCCCCACCCCCCCCCCCCACCACCACCACAACTGAAAAAGAAAATGAACAGCGAAACAAACGAAACGACACACACACACACACACACACACACACACACACACACACACACACACACACACACACACACACACACACACACACACACACACACACACACACACACGCACACACACACACACACACACACACACACACACACACACACACACACACACACACACACACACACACACACACACACACACACACACACACACACACAAACAAAGGTACAAACAAAGGAATGTCGACAGAACTGCGCCATCTGCTTTCTTCCCCTTCCCCTTCCCCCTCCACCTCCAGGCCATTCATCCCATTGTCCTGTATTTTTGACGTCCTATTTTATTTTATGTCTGCCACCCCCCATCCCTCCATCCCTTTTCCCTGTCTGCCTTGCATTCTTCACGTCACCCTACAACTAGGTCAGGGTTGATAATAAACAAGAAAGCAAACAAGACGGTGACTTGAAGAAATGAACATAAGCAAACAAACCAGTTAAAAAGACGACACAAGAAAACGACTTCCTGCTGGGGCATTATTCATCTTCCTCTTTGTCAGTGTGTGTGTGTGTGTGTGTGTGTGTGTGTGTGTGTGTGTGTGTGTGTGTGTGTGTGTGTGTGTGTGTGTAAAACCTTACAACAGTACAAAGCCTAGTTGTTTTTTTTTAATTTGTTTTCATTCAAATATTGCTTTTTCTTTTTTTTTTGGTGTTTTTTCACTTCTAATTAAACTCTTTTTCTTCGCCAGGAACTGGTGAAAATGGCGGGCACAATAGCCGAATGGTTAAAGCGTTGGACTTTCAATCTGAGGGTCCCGGGTTCGAATCTCGGTGGCGCCTGGTGGGTAAAGGGTGGAATTTTTTCCGATCTCCCAGGTCAACATATGTGTACACCTGCCAGTGCCTGAACCCCCTTCGTGTGTATACGCAAGCAGAAGATCAAATACGCACGTTAAAGATCCTGTAATCCATGTCAGCATTCGATTGGTTATGGAAACAAGAACATACCCAGCATGCACACCCCCGAAAACGGAGTATGGCTGTCTACATGGCGGGGTAAATAAACAAAACGGCCATACACGTAAAACGTTAAATGTTACATATTTGTCTGAGTGTGTAGGTGTGCGTGCCAGAAATCTGATTGAATGACACAGGAAACGAATGATGAGCGCCCAACTATGGCAGCCTTCAGTCGGCTCTACCCAGGTAGGCAGTCAGTTGTGTAAATGACTCCGTGTTTGTAAAGCGCTTAGAGCTTGGTCTCCGACCGAGGATAGACGCTATATAAGTATCCATATCAATCAATCAGTGAAACAGAGAGATTGATGGGGAAGGGGTGTGGGGGTGGTGGTGGGGGTGGGGAGCAGGTGGTTTGTAGGTGGGCGAGGTGAGAGAAAGAGGGTCTTCTATGAGATTCGACTTTCCAAACACATAACACTACAGTATCACAACTCCCTTCACAAACATTAAGATCGAATAATTTTTGTTTTGTTCTGTTTTGCCTTGTTTCTGTACAAACATGAAGATTTGTTTATGGTTTTCTTGTAAAGAATCTAATTCCTGTGTAACCCCTTTGCTAGGGGGCAAGGAGGATTCCAGAAAATGATCTCATCCAAAACACAACTGGATTTGTGAAAACGTTTTGCACTGAAGATGAAATCCGTCAGTGTTGATCTTCATTTACGTCAGTGTTTGTTCTACGCAACATTGCAACAAGTTTCACCATATGACTTTGCTGAGACTTACTTACAACACGGTCTGCTTGCAGAAAACAAGTTATAAAAGCAATAAAATAAATGTTTACATAGACATAGATATGTATAGGGTAAGAGACTTTTGCTAACATGAACAAAAATTGGGGCGCCTCGCCACAGTACAGCGCCACACACACACACACACACACACACACACACACACACACACACACATATATATATATATATATATATATATATATATATATATGGAGATAGATAGATAGATAGAGAGAGAGAGAGAGAGAGAGAGAGAGAGAGAGAGAGAGAGAGAGATCAATTTTCTGTCTGTGCAAGTTTATTTGTTTTCTGCATCAAAGTGAACTTTTCTACAGAACTTTGTCAGGGACATCACTTTTGTCAGCTGTATCAAAAAACCAGCTAGTCCCCAGAATACCATTCAAGGTCTAGCGAAGGAAGGTGCGGAGGAAAGGAGGAAGGGGAGGTGAGAGAAAGAGGATAGGAGGAGGAGGAGGAGGAGGAGGAGTGGAAGTGTAACTCCTTGTCCGTGTTGGAGACTCGAACTCACATACCCTTGCCTCCTATAGTCGGGCGCATATACCTACACCACCCCACTTTCCACCGCGAACCAGCAGTACACAACAGATATCTCTGTGTGAAATTCGGGCTGCTCTCCCCAGGCCGAGGGAGCGCGTCGCTACACTGAGAGCGCCACCCATTTTTGTTTTTCTTTTCTTTTCTTTTTTTTTATTTCTATTTTTTCCTACATGAAGATTTTATATGTTTATTTTCCCTCTGGAATATATTTTTTATACAGAATTTTGCCAGGGACAACCCCTTTTCTTGCCGTGGCTAAGTGCATGCTGTACACCGGGACCTCCGTTTATCGTCTATTCCGAGTGACTAGCGTCCAGAACATACCACACACAAGGTCTTGTGGAGGCGGGTGTGGGGGGAGGGAGAGAAAAACCCACACTGGCGACTGTGCCGTGATTCGAACCAGTGTGCTTAGATTCTCTCAGTTTCCTAGGAAGGACGCGTTACCTCTAGGCCATCACTCCACTAATTATTGATCGATTATCTACTCTGCCCCCTCCCACCCCCCAACCCCCGAACCCTCCTCCTCCTCCTCCTCCTCCTGCTCTCCCCCTCGCCCCCCCGCCGCCGCCGCCCCCCGACCCCCCTCGCCGTCAGCGGTATCAGATGAGGGAGGGAGATAGGCGATAAACGCTAGTGATTAAGGATGGGGGGTGGGGTGTGGGGTGTGGGGGTGGCTTGGGTGTAGGGGTGGGTGGAAGTGAGAAAGGGTCAGGCTAATGAATCAGGCTTTGGAGATCCATTTTTATTCTCCTGATTATTGCTGTTGACCCTCCCCCCCCCCCCCCCCCACCACCCCCGCCCCCTACCCTACCCCCTCCAATCAAGGAAACTGCAACTGAGTGTTCATTATTATAATCATTATTATTTTTGCATATTTTTTTTTTCTTCTCAAATATGATTTCTGTTTGTTCCTGCTGGGTTGTTGTTTTTTTGTTTGTGTTTTTTATTCAAAAACATTTGTGTGCATGTGTGCACGTGAGTGAGTACTATTAGGTGCATGGGTTCCGTACATGCGTGCGTGCGCGCGCGCGCGCGCGCGCGTGTGTGTGTGTGTGTGTGTGTGTGTGTGTGTGTGTGTGTGTGTGTGTGTGCCGTGTGTGTGTGTGTGTGTGTCTGTGTGTCTGTGTGTGTGTGTGCGTCTCTTCTGTATGTGAGCCCGAGTGTGTGTGTGTTTGTGTGCCGTGTGTTTGTGTATGCGTGTATATGTGTGTGTGTGTGTGTGTGTGTGTGTGTGTGCGTGTGTGTATATTTGTATGTGTGTGTGTGTGTGAATACACAAATAATGTTGTCTGTAAAAACAACAACAACAAACAACAAACAAACAAACAAACAAACAACAACAACAACAACAACAACAAACAAAACAAAATTGGGGTCATTTCTTTTGGTTTATAACACATCCAGTGAGACACGGCATATATACAGCAACGCACGTGCCGTTTCCATAGCAACAAAGAAACGTAAATATGTAACTAGCAACTGCTTCTGCTTCCGGTAATTGCTTGCCGTTGCTGCTGTTGCTGCTGCTGCTGTTGCTGCTGTTGCCCTCGGGTAAAGCGTGACAGATATGCATCTTGCTAGATAAACAAACAAACGTGTTCACTCCAAGGAGACAGAGATGGATAGCGCTGTATCATGGAGATTTGCTCTCACGGGGGTGCGGGGAGCGAGGGGGGTGGGGGGGTGGGGGGGGGGACTCGGGGGGGGGGGGGGGGGGGGGGGGGGGGGGGGGGGGAGGGGAAAAAGAGTAACTGAAGGATCGCAGAAGAGAAATCGCTTGTGACAGAACTGGATACAATGCAGGAATAACAGCTTGACAGCACTGTTGCCATCCCGACGTGTTTCGCTCGTGTCTTTGCGCAAGCAAGCGCGTGGGTGCGTGCGTGTGTGTGTGTGAGTATGTGCGCGTGCGCACACACACACACTCACATAGTCACACACACACACACACACACACTCACATAGTCATACATATATACATATATACACACACATACACACGCACACACACACACACACACACATAAACACACACGCACACACATAGTCATACATACACACGCACGCGCGCGCACGTACACACACATACATACACACAAAAAACAAACAAACACACACACACACACACACACACACACACATACACACACACTCACATAGTCATTCATGCATACATACACACACACATACACACGCACGCACACAAACACACACACACACACACACACATACACACACACACTCACATAGTCATTCATACATACATACACACACACACATACACACGCACGCGCACGAACACACACACACGCACACACACACACACACACACACACACACAGATGCAGAAGATCATGTGTGGCGCGTGCGTGCGTGTGTGCATGCATGCATGCGTGCGCGCGCACTCACGCGGGTATGTGTGTGTGTGTGCGTGTGTATGTGTGTGATTAGCAAACTATAGAAAAATCAATCAAAGATGGTCAGGGAATTCCCGCGGTGCGTCTAGTATGACCACTGGCCACAGAGTCATGACAGAGAAGAAGCAAAAAATCTATAGTCATTAACGGACCGGTCGCTGTGGGCGATTGACCAATAGCTGTGCTGGATGCTCTGAGGATTTATGTCACGTGACTTGTCACAGGGTCATGGTAGTCGCGAGGTGGTTTTGGAGCGACAGGCCATTCATATGGAACCACGTTGGTTCAATTGAAAGGTGAAGAAACTTCATGGAGAATGCCGTGATTCCAGCGCCTCTCTCTCTCTCTCTCTCTCTCTCTCTCTCTCTCTCTCTCTCTCTCTCTCTCGTTTTCCAGAGTTTGTTCAGTTTTCTAAGCCAGCTACAAAAGGTAGATCACCGAGGTAGACAAAAGTGGTGAGGTATATGTTTTAATGAAGAAAAATTGTAGAAATCAGATAATTTGATGAGGATAACATTATATTTCTGAAATTAGATTTGAGTATTGTTTCTTCTGACAAAAACATGTCATGATGTGTTGTGCTTATGTC
>NC_134901.1:18762115-18769615 GCF_041734735.1 Babylonia areolata
TGTGTGTGTGTGTGTGTGTGTGTGTGTGTGTGTAGGGGAAGGGGCGGGGGGGCAGAGGGACCGGTAACATTTGTGCATGTATCAAAACGATAATGTTACCATTGGTAGATGTTGTAACCCATTTCAGTGGATTTCGACTCTTATTTTGAACATTATTTTTTTTTTTAACTCAGTTTTGATGCGGATTCAGTCACTAAACAAACGTGCCACCATCTTGCTTTTTTCCCCGTTTTTGGTGCCACAAACTATGAACATGTAACTGGTAGGTGCAATGACTTAGGACGCTGAAATTGGACATTACCCGCGCATGTGTATTTCAGTGTGTGTGTGTGTGTGTGTGTGTGTGTGTGTGTGTGTGTGTGTGTGTGTGTGTGTGTGTGTGTGTGTGTGTGTGTGTGTGTGTGTTTGTTTGTTTGTTTGTTTGTTTGGTTTGGTTTGCGTGTGTGTGTGTGTGTGTGTCTGTGTCTGTGAACGCGTGTGTAATTCAGTGTATGCGTGTTTGTATCAATGTGTCTGTGTTCTCGTGTGTGTGTGTGTGTGTGTATATGTGTGTGTGTGTGTATGTGTGTGTGCGTGTGTGTGTCTGTGTGTGTGTGTCTGTGTGTGTGTATGTGTGTCTGTGTGTGTGTGTGTGTGTGTGTGTGTGTGTGTCTGACCCACGCGTCGCTGTCACACAGTTCAACGTTTCCACGTGCAGTCTTTTCGCTCAGTTTCTCCAAGTCGTCCACCAAGAGTGACGTGTTAAAACGCCATCACTGAGGCAGGGAAACAAGGAAAACAGAAAGCTGACACCCCTCACGAGAGAGTTAGTGTGAACATTCATCAACACCCTTCTCCCTTGCTCCGCCACCTCTCCCCCTTCCCTCACCCCTCAACCACCCCCACCACAAACACTGCCTTCTGCAGTCTCCATCATGGCCAATCTCTAGAGGGGAGGCAACAGAAGTCGACAAACTCATACATTAGGAAAAAAAAAAAAAAAAAATATATATATATATATATATATGAGAGTCAGTCGTGTCCGACTATGACCATCAGAGCAGCAGAGGAGGCAACTGCTGTTCCGACTATTTGGGCTAGAATTTGGTGATAGTGGAGAGTGTCTTGCCCAAGTTACATCCCCACTCTCTCGGGCAAGAGGGTTTTAGGACAGTCGGCGTAGGGATGGTTGGTTCCCAAAGGCCAAGCAGCCCACAAGGCTGCAGCACTAATAAGAGCCAGTGCAATGTTGCCTCCTAGTTTGAGAGTCATTGTCCATTGATAATACAGCTCTCACTTTGCTGTTGGCCCAAATGTAAACGTATGTCAATTTGTGAAATAAGCCGAGCGTTGGGCCGTTTTTTTTATATTACACACACACACACGCACGCGTACGCACACACACACACACACACACACACACACACACACACATATATATATATATATATATAATTATATATATATATATATAATGTTACTTATATATTTATTTATGTATAACATATATTTTTATGTATATATATATATTTTTTTTTCTTCTCTTTTTCTTCTTTAATTCATGAGTTGATCGACTTCAGCAGCGGCAGCTGCACACGAAAGACGTACGGGGCCGCAGAAGCTAGATGATAAAAGTTTATGTGTAAAACATGACACCGCTGCAACTATTAATCTGCCGCCAGCCTGGCTTATACTTCAGTCGATACTGCTCTGACCTTCTTGTGTACTGCACTGCGTCGGGTTGTGTTTCTTCTTCGTCATGACTTATTTCTCCGCTTGAAATAAGTCTCCCTATGGACACAGATCGTTTTCTTTTCAATCGCCAAAGACGTGGAACAAGCTCCCTTATAATAACCTCCGTCATTCTAAATTCCGGGTCTCGCATCTTTTTTTTTTTTAAATCTCGTTTCAAAACTCACCTTTTCCCTCAGCAATAAGTTCAATTGTGGCAGGTCCACTTCCTTTGCGTTTGCTGTGCTTGACTATGTGTGTATACGTATGTATGTGTACATAACTACATGCATGTATGTGAATGTGTATTGTGTGTGCGTGTACGTTTGTGCCTGTCTATGTATGCGTATGTGTTAGGGTCGCTGTTAGGTACACATGTATGTTAAAATGTATATATGCAGTGTGTGTGTGTGTGTGTGTGTGTGTGTGTGTGTGTGTGTGTGTGTGTGTGTGTGTGTGTGTGTGTGTGTGTGTGTGTGTGTGTGTGTGTGTGTGTGTGTGTGTGTGTGTGTGTGTGTGTGTGTGTGTGTGTGTGTGTGTGTGTGTGTGTGTGTGTGTGTGTGTGTAGTCACATTTTGGTGTGTGTATGTAACATTGATGTAATGTTTTATGTTAACAAAAGCGTTTTTGTAAAGCTCCTGGAGCAGATTTCTGGATAGTATGCTATATAAGTATCCATTATTATTATTATTATTATTTGGAGTTCCGAGATCGTTGTATACTGTCTCTGTCTCTGTCTCTCCCTCTCTCTCTATTGTATGCATATTGATAGAGGTTTGACGAAACTTAAGATTCGGTGTCTCTGATGTTTTTACTTATCAGTATCCTTATAGACAGTCAAATGTTTGTAATTTGTTATGTCCATTTAATGCAAGGAATCAACTGAAGATGAGGTCCATTTTTTTGTGCTCAGTTGTCCAGCATTGAGAAATATATTAGAGAACAATTCATTCCACTCAAATTCTATAGACAGCCTTCGTTTATTTAAAATCATTTTGTTTTTGTTGTCAACGAATGAAACTGTTGTACAACATTTTTCTTTATACTTACATAGAGCATTTAAACAACCATGTGCTTTTGAAACGTGATTTTTCTTTGTATTTGTATGCGACTTTACATGTCAGTTCCATGTGTACCCCCTTCTAAGGGGCTATGGCCTTTCTGAATAAAACGTCTACCTCTCTCTCTCTCTCTCTCTCTCTCTCTCTCTCTCTCTCTCTCTCTCTCTCTCTCTCCCCACGGAAGAATGTCAGTGTCTCTCCGCATAGCACCGCCCCATCTTTCATTTAAAAATAAAAAAAAATTATATCTTTTTTATGTATGAAACGGTATTTGTATATGGATTTGTATTTCTTTTTGTCACAACAGATTTCTCTGTGTGAAATTCGGCCTGCTCTCCCCAGGGAGAGCGCGTCGCTATACTACAGTGCCACCCATTAAAAAAAAAAAATCCTGCGTGCAGTTTTATTTGTTTTTCCTATCGATTACCATTACAAGATGTTGTAACCCATTTTCAGTGGATTTCGACTCTTATTCTGTATGCTGATTCAGTCACTAAACAAACGTGCCTTCATCTTGCTTTTTTCCCGTTTTTGGTCCCACAAAAAAGTGTAACCAACAGGTGTAATGATAATTTAGGACGCTAAAATAGGACATTACCAGCAAGCGGCTCTTCTGGTGACTGTGGGTTCGTTTAAAGTGTGCAGGTGATGCTGCGTCATGTTGTTTTGTAGAAGAGGACGTAGTTACGTATATGCATGCCAGTTCCTGTGTTTTGAAAGTCTGTCTGTCTGTCACAGCGTTAGGACAGCAGCTCTACCACTCTCACAGCTGCCCTGAAAATAAATGATATTATTATCATTATTGTTTGGATTATTATCATTTCTATCATAATGATGATTGTTATTATTGATTAGAAATCGACATTTCTGTATATTCGAATGAAAAGGGGGGCGATTGAGGTGGAGGGGAGGGGAGGGGGTGCAAGGGGGAGGGAACTAAGAAAGGAAGAGAGAGAGAGAGAGAGAGAGAGAGAGAGAGAGAGAGAGAGAGAGAGAAAATGTGGAAAAGATGGAGTACGAAATGTGAAATGGGGAGGGTGAGTGTCAGTGACTGGCGAAAGAAAAAAACATAATATTGGAAGTGTGTGTGTGTGTAAGAGGCTGAACGGGGGAAGCGGGATTAGGACAAAAAATTTGCCTGCAGTTTTTCACAGAATGACCTCTCTTTCTCTACACTCACGCGAACGAGCGCGCGCGTACACACACACACACACACACACACACACACATACACACACACACACACACACACACACACACACACACGCACACACACACATACACACACACACACGCACACACACACACACACACACACACACACACATCATCCAAGGCAGACTCATATTGTGCTCTGGAATGGTTTATTGTCTCCGAAAGCACTCCCCCCCCCCCCCCCCCCCCCCCCCCCCACACACACACACACCCAACCCGTCCGCCTTCCCTCTCCCACAAACGTCAAGGGAACCGTTTTTACATGCAGAACTGATCATTGGGCCTAGAAAAGCGTCACAGGCGAATCAGTCAATTGAAACGGATTTCAATGAACGATCCTCTTGACGATGGAATTGTTCCAAGTTGGGTCTGCATAAACATGTGTCTCTTAAATAGTAGTGTGTGTGTGTGTGTGTGTGTGTGTGTGTGTGTGTGTGTGTGTGTGTGTGTGTGTGTGTGTGTGTGTGTATGTGAGAGAGAGAGAGAGAGAGAGAGAGAGAGAGAGAGAGAGATTTATGTGTGTCAGCTTGCATGCGTGTGTGTGTTTATGTGTGTGCATGCGTGTGTGCATGTGCGCCTGCGTACTTCTTGCCAATTCTCTCATCCAAGAGATGGTAACCACCATTGATTAACCTAGTTAAAAGGCCTGTAATGGAGATCAGTTCTAGTTTCGGTGTCAAACGATGCTGACTGAACTATATACACCTAACCATGTCTGCTTGGGAAAGTAAATAGAGAAGATGCTCCAACTTCCGCAGAAAAAAAAAAGAAAAAAGATCTGGTCAGACATAGACACCTTATGACCCTAGGTCTACTTTTTTGCAAGCAATATCATTCAGAACATCTTGATAGTGGAGCAAACTAATTCCATAGTTATACAGCAGTTTTGTTTTTACAGCCACACCCTCAGCTTGCATCACAGACTGACTGACGTTTACAGATGGACCAACATCAAAGTGATGAGCTGTATAATCAATGGTCTCTCCATTGCAGTGGGAAATCATTCACAGCTTCGTCTTTTTTGAAGGATCATGACTCTCAAACTAGGAGGCTAGACTGCACTGGCTCATAGTGCTGCAGCCTTGGGGGGGGGGCTAGTTGGCCTTTGGGAACCATCCCCAACGCTGATTGTCCTAGAAAAAAAAACCCTTGGCCGAGAGAGTGGGGATGTAACTTGGGCAAGACACTCTCCGCTATAATCAAATTCTGACCCAGACAGTTTTGGGGACAAAAGTTGCCTCCTCTGCTGTTCTGATGGTCAGTAAGAGACAAACACGACTGACTATCATACATATAGAAGAACGTGACAGTGGAGCAAACCAGGTCCACAATTATATGAATATATGCCATGATGATAATACAGCTCTCACTTTTGCTGTTGGCCCAACTGTAAACTTCAGTCTTCTTCTTCTTCTTCTTCTGCGTTCACTCGTATGCACACGAGTGGGCTTTTACGTGTATGACCGTTTTTACCCCGCCATGTAGGCAGCCATACTCCGTTTTCGGGGGTGTGCATGCTTGGTATGTTCTTGTTTCCATAACCCACCGAACGCTGACATGGATTACAGGATCTTTAACGTGCGTATTTGATCTTCTGCTTGCATATACACACGAAGGGGGTTCAGGCACTAGCAGGTCTGCACATACGTTGACCTGGGAGATCGTAAAAATCTCCACCCTTTACCCACCAGGCGCCGTCACCGTGATTCGAACCCGGGACCCTCAGATTAACAGTCCAACGCTTTAACCACTCGGCTATTGCGCCCGTCAAGAATTCAGTCAATCTGTGATACAAACCGAGTGCTGGGCCTGGATATTGATATATCAAAATATATGATGTATAGAATGACGTGTTAAAACGTCATCAGGCAACAAGGAAAAAAAAAAAAAAAGCTGACGGCCTCACGAGGGAGCGTGAACATTGATTAATCCCTCCCTCACCTCCCCCCTCCCCCCCAACACACACCCTACCTTCACACTCACCCTGCTTGTTGCAGTCTGCTTGGCCAATCTCCAACGGGAGCAAGTCGACCCACAAAAAAAGATTTTAAAAGAAGAAAAGAAAAAAGAAAAGAAAAAAACAGCGCGATAAGCTGCACTGCACGCAGTGCTTATGCGCTCAATAACAGGTAATGTGAAACCCAGTCGTCACTATTTTCTGTTGCATGTGCTCATTGCAAATGTTGATGTGTGCCTCCAGCACCCCAAATATAACCCAGAAGACAGATACCATTTGCTGGAACGACGGGAACAGGTCAAGATCTTCCGCCTGAGGACTGGACACAACCGCCTGCTCCACCACATGCACACAAAATTTGGCATTGGACAGAGTGGAGAGTGCCCTTGTGGTGAGGGACCAATGACAACCGACCACATCCTTCAAAACTGTAGGACGCATGCAGCATCCAGGAGGAAGTACTGGCCAACACCGACAGCAGTGGAAGCCAAGCTGTACGGCACCTTGGAGGAGCTGCGACGGACGGCAGCCTTCATCGAGGACACCGGGTTGCTCATCTAATGGGAGGCGAACGAGGAAGAAGAAGTGTGTTCAGTAATAATTACTGTGGTGGTGGTGTATCGTGTCGCGTCGCGTTGCGTTGGCGTTTGATTGTATTGCATCTTTCTGTCACAACTCGTGTTTGAGATTTATTTTAGTTTAAGTTATTGTTTGGTTGTTGTTTTTTTGTTTGCTCGACCGTTTGGTTTGGGGGATACGGGGATAGTTGTGTGTTTGAAATTAGTTCATTTTCTTAAGAATTGTCAGCAGGTTTTTGTTGTCGGTTTTTTTTTCTTTTAATATAGTAGACTGGCTAAACTGGACACGTGTATATTAACAAGCACCCAGATGGTTGTTAAATCAAAGATACGATACATTAACCATTCCCGTTAACACACAAAGTCACACACCACTCTCTCAAGTTAGCATGGCCATTGTTCATTGAATGTGAGCACTTCTCTTTATCATTATTCTTCGTTCGTGGGCTACAGCTCCCACGTTCACTTACACGAGAGGGCTTTTGCGTGTATGACCGTTTTTACCCCGCCACACTCCGTTTTCGGGGGTAGATGCGAGCACTTTTTTTTTTTTTAACCAGGGTAATGACAAAGCAAAACATATGCTTTTTTTTCCCACCCAGCCCTGGGGTATAAAGAGAGAAAGAAAGAGAGAGAGAGAGAGAGAGAGAGAGAGAGAGTTGTCTGTCGTAAGTTTCTAAATAGACGTGAAAATAAATAACTCTCCCTGGACTGTAAGCAACAATGTCAACTCTCTCTCTCTCTCTCTCTCTCTCTCTCTCTCTCTCTCTCTCCTCTCTCTCTCTCTCTCCCTCTCTGTGTCTCTCTGTACCTCACACACACACACACACACACACACACACACACACACACATACGCGAGCGAGCGCGCACGAAAACAACAACAACTACAACAACAACCTACACACACACACACACACACACACACACACACACACACACACACACACACACACACACACACACACATTTCAGGATTA
>NC_134901.1:18774615-18777115 GCF_041734735.1 Babylonia areolata
ACACACACACACAAAAAGAAAGATGACATTTTGTTAGTTTATTTGCTTGTCTGAATCCAGGTGTGATTTTTTATTGATGTTAATATCAATAATAATATCATAATTAAAAAAAAAATATTAATAGTAATATAATAATAAAACATTAATAATAATAATCATAATAATAATAATAATAGCAATAATAATATATCATAATAATCATAATAATAATCAAAATAACAATGACAATAGTAATAATAATACAATGGAAAGAAGAAAAGCACAAAGAGAAACGTGATCATTGCAAGGTGGAAAACACACCTACCTTCTCCGCGGATCACTGTGGCTGTCAAGTCACCTGATGTGCAGAAGGTTATGACGTGGTACGCTGAAATGAAACACGTCTCCATTCTGTCAGGAAATGATTACACACCTATGGCGATCTTCTCTTGTCTTATTCTTTCTTTCTTTCTCTTTTTTTTTTCTTTCTTTCTTTCTTTCTCTTTTTTTTCTGTCCTCAAGGCATGAGTGACACCAGTCTTCACAAGGCCTTGACAACAACAACAACAACAACAACAACAACAACAATAAGAATACTGCTACTGATGGAGTCTCCCATCGGTCCGACGGACGAGTAGGCAGGCAGGCTTATCTGTCGGTGTGTGTCCTCATATGGGAGAAGAGGCCGATTCTGGATGCGCAGCACTTCCCACAAGTGTTGCAAGGGAAAACGTCTCCAGAAGTTGAGGCCTGCTTCCTTCGCTCACGCTTCTCCTTAATGGCCAGCGTTCTCTTGTTTTCAAACGTCTTTATGTCACTAGAGCACAGCGTCCTCCAGCGAGAGCGGTCAAGGGCATCAGTTTCCCAGGAAGCGATGTCTATGTCACAGGCTCTGAGGTTTGTCTTCAAGGTATCCTTGAAGCGCTTGCAGGGTCTTCCAAGTTCAAGGTGGCCTTCCTTCAGCTGGCCATACAAAAGCATCTTCGGGATCCTGCTGTCTGTCATGCGGACAATGTGTCCTGTCCAGCGTAGCTGGCACTGGATCAGCAGGCTTTCGATGCTGGGCTGGCCGCTCCTCTCTAGGACCTGGAGGTTGGAGACCCTCTCTTGTCACTTTATGCCGAGGATCTTTCGTAGGCATCTCTGGTGGGACTGCTCAAGTTGTTGAATGTGACGGCGATACGTCGTCCATGTTTCACAGCAGTACAACAAGGTGGTCAGCACACCAGCACTGAGGGTTACATGCACAAAATCCTGAATTAACTCTCCATACGAACGGCGAAAGAGACGACGTCAACAGCTTTTCACCCCAATTACCATCATCAAAATATTGCAAGCGGAAGGCTCTTATACTGAAGAGGTGAATGTTGACAAAGAATACCACAATTCTCACGACGGAAGCTAAAGTTTGGGTCATTCAGACACCCACTGGACATCCGAGGGGTCTGTGTAGAGGAGAAGAGAGGACTGGCCGTACTGAGCGAGTTAAACAGTAAGTGAGATAAGATCAATCACCGTTGAAACGTCTATGCATGATTTCAAAGGATGGCCCCTTGTACTGGCGATTTCTGAGGATGCTGGCCTGTGGTCACTGGTGACCATCGCATGTGTGATGAGTCCGGTCAACCGGTGGTCAGTTAGGTGTGTGGGTGGATCAGGGACAGGGGGAAGGGAGAGGAAGTGCTGGAGGAGTGGTGGGGGGGGGGGGGTATAGGTCAGGCGGTGTTGGGTGGTATGTGTGTGGGAGGGCATGGGAGAGTTATCTAGGGGTTTCAGACTGGACTGGTTCCGCATGTTGTGTATAACCGAGTTAGTATGCTAATGTATGTGACCCCTCTTTGTCTGTCTGTCTGTCTCTCTCTGTCTCTGTCTCTCTCTCTATCTCTGTTATTATTTTGTTTTAGTCCTCCATATGCATACTCCAAAAGGAGCGAGAGGATAAAAAAGGGACACTTGAAATATGTGTGTGTGTGTGTGTGTGTGTGTGTGTGTGTGTGTGTGTGTGCTATATATGTCACAGTGGTGTGTAGGGCTGTTTAACTCTGTATGAGTGATGAGTGTGTGTGTGTGTGTGTGTGTGTGTGTGTGTGTGTGTGTCTCAGTGTCTGTGTCTGTGTCTGTCTGTGTGTCTCTGTGTATGGGGAAGCATGTGTGTGTCACGGGACCACGTTAGGTAGTGAGTGCATTGATGATGATATATACAAGTCCGGTCCCTGTGTATAAGGGTGACGTGCTAAAACGTCATCAGTCAACAAAGGAAACATAAAGCTGACGCCTCACAAGAGAGCGTGAACATTAATCAATTCCTCCTCCACCCCCTCCACCCCCACCCCACTCCCGCACTGCCATTGCCCCCCCCCCCACCGATACCACCACCACCACACCATCACCCCCCCCCCAGCCCCCACCCCCACCTTTCACACTCGCCCTGCCCGCTGCAGTAGCTTCCCTTGGCTAATCTCCAGCCTGGGGAGGCGTCGAACTCCAACCCCATCCCGAGAGAGAGAGAGAGAGAGAAAGA
>NC_134901.1:18789615-18792115 GCF_041734735.1 Babylonia areolata
AGAATACTGACGAACATACAGGGAAACTCCTATTCTCTTACATGTATGAGGGGCGTTTATTTAACAAAGGAAACAGGAGGAGAAAGCGAGAGAGAGAGCGAGAAGAAGAAGAAGAAGAAGAGACAGAGACAGAGAGAGGTTGCCAGAACTGTAAGCAGATGAACTGATTTGATGAAGGTGAATTAACAATATTTGAAGAATCCGTGGAATGCATTGTACGTAACAACATAACGTGCAGCGATTTATGCCCTGCATCATTTGGATGGCAACAGACACTCCCAAAATAACTTCAAAAGGGTAATCGACAGACACTCCCAAACACCTTCAAAGAGACAAACAAGAAACACTCCAAAAAAACTTCAAAGGGAAAAACAAGAAACACCCCCAAACACCTCCAAAGGGACAATCAAGAAACACTCCCAAATAACTTCAAATGGACAACCAGGAAACACTCCCAAATACACCCAAATGGACAAACAAGAAACACTCCCGGATAACTTCAAAGGGACAATCAAGAAAGATTATCAAACACCTCGAGCGGGACAATTAACAAACACTCCCAGACAACTCCAAAGAACAATTAATAGACGCTCCCAAACACCTCCAAAGAACAATTAATAGACACTCCCAAACCATAGGACAATTAATAGACACTCCCAAACACCTCCAAAGGTCACCCAAAGGACAATTAATAGACACTCCCAAACACCTCCAAAGGACAATTAATACACTCCCAAACACCTCCAAAGGTCACCCAAAGGACAATTAATAGACACTCCCAAACACCTCCAAAGGACAATTAATAGACACTCCCAAACACCTCCAAAGGACAATTAATAGACACTCCCAAACACCTCCAAAGGACAATCAACAAGCACTCCCAAACACCCCCAAAAGAGACAATCGACAAACACTCCCAAACACCTCTTAAACCAATACTCAACAGACACTCCCTGATACAGGCGCTGTCGAATACCTCCAAAGGCATCATCAGCATACACTTGGAAACATATCCAAAGAGATAAAGCAACCGGCACTCTCAGATACATGCACACCCGGATACCTCCAAAGGGACAGTCAATAGACACTCCCACCGTACACAGGTATCTGCATGCAGCCAGGCACTTTCAACCAGACACACATTCCCCAAAACATTTCCCAAGGGATATATATTCCCAAAACGCATTCCCCAAAGGGGAGAGCAACAGGTCAGGGTCTGCAGGACACTGATAGCTCTCAGGTGGATGCGTGGCCTTTATAGGGCAGAAGCCAAGCCAGGATTTGCACACAGCACGGGCCGGGGAAGAGAAACCTGTTACTGCCTGTCGTGGTCGTGGTTGTGGTGGTGGTCGTGGTCGCGACTGAAGGGAATTGAAAGATACAGGGGAAAAAAAAACAACAACAAGCGCTCACTCTTTAAGGTCATTGCACAGTTCCCCCCCCCACCCCTCACACACACACACACACACACACACACACGCACAGACACGCACGCATAGACACGCACGCACACACACAAGATATTTAAATATTCCACAAGAAGACAAATTGTGCCACAAGTGTAACATCCTGGAAGACGAAATCCATCTTCTTGATCATTGTATTAAATATAAAACCTTAAGGCAACAATTTTTAAAAGATATTCAAAATTCGAATAACACAGGAAATATTCCCAGTCAGGTGATGCTAACAGATGATGAATATATACAAACAAGATTAGGAAAATTTGTTTATGAATGCTGCTGCAATTTACTGCATTAACTGATTGATTAATTGTGTGTTTTTTCTTTCATTCATTTATTTACCATTGCACTTGTGTCTTATAAACCTTACGGTTTAATGACAATCAAATCTATTCTATTCTATTCACACACACACACACACAGCCACACATACACGCACGCACACGCACACACACACACAAAGCGAGAGAACGAGGGAGAGAGACGGGGGGGAGATAGACAGAGAGTCAGACTGAGACAGAGAGACAGACAGACAGACAGATTCAGGCAGAATCACCGAGTCTCCTATCACGCGACTTCACTGTTTTTGACATTCATTGTTCCAAGACTCAACCAGGGTTTAATGTCGTTGTCATAGAAACACATCATGATATAGACATTATTCCACCAGACCACGCGTGTGGTTGGAGTTGTTAGAAGGATCGGGTTTTTTTTTCCGTTTCGTTTCGTGTGTGTGTGTGTGTGTGTGTGTGTGTGTGTGTGTGTGTGTTCTGATCAAATACCTCTATTGGTTGTTTTTTTTTTCGTGTCTGCAATAATGATCTATTCATCTCATCTTTCCATTACCAGAAGAGATTTGCGTTAACCTCGTGGCTGGCGAACTTTGATGAAAAGTACATTCAGTGTCAGTACAAACTGTGTGCACTTTCACGTGGTGTTGCTAGTGTTACTTAAGTAACGAAAGGAAAGCAAACGCAAGAGAATGGAGTCCAAACTAAGATGCGGGTGTGGAGGGGGGTGGGGGGTTGGGGGGGGGG
>NC_134901.1:18804615-18807115 GCF_041734735.1 Babylonia areolata
CAAGGCTGTACTCTACGCTCCCTGTCATAATGATATCCCGGTGTTAACCAGGCGCGAGAGATACAGACACTTGCAGTGTCGGTCAGGTAATTAGAGCAACACACCCAAAGACGCATCCTTGAAGTGGATGACACTCACCTGTGTGGTCCCAGTCTCCCCATTTAAGCCCACAGCACACTCAACTCTGGGTAGGAGCCAGGCCACGGGCCGAAAAACCCACCTCCGCTGGGATTCGAACCCACGTCCTCCCAGCCGTCAGCCCGCGACGCTAATCACTTCGCCACGGCGGCTGGCCGTTTCGGGTTTGTGTTGTGTCCTTGGGAAGGACATTCTATTACTCCGAATTCCCTCACTCCACCCTGTGTGTGAATGGGTATTTGAATATCGTCGATTATGGAAGGCTTGATAGCCCTGAAGGTGAGGGTTTTTCGTCCAGCCTTCCTATGCTGAGCCTCGGACACTGTGGGTTACTAGTATGATTCATTGTCTTGATGTCCGTTAACTCACTCAGTACGGCCAGTCCTCTCTTCTCCTCTACACAGACCCCTCGGATGTCCAGCGGGTGTCTGAATGACCCAACCTCTAGCTTCCGTCGTCAGAATTGTGGTATTCTTTGTCAACATTCACCTCTTCAGTATAAGAGCCTTCCACTTGATGATGGTAATTGGGTTGAAACGCTGTTAACGTCGTCTCTTTCGCCGTTCGTATTGAGAGAGTTAATGTCCGTCAAGGGCTATGGGATAATAATTATGGGGTCTTAAATTTTTTGCCTTTAATGATGAACATAAATGAGTGTATCCACTCTTTGGAAAAAAAAAGGTTATGTATGCATATATGTATGCAAGTATGTATATAGATAGATATATAGATGGATGGATAGGTAGACAGGCAGATAGATAGATAGAGAGATAGATAGATATATAGATAGAAAAAAATGGTGTATGCATAAATATATGTAAGTATGTGTATAGATAGAGAGAGAGATAGATAGATAGAGAGAGAGAGAGAGAGAGAGAGAGAGAGAGAGAGAGAGAGATGGACAAAGTGACAGATAGATAGATAGAGATAGACAGATAGAAAAAGATTATGTATGCATACATGTATGTAAGTATGTGTATAGATAGATAGATAGATTAGAGAGAGAGAGAGAGAGAGAGAGAGAGAGAGAGATGGACAAAGTGATAGATAGACAGAGATAGTGAGATAGAAAAAGAGTATGTATGCATACATGTATGTAAGTATGTGCATAGATAGATAGATAGATAGATAGATAGATAGATAGATAGATAGATAGATAGATAGATAGATTAGAGAGAGAGAGAGAGAAGAGAGAGGGAGGAGAGAGAGAGAGAGAGAGAGAGAGAGAGAGAGAGAGAGAGAGAGAGAGAGAGAGAGAGAGAGAGAGATGGACAAAGTGGCGTTTCACTATCACCAGAGTTTTCTTGTTCCCCGCGTCGTCTGATTTCACACAGAGAGTGTGTGGTGGAGAGACGTTGACAGAGAGAAAAGAGTTAGGGGAGGAACAGACAGACAGACAGACAGACAGAGAAAGTCAGAGACAGAGACGGGGAGTCAGAGACAGACGCAGAAAGAGAGGGATAGAAAAGGAGAAAGAGGCAGAGAGGGATGAGAGAGAGACAGAGAGAGAGAGAGAGAGAGAGAGAGAGAAGGGGGGGGGGATGGAGAGAGAGGGGGGGATAAGAGAGAGACAGAGAAACAGAGAGGGATGGAGAGAGAGAGAGATAGAGCGAGAGAGCGAGAGATGGATAAGAGAGAGAGAGAAACAGAGAGGGATGGAGAGAGAGAGACAGAGAGGGATGGAGAAAGAGAGAGGGGGATAAGAGAGAGAGAGAATGGAGAGAGAGAGAGAGAGAATGAGACAGAGACAGAGAGGGATGGAGATAGATAGATAGAGACAGAGAGAGAGAGAGAGAGAGAGAGAGAGAGGGATAAAGAGAGAATGAGAGACAGACAGACAGACAGAGACAGAGACAGAGTGGGATGGAGAGACAGACAGACAGACAGAGACACAGACAGACAGACAGACAGAGAAAGACACACGGAAAGAGAAGAAACAGATAGACAGACCGACAGAAAAGGAGAAAGACAGAAAGATATATATATAGAGAGAGAGACGATCAGACACACAGACGAAGATGCGCGGATGGGTAATTAGCAGTCAGGAGAAATAACCACAGACGACCAGTGGTGGTGTGGGCCCGGCCATTCCCCCTGCAGTCCAGGCCAGTCTGAAACGTCGGAAAGTCCTCCAACCCCCCACTCCCCCCCCCCCCCCCCCCCGCTCCCCCCCCAACACCCCCCCCCCTCCCCCCCCTCCCCAGTGACCAACCCAAAGTGTCCGGTCAGCTAGGGGGGGTGATTTGACGGATGACAAAGTGTGTGATGGTGGCTTCAGGGTCATCACGTCCTTCTTCATTTCTCTGCTCCACTGGGTGCGCTGACTAGTGCGTGCTTCCACCTCTTCCACCCCCCCCCCCTT
>NC_134901.1:18822115-18829615 GCF_041734735.1 Babylonia areolata
ACACACACACCTCCCCCTCCCCCCTCCCCCTCCGCCCCCCCCCCCCCTCCACACCTCCACTCCACACACACACACACTCACTCCTCTTTCAATTTCGCTTTCAGCTGGCAGTAGTTGTTGTGTCTCATTCTTCCTCCAAAGGGCGATGTTGCTGATCTTATCTGGCCCAATTAGGTCTGCAAAGGGCCCCATAAAACAAGGCATACAGAAACGTCCCCCCACACACCACCCCCACTTTCTTGGACGCTTTCTGTTTCCATTAGCTTTCACGGCCGCCACTTTCAGGCCAGTGGGGGTTGATTGATCGAGGGAGGAGGGAGTGTGTGTGTGTGGGGGGGGGGGGGGGGGGGGGGGGGGGGGGGGGGGTTAGGGAGGTGGGGGGGGGGTGTTGTTTGATGTTGACAGGGGTCAGTGGCATGTGTGGACAGCCGTCTCCACCCTGAATGCAGCGCGGGACGGCCGTCCTGTTTATGGTTATTGGGCTGAGACGACAACACAGAGCGTGCCTCAAAACGCTTGTCAGGGAATCGTTTGTTGTTAGTTGTTTTTTTGTTTTGTTGTTGTTGTTGTTGTTTTGTTTTTTTGTTGTCGTTGTTTTTCTCTTCATCTAAACTCCTGTAAAACGCAGCGAAGAAGGACCCCCCGCCCCCCTTGCATAAAAGACCACTCTTTGCAATGGCCGTTGATGTCTGGAGAAAACACTGCAGTAAACATCCTGTATGCATTGAGAGTTCTGTCTGTTTGTCTGCATATAACCTCTCTCTCTCTCTCTCTCTCGCTCTCTCTCTCTTTTCCCCCAACTCCCTTTATTCATTAATCCCTCTTCCCCCATCCCTCCTCTCTCTCTCTCTCTCTCTCTCTTTCTTTCATCCCCTGTCTTTCCCCTTCTCCACCCCTCTCCCTCCCTCTCTTTCTCAATTTCTCTTCCTTCCTCTCCATCCCACCCCCTCTCTCTCTCTCTCTCTCTCTCTCTGTCAGTCTTTCTGCCTCCCTCTCCCTCTCTCTGTCTCTCTCTCTTAAAAAGAGTTTCCACAAACGCAAAGATGAATGCCGGAAACTGTGCATTCACACACAATTACTGTGTTTCCTTTCCATTCTTTCATTCTCTCTGTCTTCTCTTCTGCCCCCTCTCCCCACCCTCACCCCCCACCCCATGCCCTCCCCCACCCCCCCAACACACACACACACACACCGCCATTTCTTTTTTCTTGCTTCTCACAGTTCTGTAAGAAATAAAAAAAGAAAATAAATAAAAAATTCGATAGCTCCATGACTGCAACGGCTGACGCACTGTTTCGTTTTGTACGTGAGCAGCTAACATCAGATGATCTCTTCTGTCGGAACAGGTGGTTTGATGAGGATGATGATGATCATGATAATGATGATGATGATGATGAAGATGACGATGAATGTTCTTCAGGAAGTGTCAAAGTGTTACATCACAACTGCGTATCAGCATCAGTATCAGTATCAGTATCAGTATCAGTATCAGCATCAGTATCAGTATCAGAATCAGTATCAGTATCAGTATCAGTATCAGAATCAGTAGCTTAAGGCGTCACTGCGTTCGGACAAATCCATATATATATATATATATATATATATATATATATATATATATATATATATATATATATATTATATTTGTATTTCTTTTTATCACAACAAATTTCTCTGTGTGAAATTCGGGCTGCTCTCCCCAGGGAGAGCGCGTCGCTATACTACAGCGCCACCCATTTCTTTGTATTTTTTTCCTGCGTGCAGTTTTATTTGGGTGTTTTTCCTATCAAAGTGGATTTTTCTTCAGAATTTTGCCAGAAACAACCCTTTTGTTGCCGTGGGTTCTTTTACGTGCGCTAAGTGCATGCTGCACACAGGACCTCGGTTTATCGTCTCATCCGAATGACTAGCGCCCAGACCACCACTCAAGGTCTAGTGGAGGGGGAGAAAATATCGGCGGCTGAGCCGTGATTCGGACCAGCGCGCTCAGATTTTCTCGCTTCCTAGGCGGACGCGTTACCACTAGGCCATATACGCTGCACCACATCTGCCAAGCAGATACCTGACCAGGAACGTAACCCAGCGCGCTTAATCAGGCCTTGAGAGAGAAAAAAAAAAAAAAAAAAAGAAGAAAAAGAATGAATAATGAAACAAATAAAGAAGCAAATGAATATTTAAATATAAAAAAAAATATGATAACATATGTAGAGTGATGGCCTAGAGGTAACGCGTCCGCTTAGGAAGCGACAGAATCTGAGCGCGCTGGTTCGAATCACGAATAACAACAACAAGCGGTTGCCTGACCAGCGCATAAACCCAGTGCGCCTGCCCGGTCTTGAGAGCATACTCTGGGCTTGTATTTCTATTTTTTTTAAAGTGATAATCAAACTTAATAAGCAAATCTGAGAGATAAAGACACACGACAATATGATAAAATAATATAATCATACGTAGAAGGCAAATGACGGAAATTAATAAGAAAAAAATACAGGCCTCGTTTAACGCACTTGTGCGCCACCACGCACACAGGCATGCATGCTCACACAAGTGCGCATGTGTGCACGCACGCGCGCGCGCACACACACACACACACACACACACACACACACAGGATGCTAGTTCCTCTGCCGTTGGGGTGGACAGCGTCTCTGAGGGCGTCGGTCGAGGTTTTCGTCAGTTCTTTATAAATGATATATTTTTTTCGTCAAACAGTTCCGAAGCCACCATTGCGTTGAACAGTTGTCTCTTGACCTCTAGTCTTGAATCTTTGACAGTGGCTGCTGAACTTACGATGAACTTTGTTGCTGGATTTTTCTTTGCAGTGTCTTTCTTCTTCTTCTTCTTCTTCTTCTTCTGCGTTCGTGGGCTGCAACTCCCACGTTCACTCGTATGCACACGAGTGGGCTTTTACGTGTATGACCGTTTTTACCCCGCCATGTAGGCAGCCATACTCCGTTTTCGGGGGCGTGCATGCTGGGTATGTTCTTGTTTCCATAACCCACCGAACGCTGACATGGATTACAGGATCTTTAACGTGCGTATTTGATCTTCTGCTTGCATATACACACGAAGGGGGTTCAGGCACTAGCAGGTCTGCACATATGTTGACCTGGGAGATCGTAAAAATCTCCACCCTTTACCCACCAGGCGCCGTCACCGTGATTCGAACCCGGGACACCTCAGATTGACAGTCCAACACTTTAACCACTCGGCTATTGCGCCCGTCGCAGTGTCTTTCAATGTTGAGATAAAGAAATTTCTTGTATACCTCTTTTACGGAAAGACGGACATGTATTCTTGCCCAAGTATTTCAAAGAAAATAAGTCTTCTGCAGATGATTTTTGAAAAGTTATATCTGACGAGGTTCTTATGGTCGAACTTTCACAGGCATTAGTTCATAGCCTTATTTCTGCATTCCTTTAATGTACTTCAGAATTGTGTTCATGGTTTCGGATTATTATTATGATCATTAATGAACTGTTACTGTTAAATGTAACTGCATGTTAGTTATGCATTTTTTGGTAGTTTTCTACCTTTTCTGTTTTCCTCTTCCCTCCCCCCCCCCCCTCCATGCCCCCACTCCCTTTTTTTTTTCTTAATCGTCTAATATCACTGGTAGTGAAAAGACGCTGAACTAAAGAACGAACACTTTAGACTGGCCATAGTCCGGACATGTGACGGCTCGCTTCAGCAGCCAACTTTAGTTAGCACAATGGGATGGAGAGGAGAATAGTGGTATGGTGGACAAACTATTACATTACGTTGGGAAACAGAGGAGGGTTAGTATGTAACTGATAGAGAGGAGAGTAGTGGTATGGTGGACATACTATTACGTTACGTTGGGAAACAGAGGAGGGTTAGTATGTAACTGATAGAGAGGAGAGTAGTGGTATGGTGGACATACAATTACGTTACGTTGGGAAACAGAGGAGGGTTAGTATGTAACTGATAGAGAGGAGAGTAGTGGTATGGTGGACATACTATTACGTTACGTTGGGAAACAGAGGAGGGTTAGTATGTAACTGATAGAGAGGAGAGTAGTGGTATGGTGGACATACTATTACATTACGTTGGGAAACAGAGGAGGGTTAGTATGTAACTGATAGAGAGGAGAATAGTGGTATGGTGGACATACTATTACGTTACGTTGGGAAACAGAGGAGGGTTAGTATGTAACTGATAGAGAGGAGAGTAGTGGTATGGTGGACATACTATTACGTTACGTTGGGAAACAGAGGAGGGTTAGTATGTAACTGATAGAGAGGAGAGTAGTGGTATGGTGGACATACTATTACGTTACGTTGGGAAACAGAGGAGGGTTAGTATGTAACTGATGGAGAGGAGAATAGTGGTATGGTGGACATACTATTACGTTACGTTGGGAAACAGAGGAGGGTTAGTATGTAACTGATGGAGAGGAGAATAGTGGTATGGTGGACATACAATTACATTACGTTGGGAAACAGAGGAGGGTTAGTATGTAACTGATGGAGAGGAGAATAGTGGTATGGTGGACATACTATTACGTTACGTTGGGAAACAGAGGAGGGTTAGTATGTAACTGATAGAGAGGAGAGTAGTGGTATGGTGGACATACTATTACGTTACGTTGGGAAACAGAGGAGGGTTAGTATGTAACTGATAGAGAGGAGAGTAGTGGTATGGTGGACATACTATTACGTTACGTTGGGAAACAGAGGAGGGTTAGTATGTAACTGATAGAGAGGAGAGTAGTGGTATGGTGGACATACTATTACGTTACGTTGGGAAACAGAGGAGGGTTAGTATGTAACTGATGGAGAGGAGAATAGTGGTATGGTGGACATACTATTACGTTACGTTGGGAAACAGAGGAGGGTTAGTATGTAACTGATAGAGAGGAGAATAGTGGTATGGTGGACATACTATTACGTTACGTTGGGAAACAGAGGAGGGTTAGTATGTAACTGATAGAGAGGAGAGTAGTGGTATGGTGGACATACTATTACGTTACGTTGGGAAACAGAGGAGGGTTAGTATGTAACTGATGGAGAGGAGAATAGTGGTATGGTGGACATACTATTACGTTACGTTGGGAAACAGAGGAGGGTTAGTATGTAACTGATAGAGAGGAGAATAGTGGTATGGTGGACATACTATTACGTTACGTTGGGAAACAGAGGAGGGTTAGTATGTAACTGATGGAGAGGAGAATAGTGGTATGGTGGACATACTATTACGTTACGTTGGCAAACAGAGGAGGGTTAGTATGTAACTGATGGAGAGGAGAATAGTGGTATGGTGGACATACTATTACGTTACGTTGGGAAACAGAGGAGGGTTAGTATGTAACTGATGGAGAGGAGAATAGTGGTATGGTGGACATACTATTACGTTACGTTGGGAAACAGAGGAGGGTTAGTATGTAACTGATGGAGAGGAGAGTAGTGGTATGGTGGACATACTATTACGTTACGTTGGGAAACAGAGGAGGGTTAGTATGTAACTGATAGAGAGGAGAGTAGTGGTATGGTGGACATACTATTACATTACGTTGGGAAACAGAGGAGGGTTAGTATGTAACTGATAGAGAGGAGAGTAGTGGTATGGTGGACATACTATTACATTACGTTGGGAAACAGAGGAGGGTTAGTATGTAACTGATAGAGAGGAGAGTAGTGGTATGGTGGACATACTATTACATTACGTTGGGAAACAGAGGAGGGTTAGTATGTAACTGATAGAGAGGAGAGTAGTGGTATGGTGGACATACTATTACGTTACGTTGGGAAACAGAGGAGGGTTAGTATGTAACTGATGGAGAGGAGAATAGTGGTATGGTGGACATACAATTACGTTACGTTGGGAAACAGAGGAGGGTTAGTATGTAACTGATGGAGAGGAGAGTAGTGGTATGGTGGACATACAATTACGTTACGTTGGGAAACAGAGGAGGGTTAGTATGTAACTGATGGAGAGGAGAGTAGTGGTATGGTGGACATACAATTACGTTACGTTGGGAAACAGAGGAGGGTCAGTATGTAACTGATGGAGAGGAGAGTAGTGGTATGGTGGACATACAATTACGTTACGTTGGGAAACAGAGGAGGGTCAGTATGTAACTGATGGAGAGGAGAATAGTGGTATGGTGGACATACTATTACCTTAAGTTGGGAAACAGAGGAGGGTTAGTATGTAACTGATAGAGAGGAGAGTAGTGGTATGGTGGACAAACTATTACGTTACGTTGGGAAACAGAGGAGGGTTAGTATGTAACTGATAGAGAGGAGAGTAGTGGTATGGTGGACATACAATTACGTTACGTTGGGAAACAGAGGAGGGTTAGTATGTAACTGATGGAGAGGAGAGTAGTGGTATGGTGGACATACTATTACGTTACGTTGGGAAACAGAGGAGGGTTAGTATGTAACTGATAGAGAGGAGAGTAGTGGTATGGTGGACATACTATTACATTACGTTGGGAAACAGAGGAGGGTTAGTATGTAACTGATAGAGAGGAGAGTAGTGGTATGGTGGACATACTATTACGTTACGTTGGGAAACAGAGGAGGGTTAGTATGTAACTGATAGAGAGGAGAGTAGTGGTATGGTGGACATACTATTACATTACGTTGGGAAACAGAGGAGGGTCAGTATGTAACTGATAGAGAGGAGAGTAGTGGTATGGTGGACAAACTATTACGTTACGTTGGGAAACAGAGGAGGGTTAGTATGTAACTGATAGAGAGGAGAGTAGTGGTATGGTGGACATACTATTACGTTACGTTGGGAAACAGAGGAGGGTTAGTATGTAACTGATGGAGAGGAGAGTAGTGGTATGGTGGACATACAATTACGTTACGTTGGGAAACAGAGGAGGGTTAGTATGTAACTGATAGAGAGGAGAGTAGTGGTATGGTGGACATACAATTACGTTACGTTGGGAAACAGAGGAGGGTTAGTATGTAACTGATAGAGAGGAGAGTAGTGGTATGGTGGACATACAATTACGTTACGTTGGGAAACAGAGGAGGGTTAGTATGTAACTGATGGAGAGGAGAGTAGTGGTATGGTGGACATACTATTACGTTACGTTGGGAAACAGAGGAGGGTTAGTATATAACTTGATGCTAAATGTTTTCTGCGCTTGTTGGTTACGTGAAGCCTTCACCAGTTTTTGTTAGTTTCACATTGCCGCATGGCTGGTTCCCTTATCAATGGCCTTGTTCGCTTAACTAGCATGGTACGTGTAAAGTGGCCCTGTGGCAGATTCGGTTCCTAAGCGTAGGTCTTCTTTCCGATCACCACTTCTTTCACCATTGTTCGGGGCTCCACGCGCCGTCAGTTTTGGCCTGGTGTCGTGTCCTTGAGGGGGAAAAAAAAGGCACTTGACTCCAACATTCCACAGCCTACCCAGAAGGTGTGAATAGGCACCCGACATAGCGGAGTGATGGCCTAGAGGTAACGCGTCCGCCTAGGAAGCGAGAGAATCTGAGGGCGCTGGTTCGAATCACGGCTCAG
>NC_134901.1:18839615-18847115 GCF_041734735.1 Babylonia areolata
CTCATGCCCCCCCCCCCCCCCCACACACACACCCTTCCCGCCCTCTCCCCACACATCCCCCTGCAATATGCACATATGCGTGTGCGCGCACACATGCACATGCATGCATGCACACACTCACACACTCTCTCTCTCTTTCACACACACACACACACACACACACACACACACACACATGTATGCACAAAGACAGCGTCACTCCGCTGGATTAATCATGCACTTACACACACACACACACACACACACACACACACACACACACACACACACACACACACACACACACACACACAAACACACAAACACACACACACACACACACACACACACACACATACACACACACGAGTTTCTGTTTCTCTCATATATATATATATATTTTTTTTTTTTTTCTTCTTCTTCTTTTCCTCTTCTAGTTCTTCTTCTTCGTGTAGAAGTATTGGGGCGCTGCACAGTTCACCATATTCCCCCAGCTCAGTCGATTGCGTTGAGAGCCTGCATCTCATCAAATGGCTTTCCTGTTGATTCTGCCAAGTTGTCGGTCAGTACAATGTTTCTGTCTTCTGCTTTCCTCCCTATAAATGTTTCGTTCCATGGAGGGTTATTTCAACAAAGCCATTGGATCTGGTTTTTTGTCGTTGTTGTTGTTGTTTTGTTTGTTTTGTTTTTTTCCAACAAGTCCATTGGATCTATAGTTACGTGGCTTCACCAAAGTAGTTTTTTTTTTCTTTCGTAATTGATGTCAACAGATCTTCATATGGTTAAGTATGCCTTTTGATTGTTAGACGCACTTGTTCAAGCTTTTGTGTTTTTTTTGTGCTTTTTGTGTGTTTAAAAAAAAAAAATTACAGGAAGTTGGAATATGCCAGTGCATGCAGGGTTGGTGGGGGGTTTGGGGGGGCGGGGGGCGGGGGGGGGGCCTCCTGATCTTGTCCTCCAAGGAGATGTTGTTGTCCCTCCATAAATGGTCCAGTCTGGACACTACTGTATCTTTGTTACAACTTGAGACGATTTCTGGTTTTGGATCCTTTGCTGCTGATGATGTGGTGGATCCCAGGTAAGGGAATTTGTTCAACAATTCCTAGCGTCAGCCCATGGACAGTTTATATCATCAGTGGTGGTGGTGGTGGTGGTGGTGTGGTTGGTCATCAACTCGAGTCTTCTCGGCATTTGATTTCCATGTCATTCACAAAACGTTTGTTTTCATGGAGCTTACGTTCACTTCTTTGACACTTAAAGAAAATCATTATGATTCTGGAATTACCGAAGGCAGTGATCGGTTTAAACGATTTGAATAATGGGCCAACTGCAGTGATTGATCAACAAAAACAAAAACAACAACAGCAACAACAAAAATGACAGAACTTGAGCAACAACAAATCTTGAGCTTGTAACGCAATCGATTAATAATCAAACGATATTGGAGAAGTAATCATGTGGCGTTTAGATAAAGCATTCATCCGCACAGGGCCCATCCGTCATGAAACCAATAGAATGCTGCCAATCTGTCACATGACATCACAGAGCTGGTCACATGACCCGCACGACGACGTCATCACCGAAGGTAGGGCTTCTTGTTACCATTCCGAGCGCACATAAAGCGCTCATTGCTGTTCTGCCAAGCGTTTGATTGGAAAGGGACACCCATCAATCATACATGTGTTTCCCCTGGCCAAGTGATGATGTCATTGTGTTGTTGTTGTTGTTGTTTTTCTTTCAGTCCATTGGAGGAGGACTGGCGAGCCATTGTCAATTTCTTTTTAGCTGTTGTCAGTCACGTGTGACAGCCAGGTGGTGCAGCCAATCAGCGCCATGGAAATGGTACTTACTGCTGTGGGTGTGGTGGGGGAGTGGAGGGTTCAAAGTGTAGCACCTATTGTATTGTATTGTATTGTATCGTATTGTATTGTATTACTATTTTTTGTGACAGCAGATTTCTCTGTGTGAAAATTGGGCTCCCCCGGGAGAACGCGTCGCTACACTTAGAGCCCCATCTTTTTCTTTTTTTCCTGCCTACAGATTGTTTTTTTCTTCTTTTTTAAAACTATCGAAGTGGATTCTTCTGTAGAATTTTGCCAGGGACAACCCTTTTGTTGCCGTGGGTTCTTTTACGTGCGCTAAGCGCATTGCTGCACACGGAACCTCGGTTTATGGTCTCATCCGAATGACTAACATCCAGACCACCACTCACGGTCCAGTAGAGGGGGAGAAATTACTGGTGACTGTGCTAAGATTCGAACCAGTGCACTCAAATTCTCTCGCTTCCTTGGCGGACGGGTTACCTCTTGGCCATCACTCCACTTGCTTTGAGTCTTGCCAGGCCCCTTTCTTTCTCTCAACATATATAGGATATCCAGCAACAGATCATATGTTTGCTCTTTTGGCACTGGTGGAAAAACAATTTTCTAATAATCGTAAACTTTATGTAGCCTTCATTGATTTCAAGAAAGCCTTCGACTCCATAAACAGACATGTGCTGTGGCCAATATTGTTGAAAAAATGGTGTAAGAGGTAAATTGTATAAGTGTATTCGGAGTATCTATGATACCGTAAAATGCAGAGTTAGATGTGGTTCTCAGCTGACAGATTATATAGCCTGTACAGCTGGAGTAAAACAAGGTGATGTGTGCAGTCCAGTGTTGTTCTCCCTTTTCATAAATGAACTGGCGATTGATTTTATTAATAACGGAAGACATGGTGCCACGTTTTCTTTTGATGCATTTGAATTATTTATTTTGTTATTAGCAGATGACGTACTTTTGTCAGAAACTATTGTTGGTCTACAGATTCAGCTGAATAACTTACAATGTGCAACAAGTTCCCTTCAACTGAAAGTCAACATATGTAAGAGTAACATCATAGTATTTAGGAAGGGGGGATATTTAAGTTCACGGGAAAGATGGTTTTATGATAGTGTTACAATGCCTGTTGTCAATGTTTATAAATATTTGGGGATAAATTTTACTACACGTTTGAGCTTTGCTTCTGCTTGTAAAGATCTTGCCAGCAGGGCCAAAAATGTCTGATTGTGTATTATAAAAAAGATTATCTTCGTTGAATAATACTTCTCTACGATTGTTTTTGAAAACTTTTGATGATGGTACAACCCATCATGCAATATGGTTCTGAATTATGGAGTCTGCATAAAGCCGCGTTGGAATGTGAATCTGTGCACTTGTTTGCGTTGAAGAAATTTCTAGACGTAGATTTGCGTACACCTAATGATCTTGTTTATGGCGAAACAAATAGACATCCGATATATATTAATTCAGCTATACAGTGTGTACGTTACTGGCTTAAGTTGTTACGAATGGGAGATACCTTATACAGCTTACAAAATGTTGTATGAGTTTGATGTTAGGGAAAAGAGAAATTGGGTCACAGATGTAGGTATTTGTCTATTTAGATATGGTTTTGGTGATGTATGGTTGAATCAGGTGTTGGTAGTATAAATCAATTTGTGAGACTTTTCTGGCAATACCATATTCAAAATAGTGAAAGATTTAGCTTGTATAGAACTTTTGGACATACACATGATCTTAAACAGTACTTGGTAAGTAACATGGACATGTATTTAAAGTAAGTAACAACAAGATTTTGGTTAGTCGTGTTAGATTTAGCTACACATTACTATAGATACAGAGATTTTACTGACAATGATTTATTTTGTCCACTCTGTAAAGAAGACAAAGAAGACGAGGTATATTTCATTTTTCGTTGTCCAGCTCTTTGTAGAATTAGAGAAATATATATACCACCTAAGTACTATCGGCAGCCATGTCTATTCAAACTGTGTTTATTATTCTCATCCACGAAACATGCTTGAAGTATGTAACAACAAGATTTTGGTTAGGCGTGTCAGATTTAGCTACACATTACAATAGATACAGAGATTTTACTGACAATGATTTATTTTGTCCACTCTGTAAAGAAGACAAAGAAGACGGGGTATATTTCGTTTTTCGTTGTCCAGCTCTTTGTAGAATTAGAGAAATATATATATACCACCTAAGTACCATCGGAAGTCATGTCTATTCAAACTGTGTTTATTATTCTCATCCACGAAACATGCTGATATATGGAAGCTGGCACGGTTTTTACACCAGGTATTTAAATTTAGGGATATCGTAACATCTTAAGATGCTGTTCTCAAACAAATATCGACATCATTTCAAAACGGAACAGAGTCTCTGTGGGATTTTCCAAATACAATAGACTGAGCAACACACTAGACGCCACGTTCTTGGCATCAGAGATCTTTTCCCATCCCTCTTGCGGCCAATCAGTGGCAGCCTCTGCGTGTGTGTATGTGTGTGTTTGTGTGCATGTGTGGGTCTGTATTTTTGAGAGCGTTTGTGCATGCGCGAGAGTGTAAGTGTACACAAGTGTCAGTAGAGTTCTGTGCACGTGCGTGTGTGTGTGTGTGTGTGTGTGTATGTGTGAGGGGGAGGTGGGGGTGCGGGGGGAGGTGGGGTAGAGGATGAGGTATGTGAGTGTATGCATGCCTACACTGTGGGAGCAACAGGATATTGGAACGTATATATATATATATATATATATATATATATATATCTTTGTATATATGTGTGTGGAGATATGGGCATATGTGTGTGTGCTTGTACAAGTAAGTGTTCATGTGTGTGTGTGTGTGTGTGTGTGTGTGTGTGTGTGTGTGCCGTGGAAGCTGTGATACGTAGACTAGAAATGAGTGTGTGGAGGAGGGGGGTAGAGGAGGTGCAGGGTAATGTTTATGGTGTGTGTGTGTGTGTGTGTTGGAGCTCATGTACGTTTATATGTATTTTACTGTGCTTTCATATCTGTGAAACTGCATGTTCGGTGCATATCTGTTATGCATGTGTGGGTGTATATGTGAATGTGTGTCTTCATGTTTTACATCTATTTGCTTATTTAGCATCATTGTTATCTTATTTATTTAAAATTTTTTTTTTTACATTATAGTTATTGTTTATTTATTTATTTGTGTAAGCTTATCTATTATTTATTCACCTTTTTTTTTCCTCAAGGCCTGACTAAGCGCGTTGGGTTACGCTGCTGGTCAGGCATCTGCTTGGCAGATGTGGTGTAGCGTATATGGATTTGTCCGAACGCAGTGACGCCTCCTTGAGCTACTGAAACTGAAACTGAAACTGTTCTTCATTGCAGCATTTACGTAATATGTGTACTTATAGGTGGTTGGTTAGATATTTTCATTTTGTTTGATATTATTCATGTTGTCCCTTACCCCTTCATAAGGGGCCTTGGCCTATTAATGAATAAATAATCTGAATCCGAATCTGAATCTGAGAGAGAGAGAGAGAGAAGGGGGGAGGGGGGGGGGGGGGGGTAGGAGGGAGAGAGAGATTGGAGGGAGACAGAGACATATTCATGTCCAAAGCAATCCTCACGCTCACAAAGGCGTGTTTTAAACTGTCATTAGCAAAGATGAAAGGAGAGAACGTTGCACACCTCACCATCAGAGCTCGGACATTCATCAATAATTCCCCGCCCCCCCCCTCATCAGCCCCCTCCCCCCGCCCCCCACCCCCTCCCGTTCTCTCAACACCTCTCATGTCAACTTCATGCGGAAGTAAAGAGAGAGAGAGAGAGAGAGAGAGAGAGAGAGAGAGAAAAAAGGAGACAAGCAAATGATGCACGTGCATCTGACGAAAGCTAAAATGTCAATGTGAAATCTGACACGCTTATGCGTTGTGCATGAAGCTAATTGAAAAGTGCTGTTGTTATTCGTTTTGATTTATTTTTTTTATTTTTTTATTTTTATATTTTTATATCTCATTTTACTGAGTCGTTAACGTGTGTCCAACGACGCTGGAGCACCCAAGTCTAAGAGGGCGTTAACGTGTTGTGTTTGTTTGTTTGACTGGTGTGGATGTCGCCACCCTGAAAATTCAGCACAGTAGCTACTTATGGTTGGATTGACAAGCTAGCTAATACTAATGGGTTAAAAAAAATAAAAATAAAAAGAAGAAGAAGAAATGAAAAGAGTTTAAAAAGCAGCGTGGGATAAAAAGGAACACAATTAATGAGAGTTCAGGATTACAAGGAATAGCAGCGTCTTGACAAGAGAACTGAACAAGTTCTGGGTTGTTTGTTTTCTGCTCAGTGACGTTCGCAATGTGCCATGGTACTTTAATCAGTTACCTTATATATGTATCTTTTATAATCATAATTATGGTAATGTCATTACGGTTTTGTTTTTTTTTAATATTCGTTTTGTTCTATTTTCTGTTCATATTCTATACAAAACACAGGACAAACTCTCAAGGCCTTAACCAGCACGTTGGGTTTATACGAAGCTGGGACATCTGCTCATTTTTTTTTTCTTTTTAAAACTCACTCATGGCAATAGAACGCAAAAGCGTTCTACAATTATTTATTTTTTTTTTACCACGTTTTCCTCATGGGGTAGCATAACAATCGCAGCTACACCGGGTATTGCGAACGTGTCAAGGGTCGAATGGAAAGTTTCTTCATGAGATTCTGTAACAACACACTCCACAGCGAGCCAGCGAGTTCAGGCCCCTACACGACAAGCTAATCTGCATACGTATCGAAAATGGCGTCGCAGGCGATACAAGTGGAACATTTTTTTGGAGCAAACTTGATCACGACAGCGGCTTTTACCGTGTGATTTGAAATGCTTCAAACTGAAGGTTTCGACATCGACGAGGATGATGAAGACGTTGAATAAAGAATCTGCAGTGAAGAAAGCTACCAGCAAGAAGTTACTGATAGTGACTCAGCTTCTGAGAGCAGTGAAGAGGGATGGGGGTGGGCGTTCGCACGACGTGAGGAGTGGGGTCAGTGGGTCAAGTACAGTGAGTTTCATTCAGTTACTTTATGTTTTGTATTTTTTGTGATTTTTTCTCCCCCAAAACCCTAACAAATGGATGGTCTGTAGGGAAAAGCAAGGGAGAAAACTATTCGTCCGGAGTGAGTCTTAACAACAGATGTGGTAAAGTGTATATGGATGAGTCTCCATGCTTTGACACCTCATCGAACGTGAAACTGGAATCTCAATCACTCATTAGAAACATTAGAGGATGGCAGTGTGTGTGTGTGTGTGTGTGTGTGTGTGTGTGTGTTCTGACCAGAATCCCTTGCATCAAATTTCGACACGTCTTCGAACAAAGGAAATCATTGACGTCAAAGAAGAATTAACGTTCTTGATCTGACAGCTGAAAACTCCGCTTTCTGTCTGTCTGTCTGTCTTTCTGTCTCTGTCTCTGTCTCTGTCTCTCTTCTTCTTCTTCTCCTTGTTTTATTTCTCGTAATGAGCTTGTTTCCTTATCGTCGTTATTATTGCTGTCTTATCATATATTGTCCCCTTGCCAGAAGGATAGTATTGTGAACGACAATTAAACACTTCTCTCTCTCTCTCTCTCTCTCTCTCAGTCTCTGTTCGGGCGTTTCGCCCGCGACTGTCATAGGAGGCAGCCGTGCCGGTTTGGGGTACCAGTTGCATTGCTTGGTTCTAACTTT
>NC_134901.1:18864615-18872115 GCF_041734735.1 Babylonia areolata
TAAGATCTGTCGGGTTCTCAGCCCTTAAAAGGGCCCCTTTTTTTTCTTTCTTTTTTTTCTTTCTTCTTCTTCTTAACCAGTCCCGTTCTTTTTCGTTTGTTGGCTGCGACTCCCACGTTCACTGGTATACACGAGTAGGATTTTTTCGTGCATGACCATTTTTACCCCTGCCATGCAGGCAGCCATACTCCGTTTTCTTTCGGCAGGGGTGGGGTGGGGGGGGGTTGGGGTGGGGGTGCATTCTGGGTATGTTCTTGTTTGCATAAACCACCGAACGATGACATGGATTACAGGATCTTTAAACGTACGTATTTGATCATCTGCGTGCGTAAACACACGACGGGGGTTCAGGTACTAACAGGTCTGTATATTTGTTGACTCGGAAGATCGGGATGAAAAAAAAAAAATCTACCCTTTACCCACCATGCGCCGTGACAGGATTTCGAACCCAGGACCCTAAGATTGAAAGTCCAGCGCTTTTACCCCTCGGTTGTTGCGCCCGTTCAGTACATTTCTCAACCTTTACCTGTTTTCCAAACACACACCCAACCCACACACACATTAACATCATCATTATCATCTCTGTGTATTTAAACTTAGTTTCAAAGTACACATTGCCAGCCTTCAATAAAGGTATTATATGTGTGTATGTGAATTCAGTTTGTGTTTAACCAGAAACAACAGCATGAGACGATAAACCGAGGTCCCGTGTGCAGCATGCACTTAGCGCATGTAAAAGAACCCACGGCAACAAAAGGGTTGTTCCTGGCAAAATTCTGTAGAAAAATCCACTCTGATAGAAAAAAACAAATAAAACTGCACGCAGGAAAAAATACAAAAAAAAAAAATGGGTGGCTCTGTAGTGTAGCGACGCGCTCTCCCTGGGGAGAGCAGCCCGAATTTCACACAGAGAAATCTGTTGTGATAAAAAGAAATACAAATACAAATGGTCCCCAAACGTGAGCACTAACAGAGAGTAAAATCAAAGCGGAAAGTGAAAAGAACGTGAGCAAGAGAGAAGCGGGGGAGATGGGATGGGTGGGGATGAGGGTGGGGTTTGGGGGGGCACAGACAGAGGTGGACATTGGAAATTGGAATTGGAAATGGTTTCTTTCATGAAAAGGCCATAGCCCCAAATGACGGGGTATGGGTGACAAAATAATGATTTGCAAATGCAAGTATTGATGAATATGTATACTTTTATGAGGAAAAAATGGTATTGAACTATGAAAGTTTTTTTTTCTTTAATTC
Organism: Babylonia areolata; assembly: GCF_041734735.1. Classification (NCBI taxonomy): domain Eukaryota; kingdom Metazoa; phylum Mollusca; class Gastropoda; order Neogastropoda; family Buccinidae; genus Babylonia; species Babylonia areolata. The sequence goes on from NC_134901.1 coordinate 18,865,867, forward strand.
TGGAAGTTCGATACAAAAAAACAACAACAAAAAACAACAGCAAACAAACAAACAAACAAAACAAAACAAAAACAAAACAAAACAAACAAACAAACAAACAAAAACAGGACGTTTTGTATAACCTCTATATCTAAAACAATGAGTACAACATTAATATCAGTCACTCCCAAAGGAAATGTCGATGTGATTTGCTTTACTGAACAACCTCTGTCAGTACTTGAAAGAGGTAGAGAGAGAGAGAGAGAGAGAGAGAGAGAGAGAGAGAGAGAGAGAGAGAGAGAGAGAGAGATGGGGGGTGGGGGGTGGGGGTGGGTTGGGGGGAGGGAGAGTTTACTGTCAAGCTGAACCACGAGTTGATCACGACGGAGGAGGCTGGGGGAAAAAAAAAGAAAAAAAAAAAGACGCCATAAAACATGGTTCCTGTTCTTGTGGATTTTAACGGTGACGACCGGCGGTGAAAGATAGAGGGCAGGGTTTTCATTCTTCTCGCCACGATCACTCGTGGGTGGGTTGGGGGGGAGGGAGAGTTTACTGTCAAGCTGAACCACGAGCTGATCACGACGGAGGAGGCTGGGGAAAAAAAGACAAAAAAAAAAAAAAAAAAAAAAGACGCCATAAAACATCGTTTCTGTTCTTGTGGATTTTAACGGTGACGACTGGCGGTGAAAGATAGAGGGCAGTGTTTTCATTCTTCTCTCCACGATCACTCGTGGGTGGGTTGGGGGGGAGGGGGAGTTTACTGTCAAGCTGAACCACGAGCTGATCACGACGGAGGAGGCTGGGGGAAAAAAAAGACAAAAAAGATGCCATAAAACATGGTTTCTGTTTTGTTTTTTGTTTTTTTGTTTTTTTGTTTGTTTGTTTTTGAGAAATCAGTGGATGCGTAAAATTTCTGCAAATGAGCAGGATAGTCTCAGCATCCTTGGAAGGTTCTTTCCCACTTTTTTTTTCTGTTCTCTCTCTTTTTCTTTTTCTTTTTTTTTGTTTGTTTGTTTCTTTTTGTTCCTTCCATCATCATTTTTCTCCTTTCTGTTGTCTTTTCTTTCCTTTTCTTTCTTTTTTTTTTCCTTCTCTCATCTCTTTGTTCTGCCTTTTGGTTTCTGTTCTTGTGGATTTTAATGGTGACGACCGGCGCTGAAAGAAAGAGGGCAGGGTTTTCATTCTTCTCTCCACGATCACTCGTGGGTGGGTTGGGGGAAAGGAGAGTTTACTGTCAAGCTGAACCACGAGCTGATCACGACGGAGGAGGCTGGGGAAAAACAGAAGAAAAAAAAAAGACGCCATAAAACATGGTTTCTGTTCTTGTGGATTTTAACGGTGACGACCGGCGGTGAAAGATAGAGGGCAGGGTCTTCATTCTTCTCTCCACGATCACTCGTGGGTGGGTTGGGGGAAAGGAGAGTTTACTGTCAAGCTGAACCACGAGTTGATCACGACGGAGGAGGCTGGGAAAAAAAAAGAAAAAAAAAAGAAAGAAAAAAAGACGCCATAAAACATGGTTTCTGTTCTTGTGGATTTTAACGGTGACGACTGGCGTTGAAAGATAGAGGGCAGGGTTTTCATTCTTCTCTCCACGATCACTCATGGGTGGTTGGGGGGAGGGAGAGTTTACTGTCAAGCTGAACCACGAGTTGATCACGACGGAGGAGGCTGGGGAAAAAAAAGAAAAAAAAGACGCCATAAAACATGGTTTCTGTTCTTGTGGATTTTAACGGTGATGACTGGCGTTGAAAGATAGAGGGCAGGGTTTTCATTCTTCTCTTCACGATCACTCGCATCTCAAGTTCAAATAGAGATGTCACTGGCCGACCTTTAGTCTTGCTTTTCAGGTCATAATTTTCATTGTCACTGAAATGCCCCTCAATGCAGTGGTGGATCACTAGTTCCACAGGACAGGAAATGAGAGACTGAATTCTTACTGAGGACAGAAAGATTTGTTTTATGGTGGCAATGGTGACTCCCGGCCGGAAAGGTTGGTTATGGTGGCAGTGGTGACTTCAGAAAGATTGGTTGTGGTGGCAATGGTGACTTCAGAAAGATTGGTTGTGGTTGTAAAGACGACTTCAGAAAGATCAGTTATGGTGGCAATGGTGACTTCAGAAAGATTGGTTGTGGTGGCAATGGTGACGTCAGAAAGATTGGTTGTGGTTGCAAAGACGACTTCAGAAAGATCAGTTATGGTGGCAATGGTGACCAGAAAGATTGGTTGTGGTGGCAATGGTGACTTCAGAAAGATTGGTTGTGGTTGCAGAGGTGACTCCAGAAAGATCAGTTATTGTGGCAGTAGTGACGTCAGAAAAAATGGTTATAGCGGCAATGATGACTTCAGAAAGAATGTTTATGGTGATAATGGTGACCTCAGATATCACTCCAGAAAGATCGGCCTGGTGATAATGGTGACTTTAGAAAGATTAATTATGGTGGCAGTGGTGACTTCAGAAAGAATGGTTATAGTGCAATGGTGAAATCAGAAAGAATGGTAATAGTGACAATGGTGACTTAAGAAAGATAGATTATTGTGACAATGGTGACTTTAGAAATATTGATTGTGGTGACTTCAGAAAGATGGATTATGGTACAATGGTGACTTTAGAAAGATGGATTATGGTGATTTCAGACAGATGGATTATGGTGACAATGGTGACTTTAGAAAAATTGATTATGGTGGCAGTGGTGGCATCAGAAGGATTGCTTATGGTGGCAGTGGTGACTTCAGGAAGAATAGTTATAGTGACAATAGTGACTTCAGAAAGATGGGTTATGGTGACAATGTTGACTTTAGAAAGATGGATTATGGTGACTTCAGACAGATGGATTGTGATGACAATGGTGACTTTAGAAAAATCGATTATGTTGACAGTGGTGACATCAGAAATATTGCTTATGGTGGCTTATGATGACTTCAGAAATAAAGGTTATAGTGTCAATGGCGACTTCAGAAAGATGGATTATGGTGACAATGGCGACTTCAGAAAGATGGATTATGGTGACAATGGTGCCTTCAGAAAGATAGATTATGGTGGCAATGGTGACATCAGAAAGATTGGTTATGGTGGCAATGGTGACTTTAGAAAAAAATCGTTTGGGTGACAATGGTAATTTTAATGATTGGCTTTATTGGTGACTTTAGGAAAATGATTGGTTATGGTGATTTCAGAATACACCCAAACGACCCACTTGCTGTTAAAACAGGCATACTTCTGTCTTTCTTTCTCTTCATATGCTGCTGCGTCTTCTTCTTTCTCTTCTTCTTATTTCTGGTCTTCTTCTCCTTGTTCTTCTTACACACACACACACACACACACACACACACACACACACACACACACACACACACACACACACACACACTGTTATCAGCTTCACCATCACACACACACACACACACACACGCACACACACACACTGTTATCAGCCTCACCATCACACACACCTACACTTCTGACTAAATCGAAAGTTCAGGAATAGATTTTTTTAAATGTGACAACCGCACATACTTCCACACCTATACCATTATGAGAGTCACAGAGACCAGCTTTTGATGTAAACTATTGTGTTTAGAAAAAAAAGGATGAAAATATTAATATTATGATAGATTGCACTTGCTCTCAGTGCTTCAACCTTGGGGGGCTAGGTGGCCTTTGGGCACTAACCCAACACCGACTGTCCCTAAAACCCTCTTGTCCGAGAGAGAGAGTGGGGATGTATCTTGGGCAAGACACTCTCCTCCACTATGATTAATCAAACTGTAGTCACGATAGTCAGGACAGCAGATGCCTCCCTCCTCTGCTGTTGTGGTGGTCATAGTCGGACACACATAGGACTATAGACATTACTGGCATGTTTTTTTGAATGATCTCTTACACGGCTGATGTCGTGGGGGTTGGTTTGTCAATGAATGAATGTAGGATGATTCATAAAGTATCGAGAAAGAAAGAAAACACCCCCCCCCCCCTCACCAACCCCCCCTCCGCCCCACGCCGGCCCTCCACACCAACCCCACTCCTCGGAGCATGCTTTTGTAGGATTCCTTCACTGAATTTTTTTTTTTTTCCCCAGACGTCCGGCGCTGACCCACGCGCTAACCTTAATGATCTTCTTCTTCTTCTTCTTCTTCTTCTTCTTCTTCTTCCTTTCTTTCTTCTTCTTCTTCTTCTTCTTCTTCTTCTTCCTTTCTTTCTTCTTCTTCTTCTTCTTCTTCTTCTTCTTCTTCTTCTTCTTCTTCTTCTTCTTCTTCTTCTTCTTCGTTCGTGGACTGCAACTCCCACGTTCACTCGTATGTACACGAGTAGCTTTCCACGTGTATGACCGTTTTTTACCCCGCCATGTTGGCAGCCATACCCCGTTTTCGAGGATGTGCATACTGGGTATGTTAATGTTTCCATAACCCACAGAACGCTGACATTGAGTTACAGGATCTTTAACGTGCGTGTTTGATCTTCTGTTTGCGTATATACGCAGTAAAGGGGTTCGGGCACAAGCAGGTCTGCACATAAAAATTCTGTTGACCTGGGAGATCTGAAAAAATCTCCCACCCTTTACCCACCAGACGCCGCCGTTACCGAGATTCGTACCCGAGACTGACGGGCGCAATAGCCGAGTGGTTAAAGCGTTGGACTGTCAATCTGAGGGTCCCGGGTTCGAATCACGGTGACGGCGCCTGGTGGGTAAAGGGTGGAGATTTTTACGATCTTCCAGGTCAACATATGTGCAGACCTGCTAGTGCCTGAACCCCCTTCGTGTGTATATGCAAGCAGAAGATCAAATACGCACGTTAAAGATCCTGTAATCCATGTCAGCGTTCGGTGGGTTATGGAAACAAGTACATACCCAGCATGCGCACCCCCGAAAACGGAGTATGGCTGCCTACATGGCGGGGTAAAAACGGTCATACACGTAAAATCCCACTCGTGTGCATACGAGTGAACGCAGAAGAAGAAGAAGTACCCGAGGCCCTCAGATTGAAAGTCCCACGCTTTCACCACTCGGCTATTGCGCCCGTCTTACTGGTATTCCAGGTCACGGGTCACTTTTTGTCCCCGTCATGTCCATAAACAGAAAGAACTGGGGAGGAGTGAATAAAGTCCGGGTGATGGGAGAGACATGTCAGTTTATTGAAGTCATAAAGCGGCGTGTCCTTCGTGTTCATGGGCTACAAAGACGATGTTCCTTAATGAAACTGCTCTGAGGAAAGACGGGAGTTCTTCACACTTCTTCTTCTTCTTCTTCTTCTTCGTCTCCATCTTCTTCTTCTTGATCTTGTTCATGTTCTTCCTGTCTGTTCTTCATCTTATTTTATTTTGCCTGACTTTTTGTTTGTTGATCTTTCTTTCTTTCTGTCTGTCTGTCTGTCTGCCTTTCTGTCTTTCTTTCTCTTCATATGCTGCTGCGTCTTCTTGTTTCTCTTCTTCTTATTTCTGGTCTTCTTCTCCTTGTTCTTCTTACACACACACACACACACACACACACACACACACACACACACACACACACACACACACACACTGTTATCAGCTTCACCATCACACACACACACACACACACACACACACACACACACACACACACACACACACACTGTTATCAGCCTCACCATCACACACATACACACACACACACACACACACACACACACACACACACACACACACACACACACACACACACACACACACACACACACTATTATCGGTCTCTGGACCATCTGAATCATTTCCCCAACCCAACCCATGCTTGAACAGAAACGAAAACTGTTCATCTCCTTGGTGCACTGCTCCCCCCCCCCCCCACCAGCCCACCACCTCCCACCTCCCCTCCCATAACCACACGCCTCCCCACTCCCCACCCCCACCCCCCACCCCCCCACCCCCCCGCCCCACCCACCTACCCAATCTCCCTGATTATCTCAGACTGAATGGGCAGACTTCAGCGTGCCCAGAGTTCCAGACGAGAGCAGTTCTGTGATTGTGAAAGTCCCCCCCCCCTTTTTTTCCCCCCTTTTTCTCTGTGCCTCCACCAAACATTGGTCGTCTAGTGAAGTCACACAAAGCAGGGATGGTGTGTGTAGGGCGCAGAACGAACCTGATGGGACCGGGTGTAAAAATGATGATGACGCTGCTGCTACTGTTACTGCTGCTGCTACTGCTGATGTTACTGCTACTGTTACTGCTGCTACTGCTGTTTCTGTTGTTACTGCTGCTGTTGCTGCTGCTACTCCTGCTGCTGTTGCTACTGCTGCTGTTGCTGCTA
>NC_134901.1:18879615-18889615 GCF_041734735.1 Babylonia areolata
TCCATTCTGACAGGTGCGCCATTATACACGAATTCACTCAAGGCCTGACTTAGCGCGTTGGGCAATGCTGATGCCAGACATTTATTTTACCAAGCAGCTGTAGTGTAGCGTATATGGATTAGTCCGCACGCAGTGACGCCTTTCTCAAGGAACTGACACTGAAAACACCCTCAAAGAGACAGACGTTTATAATACGTGAACTCATTTTATCGAGTTGGTCTTTAAAAGAACAAAGAAATTCACCCCCCCCCCCCCCCGCCCCCCCCCCCCAAAAAAAAAAATAAATAAAAAATAAAATTAAAATTAAAACAATAATAATAATAAACAAACCGTGTAAATCAATCAGATTGTCTTTGGAAGCAGGGATAGGTTGTGTTCGAAACCAAAAACCACCACCACCACCACCACAACCAACAACTACAACAACAACAACACACACACACAACACACACACACACACACACACACACACACACACACACACACACACTGAGAGAAGAGTGTGAACATCATGCAATAAAAGATTTTTTTAAAATAAAAAAATCAAGTCGTTATTATTCTTCCAGAAGTCGGCGGATTGTTCGGGCGTAATTGTCTGTTGTCTGAGGGGAAAAAAATAAAATAAACTGAACACGTAAGTTCGGTGTAATGGGTCGGCCCTTTCCTTATTGTCCTTTCCACCTCTTCGTTGTCTCCGCATCTGGGTTGTAGATGTTGATGATTATGAGACTGAGAGAGAGAGAGAGAGAGAGAGAGAGAGAGAGAGAGAGAGAGAGAGAGAGAGAGAGAGAGAGAGAGAGAGAGAAGGTGAGGCAGAGAGAGGTAGACAGATAGGGTTTGAAAAAGAGTAGAGACAGAGAGAGGAGAGAAAGAGATAGTGATAGTTAGAAAGACAGGGAGAGGGGTAGAGAGAGGGAAAGCGAAAGAGAGGACAGAGTGAGGGAGAAGAAGAGAGAGACAGAAAGAGAGAGGGCAGAGAAAGAGAGGACAGAGAGGGAGGGAGGGAGAGAGAGAAGAGATAAAGATAGAGGAAGAGAGGGAGAGAAAGAGAGGACAGAAGGGAGAGAGGGGGAGGAGAGAAAGAGAGAGAGGGAGAGGGAAAGAGAGGACAGACAGGGAGGGATGGAGAGAGAGAGGGGGGGAGAGAAAAAGAGAGGAAGAAAGGGAGAGAGAAAGAGAGGACAGACAGGGAGGGATGGAGAGAGAGAGAGAAGGAGAGAAAGAGATAGGAAGAGATGGAGAGAACGATAGGACAGAGAGGGAGGGAGAGAGAGGAGAGAAAGACAGTGGAAGAGAGGTAGAAAGAGAGGACAGAGAGGGAGAGAAAGAGGGGACAGAGAGTGAGGAAGGGAGAGAGAGGGAGATGGAGATAAAGAGAGAGGACAGAGAGGGTGGGAGGAAGAGAGAGAGAAGGAGAGAAAGAGAGAGGAAGAGATAGAAAGAGAGGAGAGAGAGAGAGAGAGAGAGAGAGAGAGACAGAGAGAGAGAGAGAGAGAGGACAGAGAGGGAGGGAGGGACAGAGAGGGAGAGAATGAGAGATGGAGAGAGGACAGGAAAGGGAAAGGGGAGAATTGAGAGACAGACAGACAGACAGACAGACAGACTCACCTCCGTTAATAACTCTATCTTCGTTGTTCCCATAGAAACACAGAGTGATTTTAGAGTACTAGAATCTAGCCGGATATATTATATCATTTTATTGTTGTTGTTGTTTTTGTTTATGGTTACGAACATTTGGCGACATATGTTAGACCTGACACTGTTTTATTTGATCAGACAATCGTGATAAGGGGTTTCTGTTTAGTTAAAAAATAAAAATGTTGTTGTTGTTCTGTTGGTCGCAGTCATTGCTGTACTTGTCAGTGTATTTGTTTGAAGAGGATGTTGTTTCTCTGCGTGTGTGTGTGTGTGTGTGTGTGTGTGTGTGTGTGTGTGTGTGTGTGTGTGATCGCAGTCTTTGCTGTGCTGGTCAGTGTGTTTGAAGAGGATCTTGTTTCTCTGAGTGTGTGAGCGTGCGTGCGTGCGTGCGTGCATGTGTGTGTGTGTGTGTGTGTGTGTGTGTTTAAGCAGTACCCTCCCACCCCCTCCGTACTAAATTCACCCACTAATGGAGGAGCAAGTCTGGTCTACCGTCCATATCCCCACCCCCCATCCCACACCCGCCCAAGTATTTACTAAGCTCACAGAAGTGGTGGGGAGTAATTCTGGTCTTCCACCTATATAACACCACCCCTCCACACACACACACACACACACACACACACACACACACCTGCCGCAGTATTTACTAAACTCATAGTAGAGGAGTGGAGTAATTCTAGTCTTCAACCCATATCCCCCTCTCCCCCCCCCCCCCCACTCCCCACACACACACGCCACCCCCTCCCCGATATTTACTAAATCACAGTAGAGGCAGGGTGCAATTTTTGTCTGATGCGCTTATAGAATCAAGGTGGCAGAATGGTTAAGACGCTTATTTAGTTGCCAATACAGCCTTCCGAGATGGTCTAGTCTGGGTTCGAATCCCGCTCTCGCCCTTTCTTCCAAGTTTGACTGGCAAATCAAGCTGAGCGTGTTGTCAGTTGGGTGAGACGATATAACCGAGGTTCCGTGTGCAGCACGGACTTGGCGCACTGAAAAAAAAGAAAAAAGAAAACAAGAACCCATGGCAACAAAAGGTTTGTCCTCTGGCATCGGTTTTTTTTTATTTATTTATTTTTTTTTTTTTAAGAAATCCACTCTGATAGGTACACAAACATACAACCATGCACTCAATGCCTGATTAACTCACTCGGTACGGCCAGTCCTCTCTTCTCCTCTACACAGACCCTTCGGATGTCCAGTGGGTGTCTGAATGACCCAACCTTTAGCTTCCGTCGTCAGAATTGTGATATTCTTTGTCAACATTCACCTCTTCAGTATAAGAGCCTTCCGCTTGCAATATTTTGATGATGGTAACTGAGGTGAAACGCTGTTAACGTCGTCTCTTTCGCCGTCCGTATGGAGAGAGTTAAGCGCGTGGGACTACAAAGCAACAAACTACATAACTCTCTATCCCCACCCCTATCCTAGCCTCATTCCCCCCAACCCCAAATTCACATAGTGAGACCCTCAGATTTCAACATTCAGACGTAAATAATATTATAACCAAAGACAAGCCGCCGTGGCGAAATGGTTAGCGTCGCGGACTGACGGCTGGGAGGACGCGGGTTCGAATCCCAGCGGCGTAGGAGTAATGCCACTGAAACGATGCAGATGAGGGGGCAGCAAAAAATAGATAAATAAATAAATTAATTAATTAATTAATTAAAATGACAAAGATATCAAAATTCATGATGATGTACCATCGAACCATGAGGAGATTGGAGGAGAGCGGAGTGTAGGAGCACATTAAATTTTGGACTCCCGTTAATGAAGACAAACTCTTAGTTTGGTCAGACTGGTTGATCAGAACAATACTGGCGTGTTGGCGGTGGCGGTGGTGCCATGTAGTCACTGGGAGGCTGGGGTGGCTGGGGGGTGGGGTTGAGGGGGAAAAGAGGGTCGGGGGTGGAGAGGATGGGTGGTGGGGTTGAGGGGGGAAAGAGGGTCGGGGGTGGAGAGGGTGGGGGGTGGGGTTGAGGGGGGAAAGAGGGTCGGGGGTGGAGAGGGTGGGGGGTGGGGTTGAGGGGGGAAAGAGGGTGGGGGGTGGGGTTGAGGGGGGAAAGAGGGTCGGGAGTGGAGAGGGTGGGGGGTGGGGTTGAGGGGGGAAAAGAGGGTCGGGAGTGGAGAGGAGAGGGTGGGGGGTGGGGTTGAGGGGGGAAAGAGGGTGGGGGGTGGGGTTGAGGGGGAAAAGAGGGTCGGGGGTGGAGAGGGTGGGGGGTGGGGTTGAGGGGAGAAAGAGGGTCGGGGGTGGAGAGGGTGGGGGGTGGGGTTGAGGGGGGAAAGAGGGTCGGGGGTGGAGAGGGTGGGGGGGTGGGAGGGGATTGAGGGCGGAAAAGGGGTGGGAATGACACCTCTTCATTGTTCTTGTATCCGTGCCTCCATTCTGAACGTCGGTACCCATTTTCACCTCTTCTGTGTAGAAGAAGGGTTTGCTTGACCCTGTTATTTATTTTCTTCTTCTTCTTCTTCTTCTTCTTCAGAATCCTGGTGTCTTGAGTACTAAAGAAGGACGTGATCGTATGTATACGCGTATCGGTGGTAGGGTAGTAACAGTTGTGGAGATAGATGCTGTCTGGATACGACCCAAGAGGATAACAGCGGTTATTATAAAGATGAAGACGATGGCCCCACCCACTCGTTGGCCGCCTTGCTGATTGGATGGAGGTACTGACCAAGACCGGCCAGGAGTGATGTGATTGGCCGGAGCTCCTAACACTCACAGGCAGCAGTATCGTCATGACGTCCACAGTGGACACAATCATACAGACCAAACAGTGATGTGACTGGTTATGTTTGGTGCATAGCTGTTATGCATATGTGTGAATAACATGTCTGCATGTTTTACATTTATTTGCTTATTTGTCATCATTGTTGTCTTTTTTATTTATTTGTTTTATTTATTTATTTATTTATTTATTTATTTATTTTTTTTATATTATTATTATTATTATTATTATTATTATTATTATTATCATTATTACTTTTAAAAAAATTATTTTTTTATTTTTTTTATTTTTTTTGTACGCTTATAGATGACTTCATCAAGTTTTTGCGCCTTATACATATTATTATTAGTAGTAGTAGTAGTTTTTATGTATTTATCTATTATTTCTTAACTCTTTTTTTTTCTTTTTTTTTTTCTCAAGGCCTGACTAAGCGCGTTGGGTTACGCTGCTGGTCCGGCATCTGCTTGGCAGATGTGGTGTAGCGTATATGGATTTGTCCGAACGCAGTGATGCCTCCTTGAGCTACTGAAAACTGAAACTGAAGTAGTAGTAGTAGTAGTAGCAGCAGCAGCAGCAGCAGCAGCAGTAGTAGTAGTAGTAACACCAATACTTTTTTTTTTTTTTTTTTTTTTTTTTTTTTTGCTGCCCCATCATCTGCACCGTTTCAGTGGCATTACTCCCACGCCGCTCATTTAGATTCCCCCATACACGGCCACACCCGGGTTCGTCCGTCGCAGTTCCAGCGTCGGCAGTCCACAGGGAGCCATCGATGTTGGGTCGCCTGGAGGCCACACACCAGAGGAGACCCTGCACTGCTGCTGAGTCACTTCGGTGGTGTTCAGTGGTGCCTGTTCTGACTTTTACGTACTTAGGACACCACCTACTAAGCCCCCTACTAACGACAATTGTCGTTAGTCGCGGAGCCAGACTGAGTGAGCGTCCCTCCCAGAGTGGAGACCGCCACCACGTCCCTCAAACAACAGCCCCCGACGAATCCGCCGATACTGACGACATTGACAGGACTCACCCCAAGCACACAAGTGGAGGGGTATCGAAACTGAGGTCACCATGAGAGCAGGGCATGAAAGGCCACAGACTTTGAGACTATTTTGTTTTTTATATTGATGACGATGAAAGAGGAGGAGGATGACGATGATGATGACGATGTTGCTATGGAGGTCCATTTTGGTTTGGGACTGCGTGACAAGGCTGTACTCTACGCTTCCTGTCATAATGATATCCCGGCGTTAACCAGGCCCGAGAGATACAGACACTTGCAGTGTTGGTCACGTAATTAGAGCAACACACCCAAAGACGCATCCTTGAAGTGGATGACACTCGACTGTGTGGTCCCAGTCTCCCAATTTAAGCCCACAGCACACTCAACTCTGGGTAGGAGCCGGCCACGGGCCGAAAAACCCACCTCCGCTGGGATTCGAACCCGCGTCCTCCCAGCCGTCAGTCCGCGACGCTAACCACTTCGCCACGGCGGCTGGTAGTAACACCAATACTATTACTACTACAGATAATGATAAATTTATCACGTGTATTGAACTGTTCAATGCGCTATGAGCCACAGGACAAGCGCAAAGTAAAATTTTAATGCATATTGATGATGATGGTGATGATGATGATGATGACAACGATGATGACGGTGATGATTATTATCATCAGTATTAGTGAACAACCAGTCACATCACTGTTGCTCTGTACTAGTATTTGTGTTTCTCTTTTTTTTTTTTTTTTTGTCACAACAGATTTCTCTGTGTGAAATTCGGGTTGCTCTCCCAAGGGAGAGCGCGTCGCTACACTGAGATCACCACCCTTTTTTGCTTTTTTTTTTTTTTTCCTGCGTGCAGTTTTATTTGTGGTTTTTTCTACGGAATGTTGCCTGGGACAACTCTTTTGTTGCCGTGGGTTCATTTTCGTACGTACGCCGTAAGCGCATGCTGCACACGGAACCTCGGTTTATCGTCTCATTCGAATGACTAGCGTCCAGACCACCACTCAAGGTCCAGTGGACGGGGAGAAAATATTGGCGACTGTGCCGTGATTGGAACCAACGCGCTCAGATTCTCTCGCTTCCTACGCGGACGCGTTACCTCTAGGCCATCACTCCACATCAGTTGCGTCCATCAGTTGTGGACGTCATAACGATGATGAATACTTCATAGCCTCTCCTCCTCTTTGATGATGATCCATGATGTTCCCTTCAGTGCAGCACACTTCCAGAATATTTGTTTTCAACCATTTTTTCCAATGTTGGCTGGATGGGAGGTGCAGGTGGTGGTGTCAGACGGGTGGGTGGGTGGGTGAGTGGGAGGGTGGGGTTGAACTTTAAATCCAGTTTTCACCGCCTCAAAGGACCCCAATGATCTGTTTTGCTAGAAACTGTAGACAGTCGCACGTTTTAGTAATTGGCCATTTTCCTCCCGTATCTTTTTTCAGACGACCTTTATTATTTGACACAGTTATATATATATATATATATATATATATATATATATATATATATATATATATATATATATATATATATATATATATATATATATCGGGTGTCTCCCAAAAAAGTGAACCGCTTTTGACAAGTATTTTCTCAGTGATCGAGAAACCGATTTCATTGAAAATTTTCACACAGTAACCTTAGGGTATCATCAACAAGTTTGCAAAATATCTAAAAGTTCGGATGCAAATTGTATGAGAGTTGTCAAATTCAAAACAGCATATATATATATATATATATATATATATATATATATATATATATATATATATATATATATAATTGTGTGTGTGTGTGTGTGTGTGTGTGTGTGTGTGTGTGTGTGTGTGTGTGTGTGTGTGTGTGTGTGTGTGTGTGTGTGTGTGTAAATATTATATTTCATTTTATTATTTTGTTTTCTTTATGCAGCGCCCCGTTTGCTTGGCATTGATGATGGAGTCTCCCGTCGGACCGACAGATGAGTAGGCAGGCAGGCTTATCTGTGGGTGTGTGTCCTCATATGGGAGAAGAGGCCGATTCTGGATGCGCAGTGCTTCCCACAGGTGTTGCAAGGGAAATCGTCTCCAGAAGTTGAGCCCTGCTTCCTTTGCTCACGCTTCTCCATAATGGCCAGCGTTCTCTTGTTTTCAAACGCCTTTATGTTCCTGAACCTATGGGAATCAACGTGTAGTGTTAGAAGTGTTCTCAGCGCATAAGCAAACTTAACGCTGTTAACTAACAAAACCAGCCCCTGTTACATGCATACTGTACATCCGGTTACGACTTGTTCCCGAACAGGTGCATGTGTAACACTTGGGGACTATTCAATGCAGGTGTTTTGCAGTTCAGGAATATAGTTTTGTTATTGTTTTCATTTTACAGACGGTCTTGTTAATTAATTAATCAACAACCAAGAAGTGGAGAAGGATGGTAGTGTGGAGGCTACTCAGTGAAATGGCAGACAGACCCAAGACCTGTGAGAGCAGCATGCCAACACTTTGAACAGTCGGCCCACCGGTGCGCGCTCTTCAGTTTCACGGTCTTAAACTTTACACTTACATTTACACTGCCTTTACACTTTAGTTGGAGCGACCTCCCCTCTCTCTCTTCCTTTCGCTTCGTCAAGTCCCTTGCGCTCGGCTCAGCTTTCATGTCTGGCCTTAGAACCTACTTTCTTTCTTAAAAAAAGAGAAAAGAGAAAAAAAAGAAATAATAAAAATGAATAAAAATAAAGAGTTACACACTACTCTCTCTCTCTCTCTCTCTCCATCCATGTAGTTTCCCTGACCTCCTGTCTACATGGTATTGAGAAGTCTTGTGTTTCATCGGTCCTGTGATCCATCAGTGCAATGCGTGCGTGCGTGCGTGCGTGCGTGCGTCTGGTTTGAAAGTCTGGTGTGCAAGCGCTTTGATTTGTCTCCACCGAAGGTTCTGCGTAACGTGAACAACTGTATTCTTCTTCTTCTTCTTCTTCTTCTTCTTCTTCTTCTTCTTCTTCTTCTTATTATTATTATTATTATTATTATTATTATTACCATTATCATTATTATTAGTAGTAGTAGAAGTTGTATTGTTGTTGTTGTTGTTATCATTATTATTATTATTGTCGTTGTTGTTGTGCGTGTATATGTCTGCTCAACACTCGGCTTATGTGTGTGTGTGTGTGTGTGTGTGTGTGTGTAAAGCGTTTTAGCGTATCTCTTGTCTATGTCTGTCTCTGTCTGTCTGTTCTATGTCTCCGTCTTTGCATCTGTCTCTGTTTCTCTCTCTGTATCTTTTTCTCTGTCTCTAACTCTGTCTGTCCGTCTGTCTGTCTGTCTGTCACACACACACACACACACACACACACACACACACACTGTGTGTGTGTGTTGTTTTTTTATATCTTATTATTACCATGCTTATGCCTTTATGTAGTATTGTATTCGCATACTATGACCTTAAGCATTGTGTTGTGCATGCAGTGACATATATAATGTAGTATTGTGTAGTGTAGACCCTGTTTCACGGCGGGGACTGGATGAAAAAAACAAACAAACACGAAAAATACACGCGTCAGTGCTTATCTATTATCCTCGAAAATAAGGAATTTTGTCTTCTCTCTCTCTCTCTCTCTCTCTCTCTCTCTCTCTCTCGTTTGACAGCTTTAGTCCATCTCATTGTTTTACGTATTGTCCAATGTATAACTGTGTATGTCAACGCCTCAAAAATGCAGGGTGCGCGTGAAGAACTTTTGTTTTGACTCCATACCTTTTGTATTGTGTGGCCCAAGGCCCATGTACATTAACTCTGTCCATACGAACGGCGAAAGAGACAAGGCGTTTCACCCCAATTACCATCATCAAAATATTGAAAGTGGAAGGCTCTTATACTGAAGAGGTGAATGTTGACAAAGATACCACAATTCAGACGACGGAAGCTAAAGGTTGGGTCATTCAGACACCCACTGGACATCCGAGAGGTCTGTGTAGAGGAGAAGAGAGGACTGGCCGTACTGAGTGAGTTAAAACAGTCCCGAGTTCTCTCTCTCTCTCTCTCTCTCTCTCTCTCACACACACACACACACACACACACACACACACACACACACAGTGCTTTTAGCGTTCAGTGTCTGGCATCCTCTCCAAGTGTATACATTCAGAGGAGCCGTGTCAGTGCCGGTTAGGAGTTGGACTTCTGCTGATCCAGTCATCACAAGTGATCAGGGTTCGATGCAGGCCCGTTTCCCCCCTGTCAGTGTTCTTGTGTGCTCCTTGGGGACAGGACACGTTGTCCGCATGACTGACAGCAGGATCCCCAAGATGCTTTTGTATGGCCAGCTGAAGGAAGGCCACTGCAAACTTGGAAGACCCTGCAAGCGCTTTAAGGACACCTTGAAGGAAACCTCAAAGCCTGTGACATAGACATTGCTTCCTGGGAAACTGATGCCCTTGACCGCTCTCGCTGGAGGATGCTGTACTCTAGTGGCATAAAGACGTTTGAAAACAAGAGAATGCCGGCCATTAAGGAGAAGCGTGAACGAAGGAAGCAGGGCTCAACTTGTGGAGACGTTTTCCCTTGCAACACCTGTGGGAAGTGCTGCGCATCCAGAATCGACCTCTTCTCCCATATTTAGGAGGACACACACCGACAGATAAGGCGAAGG
>NC_134901.1:18894615-18897115 GCF_041734735.1 Babylonia areolata
ACGAACGAACGAACGTAAACGGGTGCTGCAGAGTCCACCATTCTTGGGGATCGTTCTCACTGACATGATGCTGTATTGTGTAAACCGAGTACAACTTTTTCAATGCTTTCTTTTCAAAGCAGGGATCACCGCCAATAAATCTGTGAATCGCACTCATACGCTGACAGACAGACACAGACACACACAGACACACAGATACACACACACACACACAAACACACACACACACACACACACACCGTCACACACACACACACACACACACACACAGACAAACATACACGCACAAACGCACACTCACACTCTCTCTTCCTCTCCATCTCTCTCTCTCTCCCACCCACCCCTCTCTTTCTCTCCCCTCCCCCCCTCTCTCCCTTTCTCTCTCTCTCTCCCCCCCACCTCTCTCTCTCTCTCTCACTCTATGAACCAGCATCCATCCAGTTATCAAGTTCGTAACCCCTAAGCACTTGGCATTAAGCAGTTCGATGAGAGTGAGTTGTTATTTTGTCCCTCAATATTTCGTTTCAGAGAATGAACATGGGTCAAATAAAGACGTCCAGAATCTAAAACAAAAACAAACAACAACAACAACAACAAAAAAGAACAAAAAGAAGGGGGTATGGTGTGTGTGTGTGTGTGTTGGAGGAGGGGGGGGGGCGAGGGGGGTACGGGGGGGGGGGGGAGGGAGGGGTGTGTGAAGGGGGACCCCCCCAAAAAAATCTAATAAATCACGTCGAATAAATCCAGGTCCTAACACCTAACAACACAAGCATTGTGACTTTATTCAAGTCGCTGAGAGGAACAAGAGAAAAAAAACCCCAAAAAAACCAAAAAAACCCAGTGATGTAAGCTGCTGCAAATGGAACTGGGTCCATACATCACACACTCAACTGTCGTGGATAGGAATCCATTTGCGCCTCCATCTGTTTCTTTTCTCTCTCTCTCTCTCTCTCTCTCTCTCTCTCTCTCTCTCTCTCTCTTTAAAAAAAATTATAATCCTACTGGGCAAAACACGCACGCACACACACACACACAAACACACACGCGCGCGCGCACGTAGACACACACACACACACACACACACACACACACACACACACACACACAAACACACGCCCGCGCACGTACACACACACACACAGAGAATTTTGTCAAGCTGCCTAGGAATTGGGGGCAGAAAAGGGCATTCTGGCAGATTCGGTTTGTTGTGAGTCGAGTGGTGCTTCATGTGTCTTTTGAGACGCGTGCATGCCATTATGAGAATTTGTGTGTGTGTGTGTGTGTGTGTGTGTGTGTGTGTGTGTGTGTGTGTGTGCGTGAGTATGTGATTGTGATTGTGGTTGTGCATTGTGTTGCGTCGCATGGCACTGCATTGCATTGCATTACATCATTGAATTGCATTCTAAATTTGGGCTGCTTTTCCCCCGCTCCCCATCCCTCCCTCTCTCCCGACCCCACCCCCCCCGCCCCCACCCCCACCCATCCTCCCAACCTCCCACCCACCCACCCCCAAGCGACAGCGCATCGCCGCAGGTAGCTAGCAGCGCCACATCTAAAATTCTTCTTTCCGCTTTTTCTCTCAGTGTCTGCAAAAAAGTGTGTATTTGTTGGTTGTTGTTGTTGTTGTTCCCCCCCCGCCCCCTCCATCCCCGCCCCATCTCCATCCATGATTCCACCCTTACCCATTGCCTGGTTCAGTGGCGAACTGGTGCTCTTTTCTGGCACTACAGCCAGAGGCTGATGACTCTGCAAGCGAGGTCTGGCAGCCTTACTAAGCTAGTAGTGCGACAGAATACCTCGAGGATCACTGACGCAGCCAATCTACCTACCTTGGAAAAGAGAAATGGTAATAAATATTGATAAGAGTCGCAGAATGAATTCGTCTCCAGGCTGACTAGAGAGGAAGAAAGAAAGAAAGAAAGAAAGAAAGAAAGAAGGAAGGGAAGAAGGAAGGAAGGAAGGAAGGAAAGAATGAAGGAAGGAAAGAAAGAAAGAAGGAAGGAGGGAAAGAAAGAAAGAAGGAAGGAAGGAAGGAAGAAAGAAATAAGGAAGGAAGGAAAGAAGGAAAGGAAGAAAGAAAGAAAGAAGGAAGGAAAGAAAGAAAAGAAAGAAAGGAAGGAAGGAAGGAAGGAAGGAAAGAAGGAAGGAAAGGAAGGAAGGAAGGATAAAAAAGAAAGAAAGGAAGGAAGAAAGAAAGAAAAGAAAGAAAGAAAGAAAGGAAGGAAAGAAAGAAGGAAAGAAAGGAGGAAAGAAAGGAAGGAAGGAAGGAAGAAAAAGGTTAATGTGGAGAGACAGAGAGAGAGAGACAAGAGAAACTAAGCAAGACAAGGCGAATTCGCCTTTAGATTGATGATGATAATGATATGGATACTTATACAGCGCCTAGACTCAATCGGAGACCAAGCTCAAAAAGCTCTTTCAGAACTCAGAGAATCAGAGAAAAAGCCAGCCGCTGAATAAATAGTTTCATTATTCATTCATACATTCATTCATTCATTCA
>NC_134901.1:18902115-18907115 GCF_041734735.1 Babylonia areolata
TTCCTGTTGGAGTGGATTCCAACAGGTAATGTGTAGATTTCCCATTTTCTGGATGAATATGATATCTCTTTTATGTTTTGGTGCACTTATCTTGACATGAGGACAAGCTTCTCACAATCCCATGGAATCATTGACAAAATCAAACATTTTAGATTTTGTTGCAGCAAGTTACTTCGTGCAAAAGCAAACGGGTTTAGGAACAATCTGTGCAGGTAACAAAATGATAAAATTCGCGCTTGGGCACACTGAACACAGCCTTCAGGGAAAATGAAATGGAACACCGCATTTCAAAATTTGAAACGGAAACTTTGTATTGCAATATGCCTTAGATTGCCAGTTGAAATGGTTTCAGTTGTAGCTGCATCATAGAGTATTTCCTACAAACAGGTTTTCGTTCACCTTGTTACTGTATTATAGATTCTGCTGAATGCGATAGGGGTTGAAACAGACATGATTTACTTAATGTGGTCATATGTTCATATGTAATCTGCTTTTTGGACTGGGCAAAAAGAAATACTAAACAACAAATGCACGCATACTTTTAATTAATTTTGTTAGAGGAACTGGTTTTGCTTGGTGTTAGAGTAGAAGGATACACAACACAGTTGTTATAACCATCATTGGCTAGATATTATGTGTGCACGTGCAAGTATGTGTCTTTGTGCTGTCCCGCCTGGATTATTGTAATTCCCTGCTTGTCGGTTCACCCCAGGTACCTTCACTGCTGGGCTTCAGAAAGTCCAGAACCATGCTGCTCGTCTTGTCTTTCGTTCCTCTAAATTTGATCAGTCTCTCCTCTCCTTCCTGCTTTACACTGGCTCCCCGAACAAGAAAGAATTGTCTACAAAGTCGTCTCTCTTGGTTTCAAGTCCATTGAGTCTACTAGTCCACAGTATCTTTCTGATCTCATTCATCCCTACATACCCTCACGCCAACTCCGCTCTTCTTCTGACAACCGCCTGCTTAGGAACCAAAACGTATGGGCCAGCGCAGTTTTTTCATACCAAGCCCCATTTTTTTTAATCAACTTCCTCAGCCTGTCCCGTCACTTAACTTCGCTGCAATCTTTGAAATCCAGTCTGAAGACCCACCTTTTCCCCTCCTCAATAATTTTCAACAGTTCATTCCTTTCCAGTATTAACTAAAATGACTATTAGTGAGTGAGTGAGTTTGGTTGTATTTTTGATTGTGTACTATTTATGATTGTGTGCTATGACTTGTGTGCGTGCGTGCGCGTGTGTGTTGTGTGCGTGTGATGGGTGGAGGTGTGGGGGGTGGGGGTGGGGCGTGAATATGTATTTTTAATGTTCGGTGTCTTGTGTTCATTTGTTTTCCTTTTGATACATATGTGTGTGCACTATCTGTACACGCGTAGGGCTTATTTTCAAGACAAGGTGTAAATGCTCATAATAATAACAACAATAATAATGATACCAACTGTCCAGATATGAAAACAAAGATATTGCAGAAGAAAAAAAATAACACTATAATGACTGAAAATGCGCTGTCTTTCAAAACTGTCACATCCATTTCACCCTTATGCATACAACTGATAAATGTCATCCGGAGCTGGTGTTAAGAAATGTGTGTGTGTGTGTGTGTGTGTGTGTGTGTGTGTGTGTGTGTGTGAAGCTTCCCCTGAATCATTTCATTTGACTGATGTTCTGGGCTAAAAAGAGAAAAAAAAGAGAACCTGCAAACTTCATTACTAGGGCAAAAAGGAAAATAATCATAATAATGAGACTACTACTTCTACTACTACTGCTACTACTACGAACAATAATAAAGAGTAACAATAATAATGATAATGATAAGATGATGATGAATGAAGATTCAAGCATCTTGTGTACTTGGCGATGGTCAGCGATGAACTTTCCTTCTTTTTTTTTCTTGATCGATTTTTACCAAGGCAGCGGTGAAGTGAAGGTGGGTTTGTTTTTGTTGGTTTTTTTTGCTGATATTGCCACTTTGCGTTTAGCCAATCACAGACGTTGAACTGTTCATGTAGCTGCCAAGGGAGCTGGAAATGAGAATGCACGTGCACTTTAGCCGAACTCAGTGATGTGGGTAAAAAAAACAAAAAAACCCAAAAAACTGCTGGTGGTGGATGCACGAGAAAACCATGGTGTGTGTGCGGCGTGTGTGTCTCTCTTTGGTCACTAGTGAGAGGAGCGGCTGGGGTGGGCAGACCAGAGTGAATTGTAAATCTTTCCTCAACAGAAGGAGGAGACGGACTCATTCAAGACGCAGCTTTTGCTGATTCTGAAAGTTTCCTTTCAAGGTAATTTTTTTTCCTAAATTATGGGACCTTTCTGATAATGAAACGAAAATGTTCCTGCGTTTAAGCAATGCGGCGAAGCAGGCATATGAGAAAATGATGACACGTTGCATTTTTGTTCAAAACCACCGTTGTAATGAAGAATGTGGCTTCGATTAAAAAAAAAAAAAAGGCACGAAATGGATCGTATCATGATCACAAAGCGACACTTGTCGACTGAAGCCGCCATTTTTTTCTTATATATATATATATAATATATTTTTTTTTTTTTTTATTTTTTTTTTTTTTTTTTCATGGATGGGGGAGGAGCTGTTGTGTGGTGTGGAGGTGGGTGGGGTTGGGGTTATAACCGGAAGGAGCGGCTCTCTGAATGGCCCAAACCCTGAACGACTCGACCTTTTGGACCTCAGCCAATAAGTCGTTAAACTTGATTTCAGCTCTGACTGGCACGGAATGAATGGCCGCGTCAATGCAAGACGATAATGCCAACCTGGCCATATGGCTGCACATTCGTGGAGCAGCGAGTGAATCTTTATATCAAATACAACGACCCTCAAAAATAGAATTGAAGACCCAGAGAAAATCGGTCGCAATCATCTAACCAACCAATGATAATATTGCTTCGTTTATGCAACAAGATATAGCTGTCAGTAATATGAATTCCCCCGAGTCAAAACAAAACATACGAACGATCAGGAGACCACGATTCTTTGTGGACACCGCACAGTTTGGCTTTCTGGGCCGTGGTGAATGAAGATCACACCATTCGTTGCCTGTGTGTTCGTGCTTTCATGATAAGATGGCTGCTGTGATTGCCTCACCAGCATGTACAAAATTAATGTGCGGCTTGATTCGCCATTCGGGTTCTTTATTTCTTCTGGTGTGTGATTTTTGTTTGCTTGTTGTTGTTTTTTTCATTTTAACAAAATCTAAAAATGTGCCAGGATGTGGCAGGACGGTGTATAGAGAGAGAGAGAGAGAGAGAGGAGAGAGAGAGAGAGAGAGGAGTATACATCAGAGGAAGAGAAGTTTTGTTTAACGCCCCGTCACACACATACTGGTGACTGTAGGCGTGTGTAACAGTGTTGATTTTCAGATCTGAATGTTATCCAGTATCGTTTAGATCACCGGTGGGAGAGGAGGAGCTGAATGATGATTTAGGGGAAAACGCGTCAATGGAGGGTAGAGTCAAAGATGAATATCTGAAATGACTAGAACGATAATTGAAGGAAATCACGTAATGGACCTCGTTTAAAAGGAAGTCGTTCCATTTAAAACAAGAGAAGTAATCGATAATGAATGTAAAATGTCAGAAACCATCAACGTTCCCTGTGACTTTTGGTGACACTTTCGCGCAGGCAAGGCTTAACTCACAGGTCAATGATAACCATTCTAAAAACGGTCATGTCACTAAAAAAAAAAAATAAGTGCATCGGATATTGCGGCAATATTTAGCTAGTGAATAAATTAGTCTGAGAATTTCATCTTAAAAAACAGGTCTGCAGTTCGGTCCATCTGAGAATACGTGTCGAGCAAAAAAAAAAAAAAAAAAAAAAAAAAAAAAAAAAAAAATTTCAGCGGAAGGCGTCGATCAAAGCGGAAGTAACAACTTCCACGGAAGCTGCGTGGAGACGGTAGCAGCTATTTGTAGCCCCAGTTGATTGCCTGGAGGTAATCAAGGTCTACCACTGATTTGATTGGCTGGAGGCAACGGACCTCGACTACGGCTGGGTACAGTGTTTGTGATTGGATCCAGCTGGTGTGTTGTAGGGGGGTTGGGGGGGGGGGGGGGCGGGGGGGGGGGGGGGGGCGGGGTGGAGGGGGTGGAGGGGAGCAAACAGACTCTCACTCGCTCGAAGGCGATGAAGTTCCAGCATTGTCTCCAGATACAGTTGTTGTTTTTTTTCTCATTTGGAACTGAGGAATATAGTCCCAAGTAATAATAATAATGGATACTTACAAAGCACAGTATCCAGAAATCTGCTCTAGCTGCTTTACAAAAACGCTTTGTTAACATAAAACATTGCATCTGTTACATACACACACCAAAATGTGACTACACACACACACACACACACCACACACACACACACACACACACACACACACACACACACACACTGCATACATACATTTTAACAATACATGTGTATCTAACAGCTACCCTAACACATACGCACACATAGGCAGGCACAAACGTACATAAACTCACGCGCACACAATACACATTCATATACATGCATGTAGTTATGTACACATACATATATGTATATGTATATATAAGTATCCAGAGATACTAAGAATGATGAGAAACAGACAGCTCATCACCAATGACAGTATGTATGTACATCTAGTGTTGTCAGTCCATCGGCCGTTTCTTTTCCATCCGCTTTTGCACCAACACCCCATTCAACAGTTGTTGACATTTCATTGAACACTATTCTTTGCTTGAAAAAACAAACAAACAAACAACCCAACTCTTGCCAGATAAATTCTTTTGTTTTGTAGCGATGGCAACACCGGCAACGAGAAAGAAGGTTCTTTGCATGAAAGACTCTTAACGACCGTTCTTTGCTTGAAAAAAACTCTTGCCTGATAATTCCTTTAAGTTTTGTAGCGATAGCAAGGCCGGTAACAAGAAAGACCGTTCTTTGCATGAAAGACTCTTAACGACCGTTCTTTGCTTGAAAAAAAACAACCTCTTGCCTGATAATTCCTTTAA
>NC_134901.1:18912115-18914615 GCF_041734735.1 Babylonia areolata
TAAACTGAGGGATGTTTTTACTGATAAATTGGACATGGTTGATGACGTTGAGTTCGAGCGCGTTCACAGACTGAATGCTAAGCCTGACTCCCCAATTATTGCATGCTGCTCCTTTTTGAAAGCAAAAAAGAAACTGAAAGGCAGCAGTATTTTTGTGGGAGAAGATTTCTCTTTGCGGGTCAGGGAGATCAGGCGTCAGCTCTCACCCCACCTGAAGAGGGCAAGGGAGGAAGGGAAAAGGGCGGTAATGGTCTTTGATCATTTTAATCATCGATGGCAAGAAATTCTTTCTGGACGACCGTCATGGTCTGAAAGAAAGCAAATAGGGAAACGGCCGGCCAGTTGATGAAAAATGTCCCTCCCTGGGTTTGAGAGAGAAAGGGAAGCTGGAAACGGTAACACCGGTGCATTTGCCTGTCACTGGTGTCAGTGACAGCGCTGAGCTCTGCTCGGTGAACCAGAACAGCTCTGTGAATCTGACGTCTGATTGCACGTGCAGACAAGAGGCAAGCACGGTGTGTTCGTTTGACACACATGACACACAGGATGTAAATAAACCTTTTTCTTTCTTACTGTGGAATGTCAACGGATTGTGTTCGAAACTTATTGATCCTGATTTCTTGTCGTTTATCTTTAAGTTTGATTTTATTTGTCTGGTTGAGACTTTCATGGAAGAGTGCCGATCTGATATGTTTCCTGGCTTCACTTTATTTTGTAAATCAGCTGTCAAGTTCACCAAACAAGGGAGACGATCAGGTGGAGTGGTGTGTTTGATAAAGGATGAATTTTGTCGTTTTGTAAAAAATATTGAGGTGACTCATTCTAATTTTTGTGTATTTCTAATTGATAAGTTGTTATTTGGGCTTGATAAAGATATCTTGTATTTTTGCTCGTATATTCCCCCAGAAAGCTCTCCTTTTTATACTTATTTTGATATTGATAATGGGATTTGTTTACTTGAAGACTGTTTGACTGACTGTTTATTGGCACACGATGCTTTTGTTATATTAAATGGTGATTTGAATAGTAGGACTTCAAACATCTGTCAAGATCTGTCTGTGAAAGATGATTTTATTATGCAGCATGATAGTAGGTCTGTTAGTACATCTCGGCGTTCTGAAGATTGTTTCTTAAATAATTATGGAAAATTACTGCTGAATATGTGCACTGCTTTAGGTTTGAATATTTTGAATGGCGTATGTGAGGGCGACCGTGAAGGTCGCTATACATATATTTCTGAAGCTGGAAGCAGTGTCAATGATTATTTTATATTTTCAAAAGAACTTCTCACCATTGTATTTGATTCAAGCGAATTAATTGTGTCTGAACGCATTGCTTCTGATCATTTACCACTTATACTCCATGTTATTTTTCCTAAAGGGAAGAATCTTGATGTCACTGAACAAGAGCAAGACATAGTCATTGAAAAAATAATATGGAATGAGGAATATGCTGATTTGTTTCGTGATACTCTAAGGAATGATGAAATGAGAACTAAAATTGATAATGCAATAGATTTAGTAGATGTGGATGTAAATGATGCATTGTTATTGTTTAATGAATGTATAAAAGAAAGTGCAAAATGTATGAAAAAATGTGTGCGTGTCAATAACAAGAAGGCACGTGATGACTGGTTTGATCAAGAGTGTACCATGAGTAAAAGAAACGTAAGGACTTTGTTAAGAATTAGTCGACGGACATTAAAAACAGAAGACGTGGATGTTTATTTGATTGCGAGAAGAGAGTACAAACATTTGATAAAGAGAAAAAAGAAAGAATTTAATAGATCTTTAATAGATAAACTTGTAGCTTCTATAGACTGTCAAAAGGAATTTTGGAAAAATATCAGTAAACTCTCTTTTAAAAGAAAACAACCTAGACATAACATTGAAATAGATACTTGGTTTAAACATTTTCAGCAGTTGTTACAACCAAATGTAGATAATGTGGAAAATGAAGCTGTACATGATGATGATATACTTGATGATGACACAGATCAATACATGAATAGACCAATATCTAAAGAAGAGGTACTGTTGGCAATAAGGAAACTTAAAAATGGTAAAGCAGCTGGCCCTGATGGAATCATTGGTGAACTGTTTAAGAATTGCACTGATTATGTAGTTCCTTTTTTCTTAAATTATTCAATAAATTATTTGAAAAGGGTATTTACCCCATTAACTGGATAGAATCAATAATTTTGCCCATTTATAAGAAAGGTGATGTAAATAATCCCAATAACTATAGAGGTATTTCCCTAAGCGACATAAGTGGTAAATTATATGGAATGATTATCAATAAGAGATTGCAAGAATGGGTGGATGAAAATGACATCACAGGTGACCACCAAGCCGGTTTTAAAAAAGGATACACTACTGTAGACCACATATTTACGTTGCTTGCATTAGTACAGAAACAGTTTTCGTTTAATCGTAAGTTGTATGTTGCTTTCATTGATTTCGAAAAGGCATTTGATTCTGTTAATCGTAATCTTCTGTGG
>NC_134901.1:18918433-18923433 GCF_041734735.1 Babylonia areolata
AAAGCCAATTTTCCCCCAAAACCCTTTGAAGTCACAGAGACCAGCTTTTGATGTAAACTAATGTGTTTAGAAAAAAAAAGGATGAAAATATTAACATTATGAAAGTGAATGTAAACATTCGTCTACATGAAAAGTATCAAAACCATCTTCATGTCTTTACAGAGGGTTCAGGACTTGAAAATAAAAACACGGGTGTTGGTTTTTGTAATTCCTGCACTTAAAATTGAAAGGTAAATTTACCTTTGAAGTAAGCTGTCTATATTTACAGCAGACCAGTGGCTATATTGTTGCGTTGGAATATCTGATAAGTCTCCCAGTAACTATATTCAGGTCGTTTTATTGGCTTGATTCAAAGTCAGTCTTACATGCAATTAGAATCGTTTGATATAGAAACTCGACCAGATCTTATTTTTGAAATATACTATTTATTGCACATTCTATCAGCCAAAAGCACAACACCTGAATTTTGTTGGGTACCCTACCGTATTTGTAAAAAAAGAAATGAAATGGCCAACCGAGCGGCAAAAAAAGGGTGCTCAAAGAATAGAGAATACCTTTGGGAAACAGCTTCTCAAACAGTCAGTTTTCAGAATGTTGCAGACTCTCGAATCTTCAGTTTGGAGCAGATGTCAAGTTAGCGCTGTTGACAGGATTTCCATACCCAAAAAAGGAAAAGGGGGTTTATAACTGAAAATTACACGAGTACAAATTGATGGGTTTCCCTATCATTCTATCATAGACTGGTAACCTCTCTCGAACAAGACTAGACGCTTTCAAGATACAGTTTAGCACAAAAAAAAACACAAAAAAACAACAACATACAACCTTTTAGCCTGTTTGTGGTAAACAGGATCCACACGAAATCACATTTGGTGTCAGTGTCAAACGATTGTCAGGTTACTTCCAAAGTCTTGTAAAGTAAACATTTTCAGAACAAAACATAAAGAACTAATGTCCAACAAATTACTGTTGACTGAAATTGCTGAATCCCTGTTGCATAGTCCAGTAGGAGTGTTTCTGTGATGTCACCTTCCGGTATTGAACTTCATTTTTTTCTTCTTCTTTATTTGTGTTATGCTGTTAATTGCCGTTACACAGACGTTTACGATTTGTTGATTCCATTGTTATAGCTTATCATTCTTTTTTTTCTGTATATCACCCTTTAACCACATCTCCAACCCCAAATCACACACACAGTCTACAGACCACCAGAACAGACAAAGGACACACACACACACACACACACACACACACACACACACAAAACGACACGTCTTAATATCTCTCTAAAATGAAAAGACGTTAAATTAAACACCACTCACACGCAACACACAACACACACACACACGCACACGCAACGCACACACACACACACACACACACACAACACAACACACACACGACCCGGTTAACTATCACTCATAGTGAAAAGTATTTAAATTAAAACACACACACCCACACACACAACACACACCACACCACACACCACCACACACACTCACACACAACACACACACTTGGACACGTCTAATACTCACCAAAGATGAAAAGAAGTTCTTATTAAAAAATTCACAACACGCACACACACACCACACACACACACACCACACACCACACCCACACACACACACTATTATCGGTTCTGGACCATTGAATCTTTCCCCAACCAACCCATGCTTGAACAGAACGGAAATGTTCATCTCCTTGGTGCACTGCCTTCCCCACCCCCCCCCAGCCCACCACCTTACCACTCCCCTCACATCCACCCACACGCCTCCCCTCCCCCCCCCCACTCCAATCCCCACCCACCCACCTACCCACTCATCCCTGATTTTTCAGGACTGAAAAATTTGGGGGGGGGGGGGGGAGACTCAGCGTGCCCGAGTTCCAGACGAGAGCAGTTCTGTGATTGTGAAAGTCCCCCCCCCCCTTTTTTTTTCCCCCCTTTTTTCTCTGTGCCTCCACAAAACATTGGTCCTCTAGTGAAGTCACACAAAGCAGGGTGGTGTGTGTAGGGGCAGAACGAACCTGATAGGACCGGGTGTAAAAATTAGATGACGCTGCTGCTACTGTTACTGCTGCTGCTACTGCTGATGTTACTGCTAACTGTTAATGTGCTGTTGTGCTGCTACTTCTGTTTCTGTTGTTTACTGATGCTGTTGCTGCTGTACTCCTGCTGCTGTTGTATGCTGCTGTTGCTGCTACTGCAGCTGCTTGTTTTTACGTTGCTACTGTGCTGTTACTGTTGCTACTGCTGCTTATGCTGATACTGCGGCTGCTTAGCTGCTGTTACTGCTGTTGCTACTGCTGTTACTGTTGCTACTGATACTGTGCTGCTTACTCCCTGCGTGTTACTGTTTGCTACTGCTGCTTCTGCTGCTGCAAGTGCTGCTACTGCTATTTCTGCTGACTTGCTGGTGTTGCTGCTGCTATACTGCTGTTGTTGCTACTCCTGCTGCTACTGCTGCTGTACTGTTGATAACTGCTGCTTTGCTGTTGCGATGTGCGAATCCTACTGTATGTTGCTACTTATTGCTGTTACTTGCTGCTGCTTACTCTACTGCTATGTTGTTACTATTGCGTTGCTGCTTGCTAGCTATTGCTGCTACTCCTACTGTTGCCTACCATTAGCGGGTTTACTGCTGTTGCTTAATACTGCTTACTCCTATGCTACTGTTGCTACTATTGCGTTCTGCTGCTGCTGCATTACTGCTTGCTATGATGTGGTACTACTGCTG
Source organism: Babylonia areolata (assembly GCF_041734735.1). Classification (NCBI taxonomy): domain Eukaryota; kingdom Metazoa; phylum Mollusca; class Gastropoda; order Neogastropoda; family Buccinidae; genus Babylonia; species Babylonia areolata. The sequence goes on from NC_134901.1 coordinate 18,921,172, forward strand.
CTACTGATGTTAATGCTGCTGTTGTGTGTTCCTACTGTGCTCTTATGTTGCTATTGTACTGTTGTTGCTGCTGCTTCTGCTGCTAATGCTCGATGTTGTTGCTACTGACTGCTGCTATGCTTGCTGTTGCTGCTACTGCTGCTTTGCTGCTGTGCTGCTGCTGCAGATGATGATGATGATGGTGATGGTGATGAATGATGTGGTGATACATGGTGGGTGTTGATTTGTAAATTGTGGTGGTGGGGCGGTGGTGATAGCGGTTTCACTTGAAGTTGGGGAAGATGGGCAATACCGATATGAAGCACTACCACACAATTTGCCCCGAAGAGGGGGAGAATGGGGGTGCAGGGGGTCCGATTCCATATGGGGAGGGAATGGGGGGGTGTGTGTGTGTGTGTGTGTGGGGGGGGGTCGGGGGGGGGGTTGGTATGGGGGTGATGACCTCACACTGGCTGTGTGATGGTCTGTTGGCTGTGTGTGTGTGTGGGTGTGTGTGTGTGTTTGTGTGTGTGTGTGAGAGAGAGAGAGAGAAGTGATGATTATCTTTTCAATGTATTTGGTGTAGGTGTTGGAGAGAGGAGCGTGTGGTGGGAGAGGCCCACACACCAAAAATGGAAGGGAGAGACTCACGACAGTTGCAGCAGACAGAAGTGCAAAAAACAGTTATATTGTGTTTCAATACAATCGAAAGAGATGGAAAGAGAAAGAAGGAATAAGGGACAGAAATAAGAGGTACAGTCGCACAGACAGACAGACAAACAGAACGACAGGACAGGACAGTAGACAGACTTTTTTTTTTTTTTTCTTTTTTTTTGCTATCATCGAATGCGAAAGGCCTTTTTCAGAACATGCAGACCACAGACAGCAGAAGATGGGTTCCCATGGAACTACATACTGAAACAGCTACTTTAAACGGTGAAAACCATTATCTTGTCTGGCATGGAAGCTTCCTGTCTGTTATTCTATATGATCGACGAGCAAAAAAATAATAAAGTGGGGCCAGACGCAATGTCTGTCTGTCTGTCTGGTATTTCTGTCTGTATCCGTCTGTTTTTCTGTATCCCCACTTTATTGTCTCTCTCTCTCTCTCTCTTCCGCTCTATGTCTGTCTGTAATGCTCTCTGTCTGTTCTGTCTGGCAGACCTCTGTCTGTCTGTCCGTAGGTTTTTTCTGTCTGTTGTCTGTTCTGGTTTTTTGTCTCCCCTTTTCTCTCTTCTTCACTTCCTCTCTCTCCCTCTCCTCTCTCTCAGACCTCTGTCGGCCCTGCTCGGCCCTATGTCGTCTGGCTGGTAGTGTTGCGGGAGACCCTGGTTTGGAGCGCAGCGCTATCTGCGCTAAGACCGCTCTGGCTGGGTTTGTCGGGCCTCTGTCTGTCTGATCGGGCCCTCTGTCTTGCTGGCCGTCTGGTCTGTCTGAGGTGTGCTGGTCGGGGGGGGCTGGCGGTCTGTTTTTCGGGAGCACAAAGGGGGGGGCTCTCTCTCTCTCTCTCCGCCTCTCTGTCTGTGGGTCTGAGCTCTGCTGGATGTTGTCTGGCCCTCTGTCTGTCTGTCTGTCTGTTGGTCTGTTGGGTGTCTGTTGTCTTTTCTGTATCCCTTCCTCTCTCTCTCTCTCACTTCTCTCTCTCTCTCTCTCTCTCCGCCGCTCTGTTGCCTGTTGGCCATTCTGGTCTGTCTTCTGGTCTGTTTTTCGGTCTGTATGTCTGTCTGTATGTTTTTCTGTCTGTGTGTCTGTCTGTCTGTTTTTCTGTCTCCCCTTTTTTTGTATATCTCTCTTCCGCCTCGCTGTCTGCTGTATGGCCCTCTGTTGGGCTAGCGGGCCCTCGTTATGTCTGTCTGATGTTTTTGCTGTCTGTTGCCTGGCCCTCTGTCTGTCTGTCTGTTTTTCTGTCTAAACCTTTTATGTCTCTCTCGATCGCTATCGCTCTCTCTCTCTCCGTCTATGTTGTCTGTAGCCCCCGGTCATGGTCTGTCTGCTCTGTCTGCTCTGGCGGGCCAGAGGGCGGGCTGGCCGCTGGCGGGAGGGAAGGCGAGCTGAAAGGGGGCTAGAGCGAGGGGAGCGCGGGGAGGATGCGGAGCGAGGAGGAGAGAGAGAGCGGGTGGTCGCGGTGATGGGGCATTGCGCGCGCGCAAGAGGATGCTGTGGCTAGAGCGAGCGCGTGCGCGCGAGTGAGAGGGATGTGCGGGGCTAGCGAGACAGAGCGAGCGGGAGGCGGATGGGGATGAGCCGAGAGCGAGCGCGAAGCGAGCGAGCTCGAGAGGCGAT
>NC_134901.1:18933433-18938433 GCF_041734735.1 Babylonia areolata
TTGAGGGGGGGAAAGAGGGTCGGGGGTGGAGAGGGTGGGGGGTGGGGTTGAGGGGGGAAAGAGGGTCGGGGGTGGAGAGGGTGGGGGGTGGGGTTGAGGGGGGAAAGAGGGTCGGGGGTGGAGAGGGTGGGGGGGGTGGGAGGGGATTGAGGGCGGAAAAGGGGTGGGAATGACACCTCTTCATTGTTCTTGTATCCGTGCCTCCATTCTGAACGTCGGTACCCATTTTCACCTCTTCTGTGTAGAAGGGTTTGCTTGACCCTGTTATTTATTTATTTTCTTCTTCTTCTTCTTCTTCTTCTTCTTCGTATGTCTTTGTTGCTTGTTTTATAAGTGTGTGTGTGTGTGTGTGTGTGTGTGTGTGTGTGTGTGTGTGTGTGTGTGTGTGTGTAAGTACCTATGTACATGTAATGTACCAATTGTTCCAGTTCTTCATCGCTTTGTTACCTTTAATAGACTATTCAAGTTCCTATTCTTATTCGTCGTTCTTATTATTTTATTTTATTTCAGTTTATTTCTTTATTTTTGTGTTTTGTGTCGTTCGTTCTTTATTTTTTATGTCGTTAAATGGGCAGAATTGTAAAAAGGCCTTTACTGTGCCTAATTCTTTACCCATTAAAGATTCATTCGTTCATTCATTCATTCATTCTTCTTCTTCTTCTTCTTCTTCTTCTTCTTCTTCTTCTTCTTCTTCTTCAGAATCCTGGTGTCTTGAGTACTAAAGAAGGACGTGATCGTATGTATACGCGTATCGGTGGTAGGGTAGTAACAGTTGTGGAGATAGATGCTGTCTGGATACGACCCAAGAGGATAACAGCGGTTATTATAAAGATGAAGACGATGGCCCCACCCACTCGTTGGCCGCCTTGCTGATTGGATGGAGGTACTGACCAAGACCGGCCAGGAGTGATGTGATTGGCCGGAGCTCCTAACACTCACAGGCAGCAGTATCGTCATGACGTCCACAGTGGACACAATCATACAGACCAAACAGTGATGTGACTGGTTATGTTTGGTGCATAGCTGTTATGCATATGTGTGTGTGTGTGTGTGTGTGTGTGTATGTGTGAATAATATGTCTGCATGTTTTACATTTATTTGCTTATTTATCATCATTGTTGTCTTTTTTATTTTTTTATTTTATTTATTTATAATTTTTTATTTATTATTATTATTACTTAAAAATATTATTATTATTATTATTATTATTATTATTATTATTAATTATTTATTTATTTATTTTTATTCTTATTTTTTGTACGCTTATAGTTGACTTCATCAAGTTTATGCGCCTAATACATATTAGTAGTAGTAGTAGTAGTTCTTTTTTTTATGTATTTATCTATTATTTCTTAACTCTTTTTTTCTTTTTCTTTTTTCTCAAGGCCTGACTAAGCGCGTTGGGTTACGCTGCTGGTCAGGCATCTGCTTGGCAGATGTGGTGTAGCGTATATGGATTTGTCCGAACGCAGTGACGCCTCCTTGAGCTACTGAAAACTGAAACTGAAGTAGTAGTAGTAGTAGCAGCAGCAGTAGTAGCAGTAGTAGTAGTAACACTACTACAGATAATGATAAATTTATCACGTGTATTGAACTGTTCAATGCGCTATGAGCCACAGGACAAGCGCTAAGTAAAATTTTAATGCACATTGATGATGGTGGTGATGATGATGATGACAACGATGATGACGGTGATGATTATTATCATCAATATTAGTGAACAACCAGTCACATTACTGTTGCTCTGTACTAGTATTTGTGTTTCTCTCTTTTTTTTTTTTTTTTTTTTTTTTTGTCACAACAGATTTCTCTGTGTGAAATTCGGGTTGCTCTCCCAAGGGAGAGCGCGTCGCTACACTGAGATCACCACCCTTTTTTGCTTTTTTTCTTTTTCCTGCGTGCAGTTTTATTTGTGGATTTTTCTACGGAATGTTGCCTGGGACAACTCTTTTGTTGCCGTGGGTTCATTTTCGTACGTACGCCGTAAGCGCAAGCTGCACACGGGACCTCGGTTTATCGTCTCATTCGAATGACTAGCGTCCAGACCACCACTCAAGGTCCAGTGGACGGGGAGAAAATATTGGCGACTGTACCGTGATTCGAACCAACGCGCTCAGATTCTCTCGCTTCCCACGCGGACGCGTTACCTCGAGGCCATCACTCCACATCAGTTGCGTCCATCAGTTGTGGACGTCATAACGATGATGAATACTTCATAGCCTCTCCTCCTCTTTGATGATGATCCATGATGTTCCCTTCAGTTCAGCACACTTCCAGAATATTTGTTTTCAACCATTTTTCCAATGTTGGCTGGATGGGAGGTGCAGGTGGTGGTGTCAGACGGGTGGGTGGGTGGGTGAGTGGGAGAGTGGGGTTGAACTTTAAATCCAGTTTTCACCGCCTCAAAGGACCCCAATGATCTGTTTTGCTAGAAACTGTAGACAGTCGCACGTTTTAGTAATTGGCCATTTTCCGCCCGTATCTTTTTACAGACGACCTTTATTATTTGACACAGTTTTATATATATATATATATATATATATATATATATATATATATATATATATATATATATATATATATATATATATATATATATCGGGTGTCTCCCAAAAAAGTGAACCGCTTTTTGACAAGTATTTTCTCAGTGATCGAGAAACCGATTTCATTGAAAATTTTCACACAGTAACCTTAGGGTATCATCAACAAGTTTGCAAAATAACTAAAAGTTCGGATGCAAATTGTGTGAGAGTTGTCAAATTCAAAACAGCATACACATACACACACACACACACACACACACACATAATTATATATATATATATATATATATATATAATTATGTGTGTGTGTGTGTGTGTGTGTGTGTGTGTGTGTGTGTGTGTGTGTGTAAATATTATATTTCATTTTATTATTTTGTTTTCTTTATGCAGCGCCCCGTTTGCTTGGCATTGATGATGGAGTCTCCCGTCGGATCGACGAATGAGTAGGCAGGCAGGCTTATCTGTGGGTGTGTGTCCTCATATGGGAGAAGAGGCCGATTCTGGATGCGCAGTGCTTCCCACAGGTGTTGCAAGGGAAATCGTCTCCAGAAGTTGAGCCCTGCTTCCTTTGCTCACGCTTCTCCATAATGGCCAGCGTTCTCTTGTTTTCAAACGCCTTTATGTTCCTGAATCTATGGGAATCAACGTGTAGTGTTAGAAGTGTTCTCAGCGCATAAGCAAACTTAACGCTGTTAATTAAGACGGGGCTCATGTTAACTAACAAAACCAGCCCCTGTTACATGCATACTGTACATCCGGTTACGACTTGTTCCCGAACAGGTGCATGTGTAACACTTGGGGACTATTCAATGCAGGTGTTTTGCAGTTCAGGAATATAGTTTTGTTATTGTTTTCATTTTACAGACGGTCTTGTTAACTCACTCAGTACGGCCAGTCCTCTCTTCTCCTCTACACAGACCCCTCGGATGTCCAGCGGGTGTCTGAATGACCCAACATTTAGCTTCCGTCGTCAGAATTGTGGTATTCTTTGTCAACATTCACGTCTTCAGTATAAGAGCCTTCCGCTTGCAATATTTTGATGATGGTGATTGGGGTGAAACGCTGTTAACGTCGTCTCTTTCGCCGTTCGTATGGAGAGAGTTGATTAATTAATCAACAACCAAGAAGTGGAGAAGGATGGTAGTGTGGAGGCTACTCAGTGAAATGGCAGACAGACCCAAGACCTGTGAGAGCAGCATGCCAACACTTTGAACAGTCGGCCCACCGGTGCGCGCTCTTCAGTTTCACGGTCTTAAACTTTACACTTACATTTACACTGCCTTTACACTTTAGTTGGAGCGACCTCCCCTCTCTCGCTTCCTTTCGCTTCATCAAGTCCCTTGCGCTCGGCTCAGCTTTCATGTCTGGCCTTAGAACCTACTTTCTTTCTTAAAAAAAGAGAAAAGAAAAAAAAAAAGAAGAATAAAAATGAATAAAAATAAAGAGTTACACACTACTCTCTCTCTCTCTCTCTCTCTCTCTCTCTCTCTCTCTCTCTCTCTCTCTCTCTCTCTCTCTCTCTCTCTCTCCATCCATGTAGTTTCCCTGACCTCCTGTCTACATGGTATTGAGAAGTCTTGTGTTTCATCGGTCCTGTGATCCATCAGTGCAATGCGTGTGTGCGTGCGTGCGTGTGTGCGTGCGCCTGGTTTGAAAATCTGGTGTGCAAGCGCTTTGATTTGTCTCCACAGAAGGTTCTGCGTAACGTGAACAACTGTATTCTTCTTCTTCTTCTTCTTCTTCTTCTTCTTCTTCTTACCATTATCATTATTATTAGTAGTAGTAGAAGTTGTATTGTTGTTGTTGTTGTTGTTATCATTATTATTATTATTGTCGTTGTTGTTGTGCGTGTATATGTCTGCTCAACACTCGGCTTATGTGTGTGTGTGTGTGTGTGTGTGTGTGTGTGTGTGTGTGTGTGTGTGTGTGTGTGTGTGTGTGTGTGTGTGTGTGTGTAAAGCGTTTTAGCGTATCTCTTGTCTATGTCTGTCTCTGTCTGTCTGTTCTATGTCTCCGTCTTTGCATCTGTCTCTGTTTCTCTCTCTGTATCTTTTATCTGTCTCTAACTCTGTCTGTCCGTCTGTCTGTCTGTCTGTCACACACACACACACACACACACACACACACACACACACACACACACACACACACACACACACACTGTGTGTGTGGGTTGTTTTTTTATATCTTATTATTACCATGCTTATGCCTTTATGTAGTATTGTATTCGCATACTATGACCTTAAGCATTGTGTTGTGCATGCAGTGACATATATAATGTAGTATTGTGTAGTGTAGACCCTGTTTCACGGCGGGGACTGGATGAAAAACAACAACAAAAAAACACAAAAAAATACACGCGTCAGTGCTTATCTATTATCCTCGAAAATAAAGAATTTTGTCTTCTCTCTCTCTCTCTCTCTCTCTCTCTCTCTCTCTCTCTCTCTCTCTCTCGTT
>NC_134901.1:18943433-18945933 GCF_041734735.1 Babylonia areolata
GGTGTAGCGTATATGGATTTGTCCGAACGCAGTGACGCCTCCTTGAGCTACTGAAACTGAAACTGAAACTGTAAAGCGCTTAGAGCTTGGTCTCGGACCGAGGACAGGCGCTAAAATTAATAAGTATCCATGTCATAAGATCATATAATTATCATCATAGTCGTCAACACCGGACACTATGTGCCAGAGGTAAACGGGTGTTCGTCTAATATCACTTACAGTGAAAAGACGTTAAACTAAAGAACGAACGAACGAACGAACGTAAACGGGTGCTGCAGGGTCCACCATTCCTTGGGGGTCGTTCTCACTGACATGATGCTGTATTGTGTAAACCGAGTACAACTTTTTCAATGCTTTCTTTTCAAAGCAGGGATCACCGCCAATAATCCTGTGAATCACACTCATACGCTGACAGACACACACACACAGACACAGACACACAGATACACACACACACACACACACACACAAACACACACATATACACACCGTCACACACACACACACACACACACACACACACACACACACACACAGAGAGAGAGAGAGAGAGAGAGAGAGAGAGAGAGAGAGAGAGAGAGAGAGGAGAGAAACATACACACACAAACGCACTCTCACACTCTCTCTCCCTCTCCATCTCTCTCTCTCCCCTCCCCCCTCTCTCTCCCTTTCTCTCTCTCTCTCTCTCCCCCCCACCTCTCTCTCTCTCTCTCACTCTATGAACCAGCATCCATCCAGTTATCAAGTTCGTAACCCCTAACCACTTGACATTAAGCAGCTCGATGTGAGTGAGTTGTTATTTTGTCCCTCAATATTTCGTTTCAGAGAATGAACATGGGTCAAATAAAGACGTCCAGAATCTAAAACAAAAACAACAACAACAAAAAAGAACAAAAAGAAGGGGGTATGGTGTGTGTGTGTGTGGAGGGGGAGAGGGGGTGAGGGGGGTGCGGGGGGGGGGGGGGGGGGTAGGGAGGGGTGTGTGAGGAGGGACCCCCCCCAAAAAAAATCTAATAAATCACGTCGAATAAATCCAGGTCCTAACACCTAACAACACAAGCATTGTGACTTTATTCAAGTCGCTGAGAGGAACAAGAGAAAAAAAACCCAAAAAAAACAAAAAACCCAGTGATGTAAGCTGCTGCAAATGGAACTGGGTCCATACATCACACACTCAACTGTCGTGGATAGGAATCCATTTGCGCCTCCATCTGTTTCTTTCTCTCTCTCTCTCTCTCTCTCTCTCTCTCTTTAAAAAAATTATAATCCTACTGGGCAAAACACGCACGCACACACACACACACAAACACACACGCGCGCGCGCACGTAGACACACACACACACACACACACACACACACACACACAGAGTTTTGTCAAGCTGCCTAGGAATTGGGGGCAGAAAAGGGCATTCTGGCAGATTCGGTTTGTTGTGAGTCGAGTGGTGCTTCATGTGTCTTTTGAGACGCGTGCATGCCATTATGAGAATTTGTGTGTGTGTGTGTGTGTGTGTGTGTGTGTGTGTGTGTGTGTGTGTGTGTGTGTGCGTGAGTATGTGATTGTGATTGTGGTTGTGCATTGTGTTGCGTCGCATGGCACTGCATTGCATTGCATTACATCATTGAATTGCATTCTAAATTTGGGCTGCTTTTCCCCCGCTCCCCATCCCTCCCTCTCTCCCGACCCCACCCCCCCGCCCCCACCCCCACCCATCCTCCCAACCTCCCACCCACCCACCCCCAAGCGACAGCGCATCGCCGCAGGTAGCTAGCAGCGCCACATCTAAAATTCTTCTTTCCGCTTTTTCTCTCAGTGTCTGCAAAAAAGTGTGTATTTGTTGGTTGTTGTTGTTGTTGTTCCCCCCCCGCCCCCTCCATCCCCGCCCCATCTCCATCCATGATTCCACCCTTACCCATTGCCTGGTTCAGTGGCGAACTGGTGCTCTTTTCTGGCACTACAGCCAGAGGCTGATGACTCTGCAAGCGAGGTCTGGCAGCCTTACTAAGCTAGTAGTGCGACAGAATACCTCGAGGATCACTGACGCAGCCAATCTACCTACCTTGGAAAAGAGAAATGGTAATAAATATTGATAAGAGTCGCAGAATGAATTCGTCTCCAGGCTGACTAGAGAGGAAGAAAGAAAGAAAGAAAGAAAGAAAGAAGGAAGGGAAGAAGGAAGGAAGGAAGGAAGGAAAGAATGAAGGAAGGAAAGAAAGAAAGAAGGAAGGAGGGAAAGAAAGAAAGAAGGAAGGAAGGAAGGAAGAAAGAAATAAGGAAGGAAGGAAAGAAGGAAAGGAAGAAAGAAAGAAAGAAGGAAGGAAAGAAAGAAAAGAAAGAAAGAAAGGAAGGAAGGAAGGAAGGAAGGAAAGAAGGAAGGAAAGGAAGGAAGGAAGGATAAAAAAGAAAGAAAGGAAGGAAGGAAGAAAGAAAAGAAATAAAGAAAGAAAGGAAGGAAAGAAAGAAGGAAAGAAAGAAAGGAAGGAAGGAAGAAAGAAAGAAAA
>NC_134901.1:18953433-18955933 GCF_041734735.1 Babylonia areolata
ACAAACAGGCTTTCATTCACTTGTTACTGTATTATAGATTCTACTGAATGCGATAGGGGTTGAATCGGACATGATTTACTTAATGTGGTCATATGTTCATATGTAATTGCTTTTTGGACTGGGCAAAAAGAAATACTAAACAACAAATGCACGCATACTTTTAATTAATTTTGTTAGAGGAACTGGTTTTGCTTGGTGTTAGAGTAGAAGGATACACAACACAGTTGATATACCATCATTGGCTAGATATTATGTGTGCACGTGCAGGTATGTGTCTTCGTGCTGTCCCGCCTGGATTATTGTAATTCCCTGCTTGTCGGTTCACCCAGGTACCTCACTGCTGGGCTTCAGAAAGTCCAGAACCATGCTGCTCGTCTTGTCTTTCGTTCCTCTAAATTTGATCACGTCTCTCCTCTCCTTCATGCTTTACACTGGCTCCCAGAACAAGAAAGAATTGTCTACAAAGTCGTCTCTCTTTGTTTCAAGTCCATTGAGTCTACTAGTCCACAGTATCTTTCTGATCTCATTCATCCCTACATACCCTCACGCCAACTCCGCTCTTCTTCTGACAACCGCCTGCTTAGGAACCAAAACGTATGGGCCAGCGCACTTTTTCATACCAAACCCCCCTTTTTTTTTATCTCCGTCACTTAACTTCGCTGCAATCTTTGAAATCCAGTCTGAAGACCCACCTTTTCCCCTCCTCAATAATTTTCAACAGTTCATCCCTTTCCAGTATTAACTAAAATGACTATTAGTGAGTTTGAGAATTTCAAAATTTGTTGGTTGTATTTTTCATTGTGTACTATTTATGATTGTGTGCTATGACTTGTGTGCGTGCGTGCGCGTGTGTTGTGTGTGTGTGTGGGTGGGGGGGGGTGAATATGTATTTTTAATGTTTGGTGTCTTGTGTTCATTTGTTTTCCTTTTGATACATATGTGTGTGTACTATTTGTACACGCGTAGGGCTTATTTTCAAGACAAGGTGTAAATGCTCATAATAATAACAACAATAATAATAATATGATACCAACTGTCCAGATATGAAAACAAAGATATGGCAGAAGAAAAAAATCATAATAATAACAATAATAATAATGATACCAACTGTCCAGATATGAAAACAAAGGTATTGCAGAAGAAAAAAAATAACACTATAATGACTGAAAATGCGCTGTCTTTCAAAACTGTCACATCCATTTCACCCTTATGCATACAACTGATAAATGTCATCCGGAGCTGGTGTTAAGAAATGTGTGTGTGTGTGTGTGTGTGTGTGTGTGTGTGTGTGTGAAGCTTCCCCTTAATCATTTCATTTGACTGATGTTCTGAGCTTTAAAAAAAGAGAACCTGCAAACTTCATTACTAGGGCAAAAAGGAAAATAATCATAATAATGAGACTACTACTTCTACCACTACTGCTACTACTACTACTACTACTACGAACAATAATAAAGAGTAACAATAATAATGATAATGATAAGATGATGATGATGATGAATGAAGATTCAAGCATCTTGTGTATTTGTCAACGGTCAGCGGTGAACTGACTTTCTTTTTTTTTGGATCGATTTTTATCAAGGCAGCGGTGAAGTGAAGGTGGGTGTTTCTTTTCTTTTTTGCTTATATTGCCACTTTGCGTTTAGCCAATCACAGACGTTGAATTGTTCATGTAGCTGCCAAGGGAGCTGGAAATGAGAATGCACGTGCACTTTAGCCGAACTCAGTGATGTGGGTAAAAAAAACAATAAAAAAACAACAAAACACCTGATGGTGGTGGATGCACGAGAAAACTATGGTGTGTGTGCGGCGTGTGTGTCTCTCTTTGGTCACTAGTGAGAGGAGCGGGTGGGGTGGGCAGACCAGAGTGAATTGTAAATCTTTTCTCAACAAGAGGAGGAGACGGACTCATTCAAGACGCAGCTTTTGCTGATTCTGAAAGTTTCCTTTCAAGGTAATTTTTTTTTCCCTAAATTATGGGACCTTTCTGATAATGAAACGAAAATGTTCCTGCGTTTAAGCAATGCCGCGAAGCAGGCATATGAGAAAATGATGACACGTTGCGTTTTTGTAAACCACCCTTGTAATGAAGAATGTGGCTTCGATAAAAAAAATAAATAAATAAAAAAAGGCACGAAATGGATCGTATCATGATCACAAAGCGACACTTGTCGACTGAAGCCGCCATTTTTTCCCCTTATATATGTATATATATTTTTTTTTTTTTTTTTTTCATGGATGGGGGAGGAGCTGTTGGGTGGTGTGGAGGTGGGTGGGGCTGGGGTTATAACCGGAAGGAGCGGCTCTCTGAATGGCCCAAACCCCTGAACGACTCGACCTTTTGGACCTCAGCCAATAAGTCGTTAAACTTGATTTCAGCTCTAACTGGCACGGAATGAATGGCCGCGTCAATGCAAGACGATAATGCCAACCTGGCCATATGGCTGCACATTCGTGGAGCAGCGAGTGAATCTTTATATCAAATACAACGACCCTCAAA
>NC_134901.1:18965933-18980933 GCF_041734735.1 Babylonia areolata
TACCTCGGTCTGTCTGTCTCTCCTCTCTCTCTCTCTGTCCCTCTGTCTGTCTCTCTCTCTCCCCACCCCCATCCACCCCCCTCTCTCTCTCTTGTGCGCGCGCGACTGTCTCTATCTCTGTCTCTCTCCCTGTGTGTGTGTGTGTGTGTGTGTGTGTGTATGTGTGTGTGTGTGTGTGTGTGTGTGTGTGTGTGTGTGAGAGAGAGAGAGAGAGAGCTTTCTCTTTTTTTTCTCTCTGTCTTTATGTATGTCTCCCCCTCCCCCTCCTCCCCCCGCTCCCCCCTCCCCTCCCACACACCCCATCCCTCCCACATCCCCAGAAAGATGGTCCGTCAGGAAGCATGCATACTTATTCTTGTTCCCAAGACATTCGTTCTAAATCTGTCTGTCTCTCTTCACTCTCTCTCTCTCTCTCTCTCTCTCTCTCTCTCTGTATCTCTCTGTCTCCCTTTTGTGTCTGTCTCTGTGTCTACCTGTCTGTCTGTTTGTCTCTCTCTATGTCCCTCTGTCTCTCTCTCTCTCTCTCCCTCCCCACTCCCACCCCCACCCACCCCCTCCCTCTCTCTTGTGCGCGCGCGCGACTGCCTCTATCTCTGTCTCTCTCCCTGTGTGTGTGTGTGTGTGTGTGTGTGTGTGTGTGTGTGTGTGTGTGTGTGTGTGTTTGTGCTTTCTCTCTCTCTCTGTCTTTATGTATGTCTCTCCCTCCCCCCGCTCCCCCCACTCCCTCCTCCCCCCCCCTCCCCTCCCACATCCCCTGAAGAATGGTCCGTCAGGAAGCATGCATACTTATTCTTGTTCCCAAGACATTCGTTCTAAATCTGTCTGTCTCTCTCCACTCTCTCTCTCTCTCTCTCTCTCTCTCTCTCTCTCTCTGTATCTCTCTGTCTCCCTTTTGTGTCTGTCTCTGTGTCTACCTGTCTGTCTGTCTGTCTGTCCTCTCTGTTTCCTTCTGTCAACTCTCTCTATCGAGTCCTTTAAAAAAAAAAAGTTGTTTGTATTTTAACCTGCATTTTCTTTTCCCTTACATTTATTGAGGACGGGATAAAAGAGAGCTAATTCCTCACAAATTCTTCTACCCCCACCCCTACTCAGTGTTTCCTTCCCACCTTCTGTCTCTCTCTTTCCCTCTCTTTCCCTCTTTCTCTCTCTTTTGTCTCCTCTCTCTCTCTCTCTCATTTCCCTCTCTCCCCTTCTCTCTCTCTTTCTCTCTCTCCCCTCTCTCCTTTATCTTTTTCATTTCTCTCTCTCGTCTCTCTCCATTCTCTCTTTCTCTTGTCTCTTCTCTCTCTCTCACCCCTTTTTCTCTCCTCTCTCCATTCTCTCTCTCTCTCTCTCTCTCTCTCTCTCTGCTCTTTCTTTTTTTTTTCTCTCTCTCTCTCTGTCTCCCATCTCCATTCTCTCTGTGTGTGTCCCTGCTATGTCTCTGTCTCTGTCTCTCTCTCTCTCTCTCTGTCCCTGCTATGTCTCTGTCTCTCTCTGCCCCCGCTCTGTCTCTCCTTCTCCCCCTTCTCTCTCTACTCTCGCTCTCTATCTCCCTCTCACTCACTCTCCCCTCCCCTTTCTACCCCCCCCCCCTCTCTCTCTCTCTCATTCTCTGTCTGTCTGATAATAAGATCCCTGACTCCTCATCCATCTTGTTGTCTTGACACTGGCCTGATCTAGCCTCTACAAGTTTTTGTGTGCATTTTGTCTTGCCTGCATGTCATCCACAGAGGGGCGAGGAAACAAACAAAACAAAAAATGTGGGGGGGGGGGTGCCTGGAGTGGTTGTGGGGTAGGGGTGGGTAGGCGAGGGAGAGAGGGAGGTGGAGGAGGAAGAGGAGGAGGAGGAGGAGGAGGAAGGGTGGTAGTCAAGACACCTGCAATGCGCTGCCAAGCCAGAAGCTGTATCAATCTGGGGGAGAGGGAATTATAGCGAATTGTTCATCCCCTGTCTGTTGTTTTGCTTTTTCTTGTCTTTTCTCTCTCTCTCTCTCTCTCTCTCTCTCTCTCTCTCTCTCTCTCTCTCTCTCTCTCTCTCTCTCTCTCTCTCTCTCTCTCTCTTTTTTAAATATTTGCTTGTTGTTTTGTTGTTGTTGTTTTTTCCCCCAAGGCTGATTAGCTCTGTGTGGTTCTGTGCTGTCTGGTGATGGTGATGGATTGCTTTAGGGACAGTGAGGTTCCTCCTTGTTGGGAGATGATGATGATGGGTGGGGTGGGTTGGGGCAGGGGGGGGGGGGGGGGGGGGGGGGGGGGGGGGGGGGGGTTGAGGATCAGGCTGATCCGTTGTATGCTGGTTTATTTTTTTTTTTTTCTTTTCTTTTCTTTTCTTTCGTTCGTAAGTTTGTGAGTTCATTGGTTGTTTCTTCCTTTTCTTTCTGTCTTTCTTTCCATCTTACTTACTTAGTAACCTTGACTTCATCCTTTATATCTATCTATCTATCTATATATCTTCCCATTATATAAATATCATACCCGCCTACTGGAAATTCTCTGTGAGAAATTTCCTCTTTTCTGTCACTATCTTTGGTGGGTGTTTTTTTTTGCCTTTTTTTCTATCTTCACTGTTGTGTCTGCCCTCCCTGTCCTCCTCCTTCTTCTTCTTCTGCGTTCGTGGGCCGCAACTCCCACGTCCACCCGTATGCACACGAGTGGGCCTTTACGTGTATGACCGTTTTCACCCCGCCATATAGGCAGCCATACTCCGCTTTCGGGGGTGTGCATGCTGGGAATGTTCTTTGTTTTTCCATAACCCACCGAACGCTGACATGGATTACAGGATCTTTAACGTGCGTATTTGATCTTCTGCTTGCATATGCACACGAAGGGGGTTCAGGCACTAGCAGGTCTGCACATGTGTTGACCTGGGAGATCGTAAAAATCTCCACCCTTTTTACCCACCAGGCGCCGTCACCGCGATTCGAACCCGGGACCCCCAGACTGAAAGTCCAACGCCCTAACCTACTCGACCACTGCACCCGTCTGCCTTCCCTGTCCATTCTCAGTTCTTTTGTTTCAAGCAAGCCGTGACACTTTTTCAAGTTCTCTTTTCCGCAGTCTATGATGTGCTTACTATCTGTGCTGTTTTTTGCTCTGGCGATTAGGTAGTGAGATGTAAACACTGGGATGGACATTAGCTGCCCATTCTGCAGTGTTATTTGCCCTATATGGCCTTTTTATGTATTTTTTTGTTTGACTTTAAAGCATTCTTTGAAGTATTGCTTCTCTCTTTTTTTTGCTAAATTTCGTAAAGTTTGTTGTTTGTTTTTCCTTTTCCGTTATCTTATTTTTTTTTCTTTTTCTCTTTTTTCTTTCATTCTATAAATGTGTGTGTGTGTGTGTGTGTGTGTGTGTGTGTGTGTGTGTGTGTGTGCGCGCGTGCGTGCGTGCGTGCGTGCGTGCGTGTGTGTGTGTGTGTGTGCGTGCGTGTGTGTGTGTGTGTGTGTGTGTGTGTGTGTGTGTGTGTGACCTGGTTTTCTTTACCATGTCCTGCCTGGTTCCGTCTTTCTGTGAGTTTGGACACAACTCTTTCGTTCGCTGTTGTCAGTAGTTTGATCCCTCGCTGTACGTTGGATATGCGCAGGGGAGAGAGAGAGAGAGAGAGAGAGAGAGAGAGAGAGAGAGAGAGAGAATGATTATGAAATTATATATTATAGAGAATTATATAGAGAGAGAGAAAGAGAGAGAGAGGGAGAGAGTTCATTATAAAATTTTATATTATAGAGAATTATATATAGAGAGAGAAAGAGAGAGAGAGGGAGAGAGTTCATTATAAAATTATATATATATATATATATATATATATATATATATAGAGAGAGAGAGAGAGAGAGAGAGAGAGAGAGAGAGAGAGAGAATGATAATGAAATTATATATTATAGAGAATTATATATAGAGAGAGAAAGAGAGAGAGAGAGGGAGAGAGAGAGAGAGAGAGAGAGATAAAGGTATATATATATATAAATATATATATATATATATATATATATATATATATATACCTATATATGTAGATATGGTGAAAGAGAATATAATAGATGAGTGCTCCTGAATATCGGTTACTGCTTACCCTCCCCAGGCAGTTTTCCATGCCTGGTGCAGATTTACCTGCAGGTACACCTTTATCCACAGGCACCATGGTCTCTTGAACACATGGTCTCTGATTAACACATTCAACATGAATATCCTTTGGCCATTTTGACACACTGTCATTGGAGCGACTTCCAGTGTTTGCCACTGTCATCCGGATACACTTTGAAGCGGTTCAGAAATCAGTCTGATATGGGTGTGTAATGTGTGTGAAACTGCATGTTTGGTGCATATCTGTTATGCATGTGTGGGTGTGTGTGTGAATGTGTGTCTTCATGTTTTACATTTATTTGCTTATTTATCATCATTGTTATCTTATTTATTTATTTATTTATTGTTATTATTTTATTATTATTATTACTACTGCCTTTTTGTATTATAATTATTATTTATTTATTCATTTATTTATTTATGTAAGCTTATCTATTATTTATTCACCTTTTTTTTCTTTTTCTTTTCTTTTTTTTTTTTCCTCAAGGCCTGACTAAGCGCGTTGGGTTACGCTGCTGGTCAGGCATCTACTTGGCAGATGTGGTGTAGCGTATATGGATTTGTCCGAACGCAGCGACGTCTCCTTGAGCTACTGAAACTGAAACTGAAACTGCGACTGCGAGTCACTGTATGGGAAGTGAATATTGTGATAATTTTTATGTCAATCGTAGGCTGGTTGGCAGCATTGAGCCTCACCTTCTGCACAGCAACCTGACCTCATTTATCTCCACTTTTTCTTTTCTTTTTTTTTTTCCTCAAGGCCTGACTAAGCGCGTTGGGTTACGCTGCTGGTCAGGCATCTACTTGGCAGATGTGGTGTAGCGTATATGGATTTGTCCGAACGCAGCGACGTCTCCTTGAGCTACTGAAACTGAAACTGAAACTGCGACTGCGAGTCACTGTATGGGAAGTGAATATTGTGATAATTTTTATGTCAATCGTAGGCTGGTTGGCAGCATTGAGCCTCACCTTCTGCACAGCAACCTGACCTCATTTATCTCCACTTTTTTTTTTTTTTTTTTTTTAGCAGATATGGTGGAGCATATATGGATCATGCCGCACGCTTTGACATCACGTTGAACTTGAAACTGACATGCAGGATAGATAGCCTGCATCCCCTCACTGAGAGAGACACTGACCAAAACAGTCTGCTGAGTCTGCCCACACGAAACAGGTTCTTACTATTCCGAAACTTCCTACTTCCGTCGGAGAAACTGATTGATTGAAACAGAGAGCGTTGTGAGCCCAATGGCGGCTGTCAGTCGGCTCTACCCACGTAGGCAGCCTGTTGTGCTGAATAACATCCGTGTTTGTAAAGCGCTTAGAGCTTGGTATTCGACCGAGGATAAGCGCTATATATATATAAGTATCCGTTTAATTTTCAACATTCAAGGTAATTCAGTTGTTGTTCGTATTGTTGTTTTCATGTTTCCGTCTATTTGGTGTACCTCAGTTGACATTTCGTGAACTTTTTTTTTTCTTTTCTCTTTTTTATTTATTTATTTATTTTTTACAGGGCAAACCCAGAATTCAAGCCTTTGTGACGAGATGCTACTGACGAACATCCCTTTTCAAAGACCGCGTCGTAAATTTTAAGCTGTTCTGAACCGAATCAGAGCAGCATATAATATTAGGACTACATGGCCGACCTATCCATTGTGGAATCAAATGCAGGAACATGAAATGACGATACCACCAGTGCAATGGACTGCAAGGGGGGAAAGGAAGATCAGTTTCAGTTTCAGAAGCTCAAGGAGGCGTCACTGCGTTCGGACAAATCCATATACGCTACTCCACATCTGCCAAGCCAGAAGGAAGACAGGGGGCCCGGAGATGGGAAGGATGACATCAAATGATGTGATGCCTCTCATCAGCGTGCTGAGGATCTCTTGGGGAGGGCAGGACCAGAAGGAGAAACATCGCCAAAAAGTCATCGGTGTTGGTGGCCCTGGAGGTTTCTGCTGGCTAGTGGGCGAAGTCAGTAAGTGAACCCAGAAGACTTTTATTTTTGCTTTCTCTCTCTCTCTCTCTCTCTCTCTCTCTCTCTCTGTCTGTCTCTGTCTCTTGTCTCTCTTATCTCTCTGTCTCTCCCTCCTCCCTCTCCATATATTTCTCTCTCTCCCTGTGTGTGTGTGTGTGTGTGTGTGTGTGTCTTCAGTGACAGTGACAACACATGCAACAGACTCATCCATCACCCCCTCAAATAACTTCAGCATTATTGTAGGCATTACGTCTATGTCAGGCTGTTTGGCTAATGTGGATGTGAAGGAAAGAAAAAGACCCCTTTCTGTGTGTGTGTGTGTGTGTGTGTGTGTGTGTGTGTGTGTGTGTGTGTGTGTGTGTGTGCGTGTGTGCGTGTTTGTGTGTTTGTGTTCGTTCGTTCTTTAGTTTAACGTCTTTTCACTGTAAGTGATATTAGACGAGGGTAGGAAAAAAATCGAGTGAGAGGAGGGGGCAGGGGGGGGGGGGGATTACTGTGTACGCCTGCGAGCAAGTGAAAGAGTGTGTGTGTGTGTGTGTGTGTGTGTGTGTGTGTGTGTGTGTGTGTGTGTGTGTTACATATAGAAAATGATTGATTTAAGTTTTGTTAACAAAAACAAAACAAAACAACCCAACATAACAATATAACATATTTCTAATGAAAAACTAACAACTATAACAGCGAACCAAGTGGACTATTTAACAAGGAGTTGAAAAAGTCATACATTAGCAATGGACTGCTGAAGATCGTCAACATTGAAGATGATTTCAGTTCAGGGATTTGAGACTTTAACATATGGCAAGTTGGTATATGATCGGCTGTTATGTGAGCACCACAGATGCAAGAAACATTACTGACATATTTTGTCCTAAAACAATTCATTTTCCATCTGCAGATTAGAGAAATGATTTGCCTCTTATGAAAATCATTATGGTAATGTTTTCCCATGAAACCATACATTTTCTGTATGTTCTTACGTAACTCCGAGTTACCGGTGTGTTTTTTCCTCAAACTTAAATTTTGACCATTGGACTTTTTCTACCATGGTGTGTGTGTGTGTGTGTGTGTGTGTGTGTGTGTGTGTGTGTGTGTGTGTGTGTGTGTGTGTGTGTGTGTGTTCAGTGACAATTACAGTGACAACACATGCAACAGACTTATCCATCACCCCCTCACATGACTTCGGCATTATTGTAGGCATCACATCTATGTCAGGCTGTTTGGCTAATGTGGATGTGAAGGAAAGAAAAAGACCCCCCCTCTCTCTCTCTCTATGTGTGTGTGTGTGTGTGTGTGTGTGTGTGTGTGTGTGTGTGTGTGTGTGTGTGTGTGTGTGTGTGTGTGTGTGTCTTCAGTGACAGTGACAGGGCCAACACATGCAACAGACTTATCCATCACCCCCTCGCATGACTTCGGCATTATTGTAGGCATAACATCTATATCAGGCTGTTTGGCTAATGTGAAGGAAAAAAACAGACCCCTATCTGTGTGTGTGTGTGTGTGTGTGTGTGTGTGTGTGTGTGTGTGTGTGTGTGTGTTCGCGTGAGTGTGTGTGTGTGTGTGTGTGTGTGTGTGTGTGTTCGCGTGAGTGTGTGTGTGTGTGTGTGTGTGTGTGTGTGTGTGTGTGTGTGTGTGTCCTAAATCTTTATCTTTTAGCAGGATTTGTTTTTTTTGTCAGACTTTTCTCTCTCTGTCTCAGAAATTTCTGTCTTTGCCTCTGTCTCTGTCTGTCTCTGTTTCTCTCTGTCTCAGTCTCTGTGTCTCTGTCTCTGTCTCTATCCCTCTCCGTCAACAGAGCCATTTCATACAAGTATTGACTATTCCGGAGGGTAATTATGGAATTCGTTACCAGAAACTCTTGAGAGACAATTACCGTGCCATGTTTTCTCAAGAAAAAAGAGTATGCCAAAAAGAAAAAAAATATACGATGCTTGTAACTGAACAGATGTGACACGGAAAAGGTTAATGATTTTCTAATGCGCGATGCCTCATATTATTTTCTGTTTATATCTTTTTATTTCTGCATGTGGGCCTTTCCGTCTCTCTCTCTCTCTCTCTCTCTCTCTCTCTCTCTCTCTCTCTCTCTCTCTCTCTCTCTCTCTCTCTCTCTCTCTGTGTCTGTTGGTCTGTCTGTCTGTCTGTGTGAAAAGAAACGAATTTAGAGACGGAGTTAATGCGGATAAAAACCAAAACAAAACAAGAAAAACAACCTCTAACGATATTCTCCTCGGTGATAATGATCAGTTGGCATGTGAGATAATAATAATAATAATAATAATAATAATAATAATAATAATAATAATAATAATAATTAAGACAGAATGCCGCCGTCAGATCTCATGGGAGTCACAAACGTGGCATGGCAGCACTACGGGTGTTTGCTGATTTGTGACTCGTTTTCAGCGGTCGGTGTGTGGTGCGTGCGTCTTGGCTGTGTGCAGGTGTTGGACCGGGAACTGACTTGTGTCCTTCAGGACTGTCTTCATGCATTTAGCGCACGTAAAAGGATCCACGGCAACAAAGTGATTGTCATTTACAAAACAAAACAAAAAAAAACAAACAAAAAAAAAACAACCCAAAACAAATAAACAAACAAACCAAATTGATAGTTAAAGAAATACACGTAAAGCCAAACAAAATTTATTATTTCAAAATGATAGAATTGAGGGCAAGAGATGGGGGGGGCGGGGGGGGGGGGGGGGGGCTGCAGTATGCCGATGCCTTCTTCCTGGGGAGAGCAGACGGAATTTCACACAAACCACTTGTGACAATACAATACAATACAATACAATACAATGCAATGCAATGCAATACAATACAATGCAGTGCAATGCAGGACATGACAGGACAGGACAGGACAGGACAGCAGGACAGGACAGGACATGACAGCACGACAGGACAGGACAGCACGACAGGACAGGACAGGACAGGACAGCAGGACAGGACAGGACAGCACGACAGGACAGCAGGACAGGACAGGACAGGACAGGACAGGACAGGACAGCAGGACAGGACAGGACGACAGGACAGCAGGACAGGACAGGACAGGACAGCAGGACAGGACAGGACAGCAGGACAGGACAGGACAGGACAGCAGGACAGGACAGGACAGCAGGACAGGACAGGACAGCAGGACAGGACAGCAGGACAGGACAGCAGGACAGGACAGGACAGGACAGCACAAGACAGCAGGGCAGGACAGCAGGACAGCACAAGACAGCAGGGCATGACAGCAGGACAGGACAGGGCAGCAGGACAGGACAGCAGGACAGGACAGGACAGCACAAGACAGCAGGGCAGAACAGGACAGCAGGACAGGACAACAGGACAGGACAGAGCAGGCCAACGCAACGCAGCGCAACCCAACCCAACCCAAGGCAACCCAACGCAACCCAATATCACACAAAGAAATATGTTGCGACAATACAATACAATATAATACAATACAGTGCGGGGCAACTCAACGCAACGCAACCCAACCCAGCACAGCACAACACCGTAACGCACTGCACCACACCGCACCGCACCACACCGCACCACACACAGCCACATCACACCACACAACTCGCAGCCTTACCACACCGCACCACACCACACAACACACAGCCACACCACGCAACACACAGCCACACCACACCACACAACACACAGCCACACCACGCAACACACAGCCACACCACACCGCACCACACACAGCCACACCACACCACACCACACAACACACAGCCACACCACACAACACACAGCCACACCGCACCACACACAGCCACATCACACCACACAACACACAGCCACACCACACCACACCACACCACACACAGCCACACCACGCAACACACAGCCACACCACACCGCACCACACACAGCCACACCACACCAGACAACACACAGCCACACCACACCACACCACACCACACACAGCCACACCACGCAACACACAGCCACACCACACCGCACCACACACAGCCACACCACACCAGACAACACACAGCCACACCACACCACACCACACCACACACAGCCACACCACGCAACACACAGCCACACCACACCGCACCACACACAGCCACACCACACCACACCACACCACACACAGCCACACCACACCAGACAACACAGCCACACCGCACCACACACAGCCTCACCACACCACATCACACCACACCTCACAACACACATCCACACCACGCAACACACAGCCACACAACACCGGGCTACACCACATCACACCACACACAGCAACACCACACCACACCACACACAACCACACAACACACTCACACCACACCACACCACACCACACCACACCAGACAGCACACAGCCATACCACACCATATCTCACCACACCTCACCTCACCTCACCACACCACACAGCCGCACCACACCACACCATACAACACACAGCCACATCACACCACACCACACAAAACACACTGCCACACTACCTCACACAACACCTCACCACAAGCAACACTAGACAACACACAGCCACACCACACCACACCACACCACACAACACACAGATACACCGCACCACACCAAACCAAACCACACCACACCACACCTCACCACATCTCACCACACCTCACCACACCACACACCACACTACACCACACACCACACACCACAACACAACACAACACAGCCACACCACACCACACCACACAACACCTCACCACAAGCAACACCACACAACACAACACACAGCCACACCACACCACAACACACACAATCACACCACACCACACAACACACAGCCACACCGCACCACACCGCACCACACCACACTACACCACACCACACCACACCACATCACACCACACAACACAACACACAGCCACACCACACCACATCACATCACACAACCACACCACACACAACCACACTACACCACACCCCACCACACCACACCACACACAGCCACACCACACAACACACAGCCACACAACACCACACCACAACACACCACACACAGCCATACTACACCACGCAACACACAGTCATACCACACAACACAGCCACACCACACCACACCACACCACATAACACCACACAACACAAAACACACAGCCACACCACACCACACCACACAACACCACACCACACAACCCCACACAACACCACACCACACAACACAACACACAGCCACACCACACCACACCACACCACACCACACGGCCACACCACACTACATCACACACCACACAACACCACACCACACAACACACAGCCACACCACACCACACCACACCACACACAGCCACACTACACCACGCAACACAACCACACCGAACCACACACCACACCACACCACACAACACACAGCCACACCACACTACACCACACTGCACCACACCACACCTCACCACACAACACACAGCCACCCCACACCACACCACACTACACCACACCACACCTCACCACACAACACACAGCCACACCTCACCACACAACACCACACAACACACCACCCCACCCCACACCACACCACACCACACCACACCACACCAACACCGCCTAGGGAGCGAGAGAATTTTTATCACCCTCAAGAGCCTGGATACAAAAAAAAACCAACAAAAAAACACGCGGCTGTCAAACTTTGGCAAAAAAGAAAGAAGAAAACCTTCTCCGGACAAAGAAATTGAAACAAAAATGAAGGAAAATACAAAACAGTTTGAAGTCATTGCTCAAGAGGCCAAAAATGACAAGTGGAAACAGTTTTGCGAGGCACTCAGTTATGACACAACACTGACAGAGTTTTGGGAATTTTATCGTCGCATGGAAGGGAAAACGTGCAAAACACCAACCCCAGATACTGATGGAACCAAGCAAAAGACAAACGAAGAAAAAGGATCCGCCCTGCTCAAACGTTTCAAACAACAGAATGATCAAAGAAACTTAGATGAGAGAAAAAGACAAGAAAAAAAAAAAAGACAAATGTTGAGGAGTTAAACCAAAACCTTATGCAGACTTGACCTGATGATGACTTGACAGCAGATGATCTAAACGAAGCAATAGCTAATTGCAAGAAAGACTCGGTTCCTTGCCCAGACAAAGTTCGCTACTCGGACATCGAGGAGCTATCGGAAGAAGACAGAAGCAAACTTTTCAGTCTGTATCAAAACAGTTTCCACAATGGACATGTGCTGGAGGGCTGGACATTACGGTCTGCATGTTTTACATTTATTTGCTTATTTGCTTATTTATAATCTTTATTGTCTTTTTATTTTATTTTCATTTATTGTTATTGTTATTTTTTTGCAATTATTATTATTTTTATTTTTATCTTTCTCAAGGCCTGACTAAGCGCGTTTGGTTACGCTGCTGGTCAGGCAACTGCTTGGCAGATGTGGTGTAGCGTGTATGGATTTTGACCGAACGCAGTGACGCCTCCTTGAGCTACTGATACTGATAGACCTTGAGTGGTGGTCTGGACGCTACTCAGTCGGATCTGGCGATGAACCGAGGAACCGTGTGCAGCATGCACTTAGCGCACGTAAAAAAAAAAACAACAAAAAAACAAAACACACACACAAAAACAACAACAACAACAACAACACGGCAACAAAAGGGTTGCCCCTGGCAAAGTTATACAGGAAAACATCCACTCCGATAGGAAAACAAATAAAATTGCAGGGGAAAAAAAGTAAAAGACTAATACAATGCAATACAATACAATACTGTGAATCCAGGACCATCATTAAGGCCAAGCTGCAGAACAAGTGGAAGCAGCAGCATCCACGCCACAACATAGCGGACCTGTACTACCTGCTGACTCATCGAGAGCAGGTAGCCATTTTGAGGCTCAGGACAGACCACAACCGCCTGAAACACCACCTATACACGAAACTCCGTATCGGCGACACAGAGCAGTGCCCCTGCAGAACAGGCACCCAGACAACAGAACATCTGCTGCAGTCCTGCCCGCTCCACCAAGCGCTCCGAGAGAAAACCTGGCCCGACCCAATCCCAGCGGCCCGGAAGCTCTTCGGAGGACTGGATGATCTGCGACGCACTGCAGCCTTCGTCGAGGAGACGGGGGAATCAATGTGATAAATGACGAACGAGACAACAACAATACAAGACCACATCACACTGGTTCAGAAGTCTTTTATGGTCCGAGTTACCATACGTGAGTGGGGTGGGCCCGCTTGTGATGAATGGAGCGTGGGTGTGTTTTTGGGGGTGATGGACGTCATTGTGTGTGTTGGTGTTGGTTTGGGCGATGGTCCCTGCGGTCGTTTTCGTGTTGGTTCCGTCAGTGAGCAACGGGCAGGGTCTGGATCATCAGGGAGGTGGCTGGGTTTGAATTCAGTTAACGGGGTTCGTTCACTGTCTCTCTGTATCTGTCTGTCTCTGTCTCTCTTTCCTTAAGGGGATATAAAAATATATATAGAAGTGGAGTGATGGCTTAGAGGTAACGCGTCCGCCTGGGAAGCGAGAGAATCTGAGCGCGCTGGTTCGAATCACGGCTCAGCCGCCGATATTTTCTCCCCCCCCCCTCCACTAGACCTTGAGTGGTGGTCTGGGCGCTAGTCATTCGAATGGAGACGATAAACCGAGGTCCCGTGTGCAGCATGCACTTAGCGCACGTAAAAGAACCCACGGCAACAAAAGGGTTGTTCCTCGCAAAAATCTGTAGAAAAATCCACTTCGATAGGAAAAACAAATAAAACCGCACGCAGGAAAAAATACAACAACAAAAAAAAAAAGGTGGTGCTGTAGTGTAGCGACGCGCTCTCCCTGGGGAGAGCAGCCCGAATTTCACACAGATAAATCTGCTGTGATAAAAAGAAATACAAATACAAATATAAATTAACCCTCGTCACCCCCTTGTCAAAAGACCCTTGCAGGTATTAACAATGAGATGTCAAAAGCGACTCTCTCTGTCTTTCTCTCTCTCTCTCTCTCTCTCTCTCTCTCTCTCTCTCTCTCTCTCTCTGTCTCTGTCTCTCTGTCTCTGTTTCTGTCTCTTGTCTTTTTGTTTTGTTTTTTAATCGTTTCTTTAGGTTTACTTTGTCTAGATTTTTTATTACAGTAATATTTTTTGAATAGTGTAGTATTTTGTATCTTGTGTTACGTCATGCTATCTAAGGTTATGTTAGGTTAAGTTAGGAGGAATGGTAATCTAGTCTGTTGTGGTGTGATATATGATATGATCTATTATATTATACCATTCTAACTCTCTCCCTCTCTCTCCATCTCTCTCCCTCTCTCTCTCCCTCTCTCTCTCTCCCTCTCTCTCGCTCTCTCTCTCTCCTCCCTCCCTCTCTCTCCATCTCTCTCCCTCTCTCTCTCCCTCTCTCTCTCTCCCTCTCTCTCGCTCTCTCTCTCTCCTCCCTCCCTCCATCTCCAGTAATCCTCACAGCAGTGGACCCTCAATCATCATCAGCGTTTTTTTACATCCCCCGCCTTATCAGGGACGGACCTAGCCCCTCCCTCGCTCCCTCCCTTTTGTGTAACTTGCTATTCACCACCAGACGACCACTTTTTGGGGTGGTGCCAGAAAATAGAAAATAGAAAAGAAAAAAAAGACTTTCACAATCACAGAACTACTGCTGCTGTCGTCTGGAACTCTGGGCACGCTGAAGTCTGTCATTCAGTCTGTGACAATCAGGGAGCCAATGACTTCGGGCGGAGGTGGGGGGAGTGGGGTGCCCGGGGGGTGGGGGTGGGGTGTGTAGGGGGGGGGGGGGGGAGGGGGGGAGCACTGCACTGGAATGGTGCAGCAGGAAGATCAACGCTTGGCTGTGTTTGCCTTGGGCTTCCGCAAATGACTTGCGTTGTTTACGGGGGGATTTGGGGAGGAGAAGGGGGACGGGGGGAGGGGGGTGGTGGATAAGGGACACTTTACCAAGACAGAGCAGAGAGATGGTGGTGGATGGATGGATGGAGGGAGGGACGGAGGGAGGGTGGATGCAGGGAGGGGGAAGGCTGAGAAAAAGGATCGGGGGTATAACGC
>NC_134901.1:18993433-18995933 GCF_041734735.1 Babylonia areolata
TCGTTATTTGACCTTATACAAGAAAAGAGTGAATCGTACATTGACTTCAAGGAACAGAAAAATTTTCCCTTAATACCGGCATTTCTAACAGCTTCTAGTAGTTTGTCATGGTGTACTGAATCAAAAGCTTTCTTGAAATCCACAAAAGCTACATATAACTTACGACCTCGTGTATTAAGACATTTCTGAGCAACAGAATATAAAGTGAATATGTGATCAGTGGTTGAATAATTCTTCCTGAATCCAGCTTGATTTTCCACGATGCTGTGAGTAGAGAGAGAGAGAGAGAGAGAGAGAGAGAGAGAGAAGCAACAGCTGATGACGTTTGTTGATGGACGTTTTGTTTTTATCGCTTTGTGCTCACCATCAGAATGTCCCCCTGAGGTCCCGGAAGAGAGGAAGCGGAAATGACGTCTGTCTGTCAAAACCTCACACACCTTTCTTCGTCTCTTGTCTCTGTCACTGTCTCTCTGTCTCTGTCTCTCTCCGTCTGTCTGTCTGTCTGTCTGTTTATCTGTCTCTGTCTTTCTCTCCAAATAATGTCTGTCGAAGTCACTTCTCTGTTTCTGTCTCTGCACCTCTCTTTTGCACCTTTCTCTATCTCTGTCTGTCTCTGTCTCTCCCTCTCTCTGTCTCTCTGAATAAGGTTTGTCTGTCAAATTCACTTTTCTGCCTCTTTGTTTTTGTTTCTGTCTCTTTTATCTGCACCTCTCTATGTCTCAGTTTCTCTCTATGTATCTCTCTGTCTCACATCTATGTCTCTGTATGTCTCTTTCCAAATAAAATATGTCCGTCAAAATCACGTTTCTGTCTCTTTGTCTGTTTCTGTTTCTGTCTCTGTCCCTGCAGCTCTCTCTCTCTCTCTCTCTCTCTCTCTCTCTCTCTCTCTCTCTCTCTCTGTCACCCTCTCTCTCTTCACCCTCTCGCTCTCTCTGTCTCTCTCCCCCTCTCTCTGTCTCTCTCTGTCTGTCTGTCTGTCTCTCATTCTCTCTGTCTCTCTCTCATTATTTCTCTTTCTCTTTCTGTCTGTCTCTGTCTGTCTCTGTCTCTCTCTCTTTGTCACCCTCTCTCTCTCTCTCTCTTCACCCTCTCTCTGTCTCTCTGTCTGTCTGTCTCTCATTCCCTCTCTCTCATTATTTCTCTTTCTTTTTATGTCTGTCTCTCTCTGTCTGTCTCTGTCTCTCAGCAATAAGGCCGTTGACCCGATCCCCCACCCCCCTTCCTTCCCTTTCCAACCAGCTTGCACTCTCATTTTGTGCCACTTGCATTGCTTGGTTCTAACTTTTTGACAGTTACACGTGACTAAATGCCTGCGTTGACCGAACTACGCCGTTGGTCAGTCCCATACTACATACAGTTAGTAGCGGGTTACGACCATACTAGGCTCTTCCGTCCGAGCAGTGCAACTGGCTCAGTTCAGTACAGTGTAGTTCGATACTTCGGCTCAAAGCTCGGCTTATATCAGAGACTGACATGAGTTTATTCTTCGGCCAACAGCAAACCGAAAGATGTATGATCAATGGTTTCTGTACTGCAATGGAAAAGTCATTTACAGCTAAGTCTTTTGTCAAGGACCTTGACTTTCAGACTAGAGGGGGCAAGACTGCATTGGCGCTCTTAGCGCTGCAGCCTAGGGTCGGGGTGGAGGTGGGTGGGGGGAGGGGGGGGGAGCTAGTTGGCGTTTGAAGCGAAATCCTATCGCTGACCATTTTAGTTAAGACCCTGTTGGCCGAGAGAGCGGGGGCAAGACAGTCTCTATTATTATTAATCAAATTCCAGCCCACTTAGTCGGGGCAGCAGTTGCCTACTCTTGCTGTCTTAAAGGTCTTTGTCAGACACGAGTGTCATACATGCATACAGTACTGTACAGTACAGTAAAGCACAGCACAGCACAACACAGTACAGTACAGCACAGTACAGCACAGCACAGCACAGTACAGTGCAACACAACACAGCACAGCACAGTACAGTACAGCACAGCACAGCACAGCACAGCACAGCACAGTACAGTACAGCACAGCACAGCACAGTACAGTGCAACACAACACAGCAACACAGCACAGCACAGTACAGTACAGCACAGCACAGCACAGCACAGTACAGTACAGCACAGTACAGCGCAGCACAGCACAGTACAGTACAGTGCATCATAACACAGCACAGCACAGCACAGTACAATACAGCGATGGGAGTGGGTTCCCCAAAAGGAAATCAACGTTGACTTTACTCAGTGTGGTTACACAAGTGGGTGGTGGTAGTGGTGGCCGTGGGGGTAGCGGTTCGGCGGCACGCAGTTTGGTTGCCCATTGGACATAACCGTATTGTATTGTATTGTATTGTATTGTATAACCTTTTTGTCACAGCATGTTTATCTTCTTCTTCGTTCGTGGGCTGCTACTCCCACGTTCACTCGTATATACACGAGTGGGCTATTACGCGTATGACCGTTTTTACCCCGCCACGTAGGCAGCCATACTCCGTTTTCGGGGTTGTGCATGCT
>NC_134901.1:19005933-19008433 GCF_041734735.1 Babylonia areolata
CTCTCCTCTCTCTCTCTCCCCCACTCTCTCTCTCTCCTCTCTCTCTTCTCTCCCTCTCTCTCTCTCTCACCCCACAAACCCCCAACCCCATCTGTGAGATGCAAAAAGACTATTCAGCGACACGTGACTGAGAGAGTTGTCATCTTAGGGCCATCAGACCGTCATAGTGAACGGTGGTGACGGACACTCGTTCACTGCCAGACTGAATGAGAATGTAATCTCCTTTGCATGAGATTCGGCGGGGGGAGGGGGGGGGGATTAAGGTGACGTAGGGGTGGGTGGGAGGCGGGGGAGCGGGGGGGGGGGGGATTAAGAGGAAAGGGAAGAAAATGGTGGTGTTGACGAGAGCTGTTAGTCACGTTGAGTATCTGTACATGGAGATGCACAACAGAATGACAGACTCAGCTATGTGCGTTTGGCTGTCTGGACAAAGAGAATGTAATCTCCGTTTCATGGGATTGTTGTGAGAGGGTGAAGGTGACGTTGGGAGACGTGGTGGGGGGGGGGGGGGGGGGGGGGGGGGGGGGGGGGCAGGGAGGAGGCTAGTGGGGAGGTGGGAGTGGGGTTACTGAGAGATATCAAGCCATTGCTGCATCGTGTATCGGTGATAGAGACACGGGAGATGGATAGGGCAGGACAATGACAGGATAAATGACGCTCTTCAAAACTTTGTTGTTGTTGTTGTTGTTGTTGTAGTTTGTATTTCCCTCTCTTCCTCTCCCTCTCTTGACTTCTGTCTCGCCGGCCACCCCCAGTCTTGCTTCCCACCCCTCAGTCCCCTCAGTCTGCAAACACGTCAGGGTGAGGTTTGGAGAGGGACTACACGTGCGCAATAGCCCGAGTGGTTAAAGCTGTTGGACTTTCAATCTGAGGGTGCCTAGTTCGAATCTCGTTTACGGCGCCTGGTGGGTAAAGGGTGGAGATTTTTTTTTTTTCTCCTCAATCTCCCAGGTCGACATAATATATGCAGACCTGCTTGTGCCTGAAACCCCTTCGTGTGTACACGCACGTGGAAGATCAAATTACGCGCGTTAAAGATCCTTGAATCAGCGTTCGGTGGGTTATGGAAACAAGAACGTACCCAGCATGCACACCCCGGAAAAAAAAAGAGAGTATGGCTGTCTACTTGGCGGGGTAAATAAACGAAACAGACATACACGTAAAATGCTACATGTGTGTATGTGTGTGTATGTGTGCGTGCCTAAAATCTGGTTGAATGACATAGGAAACGAACGATGAGCGTCCGATGGCAGCCATCAGTCGGCTCTACCCAGGAAAAAGCAGCCAGTTGTGCAAATGACCTCGTGTTTGTAAAGCGCTTAGAGCTTATTCTCCGACTGAGGGTAGGCGCTGCATAGGTATCCATATCATTCATTCATTTATTCATACACACACGCGCGCGCGCAGTTTTTCGGTCCTGAAACGGCCATGTGTAGTCGACACTGTTTATAGCAGTGGAAGCGACGAAAGATGAAATAATTCTGTCAGTTCCTGACCTTTCTTTGCATTACCCTCGCCCGACTCAACTCTGTTCCTAATATCCCTTCACTCTCCCATACTGTGACCCACACTGACTCCCACAAATAACATAAAAAAACCCCACAGACAATGAGTCACATATGCAAGCACGCACGTAAGCACGCACGCACGTACGCATGCACGCACACACATACACATACACACTCGCTAGCAGTGAACAATGAACAGGGAATAACGCGCACGTGCACACACACACACACACACACACACACACACACACAACACACACACACACACACACACACACTAACACGTACGCCCACACGCACGCACGCAAACTCACTGACACGCACGCACGCACGCACGCACGGCACACACATCACATCATCTTTATGACCGTCGCCCTTCATAACTGACCGTTCTCTCTTTCTTCTTCAAAGTACAGTCAATCTAGCCACACACACCTCTCTGCAGCTCGTGGAAAAAAAGAAAAAAGAAAAAAAAGCAAAGAAAAAATATCGAAACTTGCTTTATTACGTGAGTAAATTGACGTGTCTCTTGATGACCTCAATAAAAAGGCACCGTCCCTTTCATCACCCCCATGTTGATTTCAGTCTTCCCCTCCAGGAGAGAGAGAAGGGGGGTGGGGGGGGGGAAGGTAAAAGGAGGGGAGGGAGGGGGGTGGGGGTGGGTGGGGAGTTGAGGGTTATAGGCCTGAGAGTGGGTGGTGGGGGGTGGGTGGGGGTAACTAGGAGGAGTAGGGAAAGTGGGCGAGAGGAGGGGGTGGTGGTGATGGTGGCCGGTAGAGGAAAGGAAGGAGTGGGTTCCTAAAATGCCGTCCCTACCCCCCACCCTCACCCCTACACACACACCCTTATCTCCTCCCCAAGATCGATATAATTATGAACCTTTTTTTTTTTTTTTTTTTGCAGGCTTCCCAATGCTTGTATCCTGCGCGCATGCAAGCAGCGTGGCAAGCATTTCTTTTCTTCTTTTTTTTTCTTCTTTTATTTTATTTTTC
>NC_134901.1:19013433-19025933 GCF_041734735.1 Babylonia areolata
GGTCTCCGCACTCAGCTTTTTCAAGTCTGGCCTTAAAACCCACCTCTTCACAAGATAGCCTTCCTCCCCTGCCTTTTCCTTGTCTTCAGTTTCTTCAGTTTTCTGAAACTGAAACTGAAACTCTTCAGTTTTCGAGTTATGCATGCGTGTAAATGGCTGGTGTGAAAGCGCTTTGATTTGTCTCTGCACAAGATTCAGCGCTATATAAATACTATCATAATCTGCATTCGTCCAGTAAAATATCATATGGTGAAACTGGTCGATACCCGCTACACATGAAAACAAAGATCGAATGTATTAGATACTGGCTTAGATTAACGTATCTCCCGTTTACAAGAATAAGCAGATAAGCTTATGAAATGATGCTGAATCAGTTACGTCCAGGGAAAGACAATTGGGCTTTTTTTTTTTTTTTTTTTTTTTTTGTAAAGAATGTTTTAACCACACAGGGCTTTTTGATTGTCTGGATGTGTCAGGGTGTTAACAATGAACGAATATTTCTCACATGATTTAAAGACTGATTGATTAATTCGTACAAACAGCACTGGCATGCCCGCATTGAAGAGTCAGAAAAATACAATTGATTCCTGTCTTTCAAGAACATTACACAGACTGAAAAATACATAATGATGTAGCCTATAGTGATAAGTAATAAATGGCACAGAGCAAGCCTGGATCGATTCACAGTAAAGAACTTTAGGCCTGAATGCGAACAAAGAACGGTTCTCTGCTGACACGTCCGCACGGTCCCCTTGTCCTATGTATGGTGCTTCAGTTGAAGAGGAAAATACTTTTCCTTTTTATGTGTAAGTCTTACGAAGATTTTCGAAAGAAATGCGTAATTTTCATCGGAGAAAATTTAAGAGAACATGAACCTTACCAGTATGCTTTCGATAGAGGACGAAATGAGAATAAGATCGCTAGTGAGATATATCGCCCTAGCTTGGGATTATAGGAAAAAGCAGTTAACTTTCGGAAGCCTTATCGAAAAAACAATGTTACCCTAACCTAATGTCAATTTAACAAGTTATATGAATGGTTTTGTAGAAAGTTGGATGGTCGAGGTGTGTGTCATTCGATTTGTATTTGCTTTATGCAAAGCACTGATAAGCTGTGAATAACTAATACAAAATGTGTGTGTGCGCGTGTGAACGTGAACTGAGTGAAGTGTGAGCGTACGCGTGTGTGCCTGGTGTCTAAATATGGTTCCGAACGTAACGTTTACAGTTGCATTCTCTACAAGCAGGCTACCCTTTAGCAATGTATGGATGTCATTGTAGATGTTAGCATTCATGGTCATGCTTTATGTTTTTTTTGTTTTTTGTTGTTGTTTTTTTTGTTGTTGTTTTTTTTTTTTACTCTTAGCAATATGTCCTGTTTTATGATTTTGTTGTTTGTTTATTTGTTTATTTATTATTTATTTTATTTTATTTTTTTACTCTTAGCAATGTGTTAATTTATCTGTAAACTGACGTTATTCTTTGTTCATACATTATCCCCTTTGCCAAAGGATAGTATTGCCATTGGCAATAAAACAATGTCCGTGTCCGTGTCTCTCTCTCCCTCTGTCTCTGTCTCTCTGCGCTTGTGTGTATATGTGCGTGCGCGCGTGCGTGCGTGCGTAGTGCGTGTTCGTGTATGTGTGTTAATCACACAGGTGCGTGTGTATTATGCATACATGGCGCTGACGCACAGGTCTGTGTAGGCAGGCGGTCAGTTCTTCTTCTTCTTCTTCTGCGTTCACTCGTATGCACACGAGTGGGCTTTTACGTGTATGACCGTTTTTACCCCGCCATGTAGGCAGCCATACTCCGTTTTCGGGGGTGTGCATGCTGGGTATGTTCTTGTTTCCATAACCCACCGAACGCTGACATGGATTACAGGATCTTTAACGTGCGTATTTGATCTTCTGCTTGCGTACACACACGAAGGGGGTTCAGGCACTGGCAGGTCTGCACATATGTTGACCTGGGAGATCGGAAAATACTCCACCCTTTACCCACCAGGCGCCGTCACCGAGGTTCGAACCCCAGACCCATAGATTGAAAGTCCAACGTTTTAATCACAAGGCTATAGCGCCCGTCGGCAGGCGGTCATAATCATAGATGCTGCACATCTCCATCCAGTCTGTCTTTTATTTACAGAAAAGCTAAAACCAACCATAGAAGACAGCCGAGAGATGACGTGGTGCCGTCCACAGTGCCAGAGTTGACAGGTCTTAGTGTGACATCTTTATATTTTGCTTGCTTTCATTTGATAAACGAATCTATTCAAACACCGACGTTTTCATAAATTCACATATACATGAATGACCAGGGGAGCAAGAAACGAATACACGAATGGAATTTGTTTGAGAACGTTGTTTCATAGAACACTCACAAAGACGAGAATGAGTATGTTCAGTTCATATATATATATATATATATATATATATATATATATATATATATATATATATATATATATATATATATATATATATATATATATATATCTGGCCTAGAACCTTCAGGGGGACACAAATAAACCTAAATTGAGAACGAAACAAAAATGAATTATATAAATATAGCACGGATATTATATTTAATTAAAGATAGTAAACACATCTTTTTTTTTTTCTTCTTTAAAAAAAAAAAGTAAAATAGCCACACCACATGACTTCCTCGTTCCCCTTTTACCGATTGTTGAATACTTCTCTGTCTGTCTCACTGTTTGTCTTTCTCTGTTTCTCTCCATCGCTTTCTTTTGTCTCTCTCTCTGTCTGTCTGTGCCTATGTCTGTCTCTGTCTCTGTATCTCTCTCTCTCTCCCTCTGCCGCTGTCTCTGTGTCCCTGTTATCCTATGTCTGTCTGTCTGTCTTCTTTCTCTCCCCTCTCTCTTTGTCTCCCTGTCACTGTCTCTTTTTCTCTCTCTGTATGTGTGTGTCCCTGTCATCCCGTATCTCTGCATGTCTGTTTGCCTGTCTGTCTGTCTGTCTGCATATATCTGTCTGTCTGTCTCTCTCTCTCTCTTGATCTCTCTCTCTCTCTCTCTTTATATCTCTCTCTTTTTCTCTTTCTCTCACTTTCTCTCTGTCTCTCTCTCTTTCTCTTTTTCTTTCTCTCTCTGTCTTTGTCTTTCTGTCTCTCTCTCTCTCTCCCTGTCTCTCCGTTTCTGTCTCTGTCTCTCTCTGTGCATCTGTCTCCCTCCACCCCGCCAAGACTTAAAAAAACAACAACTGAAGAATACATTTTTCATCTCCCACAAAAAAAGTTGTACTGCAATCAGTTTGGTAAATAAAAATTTAAAAACAACAACAACAAAACGATCTAAAAAAAAAAAAAAAAAGCATAGTAACATGTCCCCCTTCCTCTCCCTTATCAGTCTGTCTGTCCATCAATTTCTCTCACTACACTGTACCTCACCACCTCTACCATTAACCACGTCCTCATTCTCCCTCGCCCCCCCCCCCCCCCCCCCCCCCCCCCCCCCCAACCCCCCACTCACACCTCCCTTATCCCCTTCCCCCACCCAACTCCCACTACTTCCGCCCTCCACATCTCTCCTCCCTCCACCTCCAGCCTCCAACCCTCAACCCTTTCACACCACACTCCCTTTATATTATAGGAGTTGGGCCAAGAGACAAACATGTCAAACAAGTTTGACAGTAAACACGTGCAGCATGTCTGTGAGAAAGTCGACCACCACCACCTCCACCACCTCCACCCTCCCTACAGCAGGCAGCGATCTGGAAGAAACGGGGAGTCGATTACAATCACAAGGACGTTCCATAGCTCTGGGGATTGTGTGTGTGTGTGTGTGTGTGTGTGTGTGTGTGTGTGTGTGTGTGTGTGTGTGTGTGTGTGTGTGTGTGTGTGTGTGTGTGTGTGTGTGTGTGTGTGTGTGTGTGTGTGTCTGGGGAATGGGGATGTCTGCTTGTCACAGTGTCGTGCCTCGCTTCAATTATTGGAAAATGAAAGAATGAAAAAATAAAAAAATAAAAGTTATATAGGTCGGTCAACAACTAACCGGAATATAAACTGGCAAGGGAGTTGAGTGGAAGAGTGGGGTGTTGGGGGGTGGGGGGGCAAGGGTGGGCAGAGTGGGTCGGTGGTGGTGGTGGTGGTGGAGAGGGGGTTGGGGGGGGGGGAGGGAGGCGGACGGACAGTCAGAGTGAAAAAGATTGACAGACAAACAGACAGACAGACAGACGCACGCACACACACACACACACACACACACACACACACACACACACACACACACAAACACACACACACACACACACACACACACACACACACACACACACACTCACACACACACACACACACACACACACACACACACACACACACACACACACACACACACACACACACACACACACACACAGAGGAAGACGCTTTCTGACATTTTTTGATAGACACTGGCCTATCCACAGCCGTTATATCAAGGTGGTTCTCAGTCACGTTGCAGAGTCAGTGGTACACACTCAGGGGAAGAACATAAACTGAACATATCCTGAAGCAAAATATTGTCAGTAATTTAAACAACTGAAAATCCAAGTGAGTAAATCGAGCACAGGCGCATGTTGCTCCATACTCGGCCACCCCCGTCATCAACGTCTACCTCTTCATTAGCAAAAGAAAGAAGAGAGAGAGGGGCGTGTAGCGAAGTGGGCGGGGGAGTGGGAGTGGGGGGGATTGGGTGGGTGGGGGGCGGGGGGCGGAGGAGGGGGACGAAACAAAACGAGACAACACAGTCCTTTTCACTGATCAAAAAATTGGATGGATAGCTCATTGGCCAGGAAACCTGAAGCCAACTGGACGCCATACTGACTCTCGTATCCGGGTGTAAATCCATTGAGGAGTCGTCTGCTATCTGGTGGTAGTTTCTGAACTGCAACCGTGTATATTCGATGGAATCGTGTTGTGCTTGCCCCCCACGACATGCCGAATGTTGTGTCTTGATTGATATCTGCCAATGGTTTTTTTTTTACCAAAGTTATTAGAGGAAAACAGTGCAGTGACACGTAGCGCAAACCTGCTGTGGAGGCACACACAGGATAGGAATGGCAGCTTAACTAACGCAGCGAGCAAGTAAAATCTTGCCGTGAAATGGTCATCGTAGCCGAGCTGAGCGCCCGGCTACATATATGAAGTTACCGCTTCGCGCTGCTCTGACACGAGTTACTAGTAAAACGGCTGATCAAACACTTCCGTTGGCTTCAGGTAGCAAAGGGGCTCAAAGAAGGTATGCGCTATCCACCTTTTTTCTTTTTCTTTTTTTTTTTCTTTTTTTTTCTTTTTAGTACACGTGAGTCCTTTTGAACGACTGTATATATTTATTTTTTTTTCTACGCATTTAGCGACGTTCAGTTGGAAAGGACGCGTGGTGGGAGAAAGAAGGTCCCGCTATTTTGTCCACCTTACAATTGGGTAACCACCATTACCCATTTCACCGTGCATCAACGTTATTTTTTTTCAGTTCAGCACCAGACAGGCAGATCACTGAAATTGCCGTGCAAGTTATCTGCGAACCTACTGCTCTTGAACATTTGGTGGCAGGATAGACGTACACGTCAAAGTGGAGTTCCCAGCGATACTTAGACACCTTTTTCTTAAAATAACAAAACAAACAAACAAAAAAAAAAAAAAAAAACAAACAAAAAAACACGCTTCAGTCGCCAGGGAATATTACACTTTAATCTGACTAGCAGTGACAAGGTTAATCAGTCGCTTATGCTCAGAGCCCACACAGCGACACACGAACGTAATGTTGGTGGTAGGATAGACCATATTTCGGAAGGGGCTGAATGTTTACTTCAGAAATTATGTCATGAATCAAGCCACCTAAACAGTAACATGTTGATGATGATGAAGTCTCCTGTCGGACCGACGGATGAGTAGGATGAGTCGGTATTCCGACATTAGCCTGGTTGCCTGACCAGCACAGGTGACTTTTTTTTTTTTAGTGAAGAGAAGTTGTGCAGTCCCTTCCCCACTCTCTCGCCTACCGACGCTCAGAGTCCCACAGGTGCATACCACGTTGGTAACTGATTAAAAATATTGAGGTGAAACAAATTCTGGAAACCGAAAGTCGGGTTCTGTGTATTATAATACCACATCTTCATTCCGGTACAATGCCTTTTACTTAATCTTCCACCACTACTTTCCTGCAAGATGATTTAGAGAACAAAACCAAATCAAAATAAAAAATAATAAAAAAGAAACACGCCTGAACATGATGACATGGTTGTATTCACACTGCAGTAACTGAATATATGTATTCTCTCTCTCTCTCTCTCTCTCTCTCTCTCTCTCTCTCTCTCTCTCTCTCTATATATATATATATATATATATATATATATATATATATATAGAGAGAGAGAGAGAGAGAGAGAGAGAGAGAGAGAGGTAATTTCGAGCTTTAGCATCCTGAATTCCTGTATATATATATGAATGTATGTATACGGGGAGGGGTGTGTGTGGGGGGGTGGAGGGGGTGGGGGGGGGGGGTTGTGTGTGTGTGTGTGTGGGGTGGGGGTGGGGGGGCATAATGGAACAAACAGTACACACGCCCAGAGAGGGGAACAAGCAGAAGCGTAGGAATTGCAGAACAAAATTAATGCAGGTGGATGCCTCGCTCAGGTGGACAAGGAAGAAAAATGGGAGGAAAAAAAGTTTGTTTTTTTAGAAAATATAAAAGCAAGAGACATTGCAAAAAAACAAAACAAAGAGAACAGAGAGGAACTATTTCCAACACGCCGCGCCGCCATTCCGAGTGAATCTCTTTTTAAAGAGCTGCCAGCATACATCGCCCGTTCCCCCCCCCCCACCCCCCACCCCCACCCCACTCCACCCCACTCCACCCGCCTCCCCATCACCACCCCACCCCACCCCACCTCCCATGGGGGGGAAAGGAGGTATTGTGCAAGCCACCCCGCATTGTCAGCCAGCCTCAGAGGTTCAGTGGAGCAGCCAGCCCGAGCTGCGTTAGTCTTCTTCTTCTTCTTCTTCTTATTATTATACATCAGTAATCTGACGTGTCCGTGTCATCATCATCACTTCCTCGTCACTCCTCTCTCTTGTTGTTCGGGCGGAGAAGGGGAGGGAAGGGGAGGGGAGGGGAGGGGTTGATGGAGAGAGGGGTAATGGTCGACCATTGACAGACCCCCCCCGGGGGAGGGGGTTGGGGCGGGGGGGTCGGGGGGGGGGAGGGGGGGAGGGAGTAACTGTCTGAGCTGAACTGTGCCGAAACTGACGGGGAATGGATTTTTTTTTTCTTTTTTTGAACAGGATTCCTGGTTTAACTGCAAAGAAAACGGGAATGGAGGGGGGGGAAAAATGTAGAAAATGAGGTGTTTTATGTTGTTTTTTGTTTGTTTTGGTTTTGCGTGAAGTTTACCGTTCAGTTGCAGTGTGAAGTAATACTGGACATATAATTATGCAGGACAATGAAATGGTTGTAAAAACACTCACCGATGATCTTCAAAGTTAGTTGGTTTCCCATTTTGTTTGTTTGTTTGTTTTTATTTTCATTTTTTTATGTTTTCGTTTTTTGTTTTTATTTCTCAGATTTCCCCGAGTCACATTTTTTTGACACAAGATAGGGGTGGGTGGGGGTGTTGGGGTGAGGGGGTGGGGACATAGGGAAGTTTATACACGCGTTTGTATGCATGCTTGTGTGATAGTGCGTGTAAAATGATAATTACGCGCGCCCGCGTGCATGCATGCATGCGCACGTGTTTTGTTTTTTTTATGCATGTAGGTAGGAGCTTATTTTGTGTCCGTGAGTGGACAGAATTGGAAGGGTGTTTATATATTGCGTACGCATGTATTCGATTCTCTCTCCCTCTCTCTCTCTGTGTGTTTGTGTGTGTGCGTGTGTTTTCTTCTTCCGTTTAACGTCTATTCACTATAAGTGTTTTTAGACGGAAAGGAGTAAAGTAGTGTATAAAGGAAAGGGAATGCATGTGAATATTAGTGTAAAAAAAAGTGTGTGTGTGTGTGTGTGTGTGTGTGTGTGTGTGTGTGTGTGTGTGTGTGTGTGCTAACAAGGAACATGTTTCTTTAGTATTTTCAAGAAGACAATGCCTTTAGTTGTCGTACACTTACTTAATCGGTTAAGGTCACAAAGCCATGTGGTGTGGCTTGTAACTCGTCGCTTTAGGTTTTATCTTTGATGTCCCATGATTCAGCAGTTCTATGGTAATAAATGATAATGGTAATCATGATGATGATGATGATGATGATGATGATGATGATGGTGATGATAATAATAATGGTGATAATAATGTTGGAGATTCCATCCCCTACCATTGCCAAACTGCGGTCAGAATACATTTATTTATTTATTTATGTAAGGTTTTATATATATATATATATATATATATATATATATATATATATATATATATATTTTTTTTTTTTTTTTTTTTTTTTTTTTTTTTTTTTTTTCCCCCCTCAAGGCCTGACTAAGCGCGTTGGG
Organism: Babylonia areolata; assembly: GCF_041734735.1. Taxonomy (NCBI): domain Eukaryota; kingdom Metazoa; phylum Mollusca; class Gastropoda; order Neogastropoda; family Buccinidae; genus Babylonia; species Babylonia areolata. The sequence continues at coordinate 19,021,906 of NC_134901.1, forward strand.
TTACACTGCTGGTCAGGCATCTGCTTGGCAGATGTGGTGTAGCGTATATGGATTTGTCCGAACGCAGTGACGCCTCCTTGAGCTACTGAAACTGAAACTGAAACTGAAACGGTCAGAACACAATCTTTCATCGCGTGGAAGAAGAAGAAGAAGATGATGATGATGATGATGATGATGATAATAATAATAGTAACAATAATGATAATAATAGTAACAATAATGATAATGATAATGATGATGATGATAGGTAATACCCTACCTTGTAAAAACTGCAACGAGAAAGTATGTGCCAGCGCCTTTCCGGATTTTTAAAATTTTAATTTACTCCTAGTTCGGATGACAGCGACGTAATTAATTTATACAAAGAAGACACGAACCGCACACGGCCAAAAAGGAATTTTTTTTTGGGGGGAGATCAAACAGTTAGCTGCCTTTTGAACGTTTCACAGGGCTTCTGGGAATTGAAAGATAGATAGATAGATAGATAGAAGTAAGAGACGTCATCATTGGCACGCACAGGAAAAATGATATACACAGAAAGGTGATCCAAGATTTCAAAGCCAGTTGGTGAATGGCTTCCGCAGCTTTGAGGTTACCCCCCCCCCCCCTTCCCCCTTCCCCTCCCTCCCCCACCCCCAACCCCCCCCACTCTCCCACCGCCAAGTTCTTTCGAGTTGAGCGGGTCTTTTTGAAGAAGACCAGACAGTTCGCTTGTCTGAAACATGACAGCTTGTACAATAAATGAGAATAATATAGGTCAGGCGTGTGGTTGATCTGATCTTCTCTTGCGAACCCTGCTGCATGTGATGGGGGCGTTTGATTGGGGAGAGAGAAATAAGGGGGCGGGCGGGGGGAAGGGGGGGGGGGTGTGAGTGGTGGGGGCATGTGTTTCTTCACCATGCGCATGTTTGTTGTTGCAGTGTTTCTCTGGTTACATCGAGTTATGTGTTGTGTTGTGTTGTGTTGTGTGGTGTTGTGTGGTGTGGCGTTGTGTGGTGTGGTGTGGTGTGGTGGTGGTGGTAGTAGCGGCGGCGGCGGCGGTGGTGGTGGTGGTGGTGGTGGTGTGTGTGTGTGTGTGTGTGTGTCTGGAGGTGGTGGTGTGAAGGGTGGATAGGGGGTTGTTGACTATTTTATTCATCCCTTCACATTAGTTTAAAGGGCATTGTTATTTTTGACAAGAGAAATACGGATACGGATAATTTATTCAAGCATGGGCCATTACCCCTCATGAAGCGGTGCAAACACGTGAACATGTAACCAAAACAAACAAATGATAATAAGAGAGAGAGATTTGACAGAGACACAGAGAAAGAGAGAGAGAATGAATGAATGATTGATTGAATGAATGAATGAATCTTTATTTTCCAACGGTGAAGATATTAGCACTTTGGCCGACTTACACATCTGCCGTTGTTCTAAGAGACACACAAACATGTACGCATATAAATGTAGTTATGCTTAATACTTAATACATGTATAATGTAAGAGAGAGAGAGAGAGAGAGAGAGAGAGAGAGAGAGAGAGAGAGAGAGAGAGAGAGAGAGAGAGAGAAAACACGTTCGGGGAGAGAGGGGGGACAGCAAAATAAATATCATTAAGATACGACTTTACAGAGATGCATATATTAGAAAAAGAAGGTGATTCTATGGAAAAAGGATAGATAATCAAAACGTTGACTGAAATCGTGTGAAGTTGTAGGATTTGCAGTTGAACAGAACCACCCTTTCCCCCCCCCACCCCCCTCACCCCCATCCCCCCGTCCCCGTCCCCTCCGTGGAGGAGATTGGGTGAGGATGGTGAGGGTGGACAGACAGGAAACCTCCTTACACCTCTAACTCCCCCGCCCACACACACACGCACACACACACACACACACACACACACACACACACACACACACACACCACACTAGACTCCGCTGGATGAAAGTCATCACTACCGACAGGGGCAAAAATAGAACAATGATTAATGACGTCCGTTGACTGACAAGTCGATTGACACAGTTTCACAGCGTTGATCATGGTCTTTCCTCCTCCTTTTTATGGATGTGAAGATAGCCTAACTCTGTCTCCGTCTGTCTCTGTCTCTCCATCTCTGTACCCCTGTCTCTGTTTCTCTGTCTCTCTGTTTCTGTCTCTCTGTCTCTGTCTGTCTGTCTGTATGTCTGTCTCTCTCTTTCTCTCTCTCTATCTGTCTATCTATCTATCTCTCCCTCGTCTAAGGACCCCCCCCCCCCCCCCTCCTCTTTCTCTTTATGACCACCGATGATAATAATAATAAACACCGAAGTGATGTGGTGAATTTTAGGTTATCTGCAATCAAACGGAAATGGAGTCCACTTAAACAGTAATTATCGTGATTAGTTTTTATGACCACCCCAGGTTCCCCAAATGGAAATCGAACCCATTTTCCGCCCCCCTCCCCCTCGCCTCGCCTCTGAAAAGAAAGTCATTCAGCGAACGTTCACGCTCGTTGCTCAAAGTGAAAGCCAAAGCTTCCGTTATGACGTCAGTAGTTCGACATATCCGTTTCATCACCTGACTGTAAATCCTCTCTCTTTTGGTGGAGGGGGGAGGGAGGGGGGCGGGGGAGCGAGGGTGGATGGGTGGGGGCAGTGGGGTTGTTGGGGGGGGGGGGGAGGTGGGAGAGGGAGAGATGGATGTCTTTGCGTCCTTCGGTTTTCATGATAATTGTTACCCTGAGCCCCCAAGCTAACGTTCCCTTCTTTAATGAATTCATACTCTTGACAGAGCTGAAGAGAATATCATCGTTTCGATAAATGCGATTCCAGAATTATCGAGAAAAGGAAAGAGAATGGTGAAGAAGGAACAAACAACAACAACAAAAAAAAAAAAAAAAAAAAAAAGGTAGTGCTCAGTTTTGAATCTCTTTGTCGATTGGATGTTCTTTGTTCAGTTTTTGTTCGCGATGCCTATTTCAGTTACCCCTTCCACCGTTTCTTCATTTCGTGAGTAGATAAGGTAAGTATGAAAGTATGAGTGTGTGTGTGTGTGTGTGTGTGTGTGTGTGTGTGTGTGTGCGCTTGCTTGCTTGCTTGCTTCCGATGTGCGCACACGTGTATTCCTGCTTCCAGAGAAATTTATGTTTGCTGTAAAGGAGGTATCCTTACCCCCACACATTCTTATTCCACTAGCTACTTGGAATGGATTGTGTGCCCCCACCCCACCCCCCATGCCCCCCCTCCCTCTGTCTCCCACTAAATCTTGACTTTCTTCTCTCCAACGTGATCATCCTCATAATATCGTGGAAAGTCGATGCTGTGACATTTCCATTTCCATCCTTTTTGTGGAGCTGCTTCTGAGCCCCTTGCCCCTCCCCCCCCCCCCCCCCCCCCCCCCCACCAACCCCTCCCCCCCACCCCTTGCCCCCCATCCCCGCCCTTCCTACGCAAACCACAGCCCATACAATAACATGGAACCACCACTTCCATCACAGCGATAGAACATACTCGGCATGCATCCCCCCCCCCACTCCCCCACACCCCCTTTCCCGAAAACGGAGTATGACTGCCTACATGACGGGGAATAAAAACGTTCATGCGCGTAAAAAAAAACCCCCCAAAAACCACCAAAAACAAACACGTGTGTACGAGTGAACGTGGGAGTCGCAGCCCACGAATGAAGAAGAGGAAGAAGGAGAAGGAGGAGAGGAAGGGGGGGGGGGGAGGAGAAGGAAAAGAAGAAGAAGAATGAGAAAGAGGAGGATGGGAGGAGGAGGAGAAGAAGAAGGAAAAGGAGACGAAGAAGATGGAGGAGGAGGAGGAGGAGAGGGAGGAGGAGGAGGGGGGGGCAGGAGGAAGAGGAGTGGGAGGAGGAGATGATGATGTATAATTATTATTATTATTATTATTATTATTATTATTATTATTATTATTTAGCTTCACTCGCAAACACGCAGCCGTCGTCAGTGTGTCTGGCTGTTGGTGTGGATCCTATTTTATGGTCATTGGTCATATCGCTCAGATGCTGAGAATGATGCAGTGCGATATGTTTGTGAGTTATAGTGCT
>NC_134901.1:19028433-19033433 GCF_041734735.1 Babylonia areolata
ATCTGTACCTGCGCTGTACCTGGCTGGCGCTATGACACTGGCCGTCTAAGGGGATAAATAATCAACGACTGCGCTTCCCAGGTCTGTTTAGGTTGTATGTTACAGTCGGTATGTGTGAGGTTATAATTATCACAGACTGACATAAGTTTACAGTTGGGCCAAAAGCAAAGCGAGAGCTGTATTATCAATGGTTTCTCCCATTGCAATGGGAAATAATTTACAGCTTAGTCTTTTGTGAAGGACCATGACTCTCAAACTGGGAGGCAAGATTGCACTGGCTCTTAGCGCTGCAGCGTTGGGGGGGCTAGTTAGCCTTTTGGGAACAATCCCAACGCCGACCGCCCAAAAACCCTCTTGGCGGCCGAGAGAGTGGGGATATAACTTGGGCAAGACACTCTCCACTATAATCAACTTCTAGCCCAGATAGGCGGGACAACAGTTACTTCCTCTGATGTTCTGATGGTCATAGTCGAAAACAGCTATCATACTTACAGGTTGTAAGTTATGTGATTTTGGAAATTGAGAAAAAAACAGAAAAAAGAATGAGATAAATAAAAATGGGATTTTCATTCTTTCAACCACTTGAAAAGACATGCGGATCCATATCCATACTGTGGGATGACGGGCGCAATAGCCGAGTGGTTAAAGAATTGGACTTTCAGTCTGAGAGTCCCAGGTTCGATTCTTGGTAACGGCGCTTAGTGGGTAAAAGATGGAGATTTTTCCGACTCCCAAGTCAACATAATTATGTACAGACCTACTTGTGCCTGAACCCCCCTTTCGTGTGTATACGCAAGCAGAAAGATCAAACACACACGTTAAAGATCCTGTAATCCGTGTCAGCGTTCGGTGGGTTATGGAAACAAGAACATACCCAGCAATCACACCCCCGAAAACGGAGTATGGCTGCAAAATCAATAAGCCAGGACGAATCACATCCAGCTATTGGGATTTTTGAGATGCTCTCCTCTGGTCGACGGTACAGAAGTATAAGGGCGAAAACCAATCGCTTCGCCGATAGCTTTTTCCCCAAAGCACTCGATGCCTTGTTTCTCGAACAGATCCAGTATGATTAAATAGAATCGTGCAATCAACAACCATTTACCTGAAGATCTAGTCATCAGCCCCATCCACGTGTAATATGCGGCTTCTGTTCAAACGTGTGTGTGTGTGTGTGTGTGTGTGTGTGTGTGTGTGTGTGTGTGTGTGTGTGTGTGTGTGTGTGTGCATAAGTTCTTGTATTGATATGCGATTGTATGTATCCTAAATTATACTGTATTTGTGTTTGTGTATGATTTTCGATTTTTTATGGTTGTACCTATTTTATGTACTATCTCCTCCGCCCTGCCCCCCCCCCCTCCCCCCCGCCCCCCATCCCCGTATTTCTTGTGACCCCGGTACACTTGGTAATAAAGATTTCTATTCTTTCTATTCTATTCTATTCGGTTCTGTTCTATTCCACATGGCGTGGTAGAAACGGTCATCCACATCAAAGCCCACTCGTTAACATACAAGTGAACGTGGAAGTTGCAACCCACGAACGAAGGAGAAGAAGATGAAGATACTGTGGGATGCCCCATGCGTCGTCACGACGAAGGATGATTTTATTTTATTTTAATTTTATTTTTATTTTATTATTATTATTTTTTTTTTACCTCTCCTCCATTCTATTCCATTGACGTAACGGTGGCCGGGACTGCTTTATAACATCAGTAATGTGGCATGGCCATTTCATCACTCGCTCAATGAATCCCCCCTGGCCTTTTACGGGGTGTGTGTGGGTGGGTGGGGGTGGCGTGGGGAACTGAGCGCAATGGTGACCTCTGACAGAGCCATCCTCCATGTGAGCCAATAAAAACTGTCTGTTCTGAATTGTAGAGAAACTGAACTTTGACAGAGTTAATCTAACTGAATTGTAGCGAATCTGAACCTGAGAGAGTGAGAGAGAGAGCGTTAATCTGACAGAATTGTGGCGGAATGCATAAACTGAGAGAGAGTTAAAGAGAATGTGATGCTTTAAAAAAAAGAAGAAGATATTTTAATTGTGTTCTGAGATGAAATTAAAAACAAACAAACAAAAAAACCCAAACACCTTGGACAAACAGGTGTGTGTGTGTGTGTGTGTGTGTGTGTGTGTGTGTGTGTGTGTCTAGGGGAGGTGGGTTGAGGGTGGAGGGGAGGGGGCTGTTGATTGGAAAATGAGTCCTGCATTTTCTTGAAGTTTCTGGTCAGTTCATTGCGAATCGATTCTGGACATGGGGATAGGACGAACACTGACACGTTGTTGTTGTTGTTGTTGATCATCATCATCATCATCATCATCATCATCATCAATCATCAACATCAATCATCATCATCATCAATCACCACCATCATCATCATCATCATCATCATCATCATTATCAATCATCATCCGCAATCATCATCATCATCATCGTCAATCATCATCATCAATCATCATCATCATCATATGGATACCTATATAGCGCCTATCCTCGGTCGGAGACCAAGCTGTAAGCGCTTTACAAACACGGTGTCATTTGCACAACAGAATGCCCGCCTGGTTAGAGTCGACTGACAGCTGCCATTTGGGCGCTCGTCATTCGTTTCCTGTTTCATTCAACCAGGTTTCAGTCACACACACACACACACACACACACACACACACACACACACACACACACACACACACACACACACTCATACGGACATGAAACATTTTACGTGTATGACCGTTTAGTTCATTTACCCCGCCATTTACGCAGCCATACTCCGTTTTCGGGGGGTGTACATGCTGGGTATATTCTTGTTTCCATAACCTACCGGACGCTGACATGGATGACAGGATCTTTAGCGTGTGTATTTGATCCTCTGCGTGCGTATACACACGAAGGGGGTGGTACTAACAGGTCTGCACACATGTTGACCTTGGAGATCGGAAAAAATATCTCCACCCTCTACCCACCAGGCGCCGTTACCGAGATTCGAACCTGGGACGTCAGATTGAAAGTTCAACTCTTTAACCACTTCGCCATTGCGCCCGTTGTTGGTTGTTTGTTCAATGTATGTTTGTGATGCTTTCGTTTGTTTTTGTATGTTCCTTTCTTACTCTGTTTTTTTCTTCTTCTTCCTTTCTTTTCTCATTCAGGAGATCAGGTTGAAGTAAAGCAGAGATGACATTTTCTTTGTATGTGTGTCTGATTGTGTGTGTGTGTGTGGGGGGGGTTGTTTTTTGTTTTTTTTGTCGTTCTTTTTTTGTTGTTTGTGTGTGTGTGTGTGTGTGTGTGTGTGTGTGTGTGTGTGTGTGTTTCTTTACTTGTTTTGTGTGTGTGTGTGTGTGTGTGTGTGTGTATGTGTGTGTGTGTGTGTGCGCGCGCGCGCGTCCGTACGTGCGTGCGCGCGCGCATGCATCTCAAACATGTGTGCTAGTGTATGTGTGTGCACGTGTATGTGTCTGATTGTACATGAGCGTTTTCGTATATCTGATGGGGCATGTTTGGAGATTAGGTCTATATAATCTATGTAATATATATTCGATCGTGTGCTCTTGTACTTTTTTTTATATTTTTTTATTTTTTTATTTTTCTCTCACAATGAAATGTTTGTGTGTACGAGAAGGAAGTATGCAGTTTACAGACGGAGCTCAGTATATCTAGCCTTCGAAGATCAGTCAGGCAGATAATTCTTTGATCTTCATGGCGGGGCTTTTGGTGACAGGAGGAGGAGAAAGAAACCATATCTTGACCACTCGCATACGCGACACGATCTTCACAGACAGCTGTCTATAGGGGGGATCAAAGCAATGCCTCCGCGCATCCTTGAAGACCACACGCAGAATTCGTGCTGTGAAAACGGACTCCTAGATGAGTGCTTCCGTTGATCTGGTCTTGTGATCTGTGTACATGGAGTGGTGGAGCTCTGAATGTGATGTGTAAGTGGAGGGGGGGGGGGGGGGTGAGGGGGATGGGGGGGGGGGGGGGGGGGCAAGCTAAGTGTTTAAAAAGGAAAACAAGAAGAAGAATAAGGAGGAGGAGAAGAAGAAGAAAAAGAAGAAGAAGAAGAAAGCACACACACACACACACACACACACACACACACAATTCTACTGTACACTGTGGGGATCAGGAGCAAGGAAAACATGTGTGCAACATGTCAGTAAAAAAAAAAAAAAGGCTCGTTGACTCTCACGAACACTGATTCAGTCAAGTTCAAATCTGGCTTGCATGTGGAATCTTTGTTTTTTGTTGTTGTTGTTTTCTTAATATTAATCTTAAGTGGGTCCTTAGTGTACTTGACAGAGTGCAGTGAAGTGCAGTTCCGAAGCAGATATCAACCCACTTCCTAAATGCTTTCAATTATTTCTGAGTCGATATACTTCTGTTCAGTAGGTTTTACTGTAGGCTTTCAGATTAACTCACTCAGTACGGCCAGTCCTCTCTTCTCCTCCACACAGACCCTTCGGATGTCCAGTGAGTGTCTGAATGACCCAACATTTAGCTTCCGTCGTCAGAATTGATTGTGGTATTCTTTGTCAACATTCACCTCTTCAGTATAAGAGCCTTCCGCTTGCAATATTTTGATGATGGTAACTGGGGTGAAACGCTGTTAACGTCGTCTCTTTCGCCGTTCGTATGGAGAGAGTTAAAAATTTCTTATACATGTACGAACGTATGCGCCAGGCTTTAATTTGGTTTTTATATATCTTCTTTTTTCTTTTTAAATCTAATTTGTTCCGATACTGTAAGGCAGTATGGTTTACATGTATTAAAATACACGTTCCCAACCAGTGAGTAGCGAAGACATATCAAGTTCCTGTGCTTGGAATTTTTCTGAGAGCTTCTGTGACAGAGGAAAGCGGAGGAAGTCATCCCTTGGGAACTCTTGTCATTCCATCATGACTGGGAGGCCTGACGGTGCAGTCTGGCTCCGTTCCAGATCTGATTGATCAAGTTGGTAACCAGATAGTTTTGATATGGAGTTGCTGCATGATGCTCACAAGA
>NC_134901.1:19038433-19043433 GCF_041734735.1 Babylonia areolata
CTTGTGTCTTATAAAACTCTCCACCCCCTCTCTCTCTCTTTCATTTTTCTCTCTCTCTTTCATTCTCTCTCTCTTTATTTCTCTCTCTCTCCCTCTCTCTCTCTCTCTCTATCTCTTTCATTCTCTCTGTCTCTCTCCCTCTGTCTATCTATCTATCTTTATTTATTTCTTTTGTGAGAATATCCCTCACGAGTGATATTTTTTTCAAAATGCAATTCCATTTTCTCGATGGCATTCATGACTCGTAATTTTCGTAATTTGCCTCCCCCCTCCCCCAACCCCCCTCTCTCTCTAGTATGTATATTTCTTTTTAGACACAAATTTTGATTGTATGTACTGCTATTATATATTCATTTGCAGATTTTAATGGCATGTCTTGTTATTATTTCTAGTAAACGGGTTAAATGTTATTATAAAATCATTTTTTGAAACGGCAGAGGTAACCATTGCCTGTGTGCACACCAGAAGCGTTCAAAATGTGATGTTGGAATGGATACTTTTGATTTTGTAAAAAAAAAAAAATAATAAAATAAAATAAAATAAAAATAAAAATAAATAGATAACTGTTGGTTTCTCTTAGACTGCTTAACGTTAAGAACAGACGGATGTTCAGCCCCTGAATCTGCCCTCCTGCTGTCGGCCTGGCTATTGGCAACAGAATCTTAATTTGGTTTGGAAGGAAAATTAATTAGGGAATGGGAAAACCTGCCCTTCTAAATTAAAAACAACAAAAACAAACTAAAAAAAAGAAAACTGTTCAACAGAAGCACGGATACTAATGATACTCAGAGAGTAGTCCCCAGCACTTCCCACGGTGCGGGGATGGCGAGAGAGGGGGTGGGGGGTGGGGGTGAGGGTGGTGGAGGGAGGCGGTTTAGGGGGTCTGGGGGGGGGGGAGTTGTGCAGCCTTCCTCGTGGTATCCCCCCAGCTACCCCCCGCCTAGCTGGATCCCTTGCTAAATAACATCAATAATCCGACACGACCGTTTCATCACTTGATTCATTAATCAACCCCCTCCTCCCCTTGTCCTTTGAGGGAGGCGGGTTGGTGGGGTTGGGGTGGGTGGGGTGAGAGCGCCATTGGTGACCCTTTGACACAACTGTTCCCTGTGGGGCAATAACTGTCTGACTGAATTGTGGGCGAAAACTCGTAAACTGACCGTTAATCTAACTGAATTGTGGCGAAACTCATAAACTGGCGGAGTTAAAGAGAATAGGATATCTTTTCGATGAATAGCTGGCTTTCTGGCTGGGATGATTTACCAGCCGCGCGGGGTGGGTGGCGAGGGGAATTGGGGGGTAGGGGGTGGAGGTGGGGAGGGGGGTCAGTGGGGGGGAAAAAAGGAGGAAGATTAGAAAATAGTGGCTGTCATGTTGGTGATGTAAGAGTTCTATTTGGGTGGAGGATCAGCCTTTTGTACCTTGAGGTGATGAAGACCGTAGAAAGGTTACTTACTCAGCGATGTCCACTCAAGTTTCGTGGTTTTTGTGATTATTTTGTTTTTTGAGTTTGTTTTTGCTGTTGTTGCAGTTGTTGTTGTCGTCGTTGTTACTGTTGTCGTCGTTGTTGTTATCATTATTTGTGGTAGTGGTGGTGGTGGTGGTAGTAGTTTTTTGGTAGCGAATGTTATTGTCCTTGTTTTCGTTTGCCTTACATGTTCTCTCATTTTCTCTTCTCTTTCTCCTCTTCTTTGAGTACATCAGTTTGAAGTGAAAGAAAGGTTTTGCTTATGTGTATGTGTGTGTGTGTGTGTGTGTGTTGTGTCGGGGGTGGGGAGGGGTGGAGGTTTTGTGTGTGTGTGTGTGTGTGTGTGTGCGCGCGCGTGTGTGAATGTGTGAATGCATGCGTGAATTAGTGCGTACCTGTGTGCTTGCATGCGTGCGTACGCGCGTGTATACATTTTTTTTATGCATACAGGAGCTAGCTTATATGTCTGTAGCTGGATGGATGGAACTAGATAGGCGTTTATGTATGGTTTATGTAGGGGTTCTTTCTTCTTCTTCTTTTTTCTTTCATAATCAAATTGGTTTGTGTGGTAATTTTTGGCAGGGAGGTCAAGAAGGCCACATGCGCTCACACAGTAATAATAATATTGATAATGGTATTTATATAGCGCTGAATCTTGTGCAGAAACAAATCAAAGCGCTTTCGCACCAGTCATTCACAAGCATGCACAACTCTAAAACTGTAGAAACTAAAGACAAGGAAGGGCAGGCAAGGGAGGCTATTTTGGGAAGAGGTGGGTTTTAAGGCCAGACTTGAAAGAGCTGTGTGTGGAGACTTGACGAAGCGAAAGAGGAAGTTCATTCCAATCGCAAGGTCCAGAGATAGAGAAAGAACGACGGCTAACAGTCGAGTGTTTGAATCTGGGTATGCGTAAACAGAGTGGATCCGAAGCCGATCGTAGTGAGCGAGATGGAGTGAAGAGTAATGTGTCATTATTCCCATCAAGTTGACTGAAGACACACTGACCACTTGCTAGCTTGAGCGCAAGGATTTACATTTCAATGATTCATTTCAATGTTTAACTAAAAAAAAAAAAAGGGTGTGTGTGTGTGTGTATGGGGGGGGGGGGGGGGGGATTACAGCTCAACAGCCCCGGAGTTAAAAAAATAAAATAAAATAAAATAAATAAAAATTTCTAACAAGTTAAACGGATCTCTCACTCAAGGAAGGCTACTCACTTGCGTAGCTTTCGTCGGCGATCCGGCCGGCTTCTTCAGCGTAACTGCTGGGAAGAGAATTAGCAGCTGTACGCATCGCCGTACAAAGAAACAAACAACAACAACAACAATAACAACAACAACAACAAAAACTCTCTCATACTTAAAAAAAAAAAAAAAAAAAAGTTGATAGATTTCGTGAACAGAAGCGCGTGCTGTGTCAACACTTTTGAAGTTAACATGTTCGCACAGTTGAAGGCAGTTATTATTGATTTCCACAAGAAAGACTTGGATCGACTACGGTCGTAGCTAGAGGGGGTTTTCAAGATCAATCTACTGGCGTTGCTTTGATATCAACTTTGCATTGGGGGGTTTCTTGTGAGAGGGCATGCATTGTTGATGTGCGTTGGCAACAGTATGTCCAGCGTAATTTGGCAGGCTTCCTCTTTCAGCAAGGTTCTTTGGGAATGGAATCCATGTCTTTGTGTTTTTAAACAGTCTTGTACGTGCATATTTTTTGGTGGTTTATTTTTGATCTTCTCAAAACTGACTTGACGAGGTCGGACTGATGTTTTGTTGCTTTGTTCGTGAGTGCCGGTGTGGGGAACTTGTGTGTGTGGTGTGGGGCACTGTGTGTGCGTGTGTGTGTGTTTATGTGTGTGTGTGTGTGTGTGTAGGTGTGTGTGTGTGTGTGTGTAGGTGTGTGTGTAGGTGTGTGTGTGTGAAGGTGTAGGTGTGTGTGTGTGTGTGTGTGTGTGTGTGTGTGTGTGTGTGTGTGTGTGTGTTTAGGTGTGTGTGTGTGTGTGTGTGTGTGTGTGTGTGATAGATAGATATATGGAGAGAGAGAGAGAGAGAGAGAGAGAGAGAGAGAGAGAGAGAGACTGAACACTGAACACTGAACGCTGAAATGTTTATTGTCATTATAAAGCTCTAGTGACACAGAAGGTACAAATCAGAACACAGAGAGAGAGAGAGAGAGAGGGAGGGAGGGAGGGAGGGAGAGGGAGAGGGATGGAGGGAGGTAGGAGGGAGAGAGGGAGAGAGAGGGACGGAGGGAGGGAAGGAGGGAGGGAGAACACTGAATACTGAAATGTTTAATGTCATTAGCTGTAAAGCTCTAGTGACATAGTAAGTACTAATCAGAGCAAAATAGATAAAATGGAATAGAAAAAGATACAAACTAAATGGGTTGGCGCTGTCGTGTGGCGACACACTCTCCGTTGGGAGAGCAGCCCGAATTTCACACAAAGAAATCTGTTGTGATAAAAAAAACAACAAAAAAATTAAAAAACAAATACAAAAACAACACACAAATCAGTTTTACTCACCAGAAGAAAAGGAACTGGAACAGAGGAAGTGACGTCACTGACTCAGCGCGTCAGTCAAAAAGCATCGTACATAAATCATCATGACAACACTGCATTGTTTTTGAACAGTCACTGCTGCGAATGAGGAGGTGGAAGACGTGAATCAGTGATGCTCTCTCTCTCTCTCTCTCTCTCTCTCTCTCTCTCTCTCTCTCTCTCTCTCTCTGTTTTCTGTTTGTTGAGGCATAAATGATTATTTCAGAATTTATATTACTTTAGTATGTGTTTGTATTGATATGATGTGTGGATGTTACATGCGTAAATATTTTATTATATGATTTATATCTACTTTGTTTTCTGTGTACTATCCAAACCTTGGAGACGAAGGACTGTAAAAAAAAAATTGAAAAAAATAAAATTAAAAAAAAGAAAAGAAAAAAAAGGCATATTACCCCCCTGTAACGTGTACTTTAAGCTAAGGGCAGTTTTATTTATTTTTCCTATCCAAGTGGATTTTTCGACAAAATTTTGCCAGGAACAATCCTTTTGTTGCCGTGGGTTCTTTTACGTGCGCAAAGTGCATGCTGCACACGGGATCTCGGTTTATCGTCTCATCTGAATGACTAGCGTCTAGACCACCACTCAAGGTCTAGTAGAGGGGTAGAAAATATCGGCGGCTGAGCCGTGATTCGAACCAGCGCGCTCAGATTCTCTCGCTTCCTAGGCGGACCCGTTACCTCTAGGCCATCACTCCACATGACCCCCTATTTCTATATCAGTGATGATAACTCTCTCTCTCTCTCTCTCTCTCTCTCTCTCTCTCTCTCTCATCGAGAGTGTGGAAGAACATTTTACATGTGTTTTGGTGCTTTTGATTTCCCCTTTCCCCCCTCCCTTGATATGAGCAAGGCTTAAGTCATCATTCTCCCTTCGCTATTCACAAGGAGGAAATTGAAATCTAAAAACAAACAAACAAACAAAAACAAAAAAAAAGTGAAGCAGCCCAAAACCTGATGTTACTGACTTCTT
>NC_134901.1:19050933-19055933 GCF_041734735.1 Babylonia areolata
GCTGCCATAAAACTCAGTCTAGTAGAGAGAGAGAGAGAGAGAGAGAGAGAGAGAGAGAGAGAGAGAGAGAGAGAGAATTGATTAATTGATAAATCAATCAATTAAACCATCAGCTAATTGATTAGTCAATTAATTCATTCATTTATTGTATTTCTGAGCGTAATAGAATAAGCAAACAATGCTTTTTTTTCATCCAGCTCTCGAAAGGAAAAAAAAAGTAATGAAATAAATTAAGAAACAAAATGAAAAAAAAGGGGGGTGTGGGTAAGAGAGAGAAGAGAAGAGGAGAGAGAGAGAGAGAGAGAGAGAGAGAGAGAGAGAGAGAGAGAGAGACAGACAGACAGACAGAGACAGAGAGACAGACAGACAGACACAGACAGAGAGAGACTGCGCACCATTTGTCTCTCAGTTTCTGTCCCTGTCTGTAATTGTGTGTAGATCTCCATGTCTCTTCCTCACACACACACACACACACACACACACACACACACACACACACACTCTCTCTCTCTCTCTCTCTCTCTCTCTCTCCCTCTCTCTGTCTCTTTGTACACGTGTGCTCACACAAGTGTGATGCCAAACGACGGAAACAACAATGTTAGACAAATAACTGGCGACGAAGCGATATGATGGTCACGGGGATCTGGGAGGTGTGGGGTTGGGTAGGTGGGTTGGTTGGGTGGGTTAATCAATGGTGACACCTCAATGACCAAGGGAGGGGACGGACGGAGGTGGGCCGTGTGACTGTGCTCCTGGTTGTCGCCCCCTCGTGGTGGTGGTGGGTGGACGGGCGTGGCGATACTGACGCGCGGTCAGTGAAGCAGAAAAAATAAAACAAGAGAGGCAAGGCCTTCAAGACTCACTTGTGATAAATCAAGTCCCCTACCATTAATTACAGAGTAATTTCCCCTTTTTACCATCTGCACCAAAACGTTTGCAAAAATAAATAAAAAATTCCATGCTTAGCAAAAGAAGTTCCTGTTTGAACAAAAAATGATAATAATGACTCCTCTTGTTGTTGTGTCAGAATAAGAGGTCAAAGTGCCAAGTTTAGAGAATACAAAAAATATAAATATAACAGTAAATGCAGTTTGCATATAATTAGGCTTCTTTTTTATTTTTATTTTTTGCCCATCCCAGAGGTGCAATATTGTTTTAAATAAGATGACTGGAAAGAACTGAATTTTTCCTATTTTTATGCCAAATTTGGTGTCAACTGACAAAGTATTTGCAGAGAAAAAGTCAATGTTAAAGTTTACCACGGACACACAGACACACGGACACACACACACACACACACACACACACACACACACACACACACACACACACACACACACACACACACACACACACACAACCGAACACCGGGTTAAAACATAGACTCACTTTGTTTACACAAGTGAGTCAATAAGAAAAAATGGGGAAGGGAGGTAACAAGGTGACTAAACTCTACTAATCATCCTGGACTAACAATCGCGGCTCTAGTCTAATATCATCATCAGTGGAGTGACGGCCTAGAGGTAACGCGTCCGCCTAGGAAGCGAGAGAATCTGACGCGCGCTGGTTCGAATCACGGCTCAGTTGCCGGTATTTTCTCCGGCCCCCTCCACTAGACATTGAGTGGTGGTGGTCTGGACGCTAGTCATTCGGATGAGACGATAAACCGACGTCCCGTGTGCAGCATGCTTTTAGCGCACGTTAAAGAACCCACGGGAACAAAAGGGTTGTTCCTGGCGAAATTCTGTAGAAAAATCCACTTCGATTGGGAAAACAAATAAAAACTGCACGCAGGAAAAAAAAAAATACAAAAAAAAGGTGGCGCCGTCGTGTAGCGACGCGCTCTCCCTGGGGAGAGCAGCCCGAATTTCACACAGAGAAATCAGTTGTGATAAAAAGAAATACAAATACAAATACAAATCTTAGATGAACACACTATATTATAAATGAATAAACGAATGAAGTTGTTTTGTTCTGTTGTTGTTTGTTTGGGCGATTCGGGTTCTGTTCGAGTTTATTTTGTTTGTACAGATAGAACACTTGTAACGATACTAATAGTGTATGTTAAGTATATCTTGTTGTTGTTGTTGTTATTCTTCACGCCTTTTACTCCATCATCATCATCATCATCATCATCATCATCATCAGCGCCTCCTCCTCCCCTTTTACTTTATCATCATCATCATCATCATCATCTTCTTCTTCTTCTTCTTCTTCTTCTTCTTCTTCTTCTTCTTCTTCTTCTTCTTCTTCTTCTTCTTCTTCTTCTTCTTCTTCTTCCTCCTCCTCCTCCTCCTCCTCCTCCTCCTCCTCCTCCTCCTCCTCCTCCTCCTCCTCCTCCTCCTCCTCCACCTCCTCCTCCTCTTCTTCTTCTTCTTCCTCCTCCTCCTTCTCTTTTACCTCCCCCTTTTCTTCTTCTCCCTTTTATTTGTACAGTTATGGTTCTCACTGGGGCAACGCACAGAAGTATTCACCAGATTCCTCAAGGTCTGTGATAAAATGGTGTGTGTGTATGTGTGTGTGTGTGTGTGTGTGTGTGTGTGTGTGTGTGTGTGTGTGTAGGTATGCGTGTGTGTGCATGTGTGTGCGTGAGTGCGTGCGCGCGCGCGTGTGTGTATAATGCCACACACACACACAACACACAACACACACACACACACACACACACACACACACACACACACACACACACACACACACACACACACACACACACACACACACACACACACACAAATAACGTCTCTTTGCCAGAACAAGTAGCAAGCAAGCAAGCAAGCAACAGTTGTCGCGTTTCACGACCCCCAGTGTTAGCTTCCCGCCGCCTACTGAAGAAGGTCATGCTTGCTTTCTTTGGTCCGGGTCCCTGGTGTTTGCATGCAGAAGGGGGTAACAGAGTTCCAAGGAAAGCGGAGTCCCTGAGCAAGCGGCGACAAGTGTTGGTTGGTCCCCCTTGAATTAATAATGCATTCGCTTTAGGAAAGCAGCTGTCAAGATAACCAGCTTGGAGTCACGCATGAGAACCGTAGTTATCTCCCTCTTCGTCGTCCTCATTTCCTCCTCCTCTGCAACACCTTGAATTTTTTTTTTTTTTTTTTTTTTTTTTTTTTTTATCGGGTGCCACATAGAGGAGGAAGCCGTGGCCCTGAACTATAGTTACTAGGTTGTGTACCAGCAACACGCTCGCGCGCGCGCACACACGCAGCGATTGTTAAAAGAATACCCTTTTGGGCGGGAAGATAAATGGTGTCTAGGAAAGGTCCATTGGGAAGTCTTGGCGATATGTTCAGGTATTTAGATTGTTGTTTACCGCACAGGGGCCCACCCACACCAGGACTTAAAAACATGCAAGCAGGATTATTTTCTTAGACTTGCGTTTACATTTTCTTGTTGTCCTGTTCATCTATCACTGTGTTGCATTGTGGCAAGTTCCAAATTAAACATTGTTTAAACTAACATTTTAGACGCTTTTAGAGTCGTTGGACTCATGTGGCAACCAAAGGCGCTCCATAGTCTTGAGAGTCAGTCCTCACCTAGTGTACACTACCCCGCCAGAGGAGATGCCTGACCCAGGGATAAACACACATCGCACTGGTGAAACGGGTCGTAATTTGGACGAATGGGACAGACCTTAGCGGAATATGCTCAGAGGCTGAAGGATCGGTTGGAACCTGGAGGAATGGGGAACAAAATTAGCGGAATGGGTCAGAACCTGGAGGAATGCAACTAAACTTAGCGGAGTGGGCCAGAACATGGCGGAAGGTGTCACAATCTGAAGGAATAGTGCAGAACGTAGTGGAATGGGTTACAACCTGGAGGAATAGTGCAGAAGTTAGTGGAATGGGTCACAAGCTGGAGGAATAGTGCAGAACGTAGTGGAATGGGTCACAAGCTGGAGGAATAGTGCAGAACGTAGTGGAATGGGTCACAAGCTGGAGGAATAGTGCAGAACGTAGTGGAATGGGTCACAAGCTGGAGGAATAGTGCAGAACAAAGCGGAATGGGTCACAAGCTGGAGGAATAGTGCAGAACGTAGTGGAATGGGTCACAACCTGGAGGAATAATGCAGAAGTTAGTGGAATGGGTCACAAGCTAGAGGAATAGTGCAGAATGTAGTGGAATGGGTCACAAGCTGGAGGAATAGTGCAGAACTTAGTGGAATGGGTCACAAGCTTGAGGAATAGTGCAGAACGTAGTGCAATGGGTCACAAGCTGGAGGAATAGTGCAGAACTTAGTGGGATGGGTCACAAGCTAGAGGAATAGTGCAGAATGTAGTGGAATGGGTCACAAGCTGGAGGAATAGTGCAGAACTTAGTGGAATTGGTCACAAGCTGGAGGAATAGTGCAGAACGTAGTGGAATGGGTCACAAGCTGGAGAAATAGTGCAGGACGTAGTGGAATGGGTCACAAACTAAAGGAATAGTGCAGAACGTAGTGGAATGTGTCACAAGCTAGAGGAATAGTGCAGAACTTAGTGGAATGGGTCAGAAGCTGGAGGAATAGTGCAGAACGTAGTGGAATAGGTCAGAGGAATAGTGCAAAACGTAGTGGAATGGGTCACAAGCTGAAGGAATAGTGCAGAACGTAGTGGAATGGGTCACAAGCTAAAGGAATAGTGCAGAACGTAGTGGAATGGGTCAGAAGCTAAAGGAATAGTGCAGAACGTAGTGGAATGGGTCACAAGCTAAAGGAATAGTGCAGAATGTAGTGGAATGGGTCACAAGCTAGAGGAATAGTGCAGAACGTAGTGGAATGGGTCACAAGCTAGAGGAATAGTGCAGAACTTAGTGGAATGGGTCAGAAGCTGGAGGAATAGTGCAGAACGTAGTGGAATAGGTCAGAGGAATAGTGCATAACGTAGTGGAATGGGTCAGAAGCTAAAGGAATAGTGCAGAACGTAGTGGAATGGGTCACAAGCTAAAGGAATAGTGCAGAATGTAGTGGAATGGGTCAGAAGCTGGAGGAATAGTGCAGAACGTAGTGGAATGGGTCACAACCT
>NC_134901.1:19060933-19068433 GCF_041734735.1 Babylonia areolata
TTCTGTCTCTGTTTCTCCAAATCCCCCCTCCCGCTCTTTCTCTCTCTCTCTCTCTCCTACCCATCATCCTATCACCCCGTTTCTCTGCCTGTCCGTCTCATCTGCTTCCCGAACACTAGATCGCAGCACACTTGATAGTCTGTCTTTCTGTCTCAGTTTGTCCACACCCCCCCCCCCCAGCTCTCTCTCTCCCACCTATCATCCTATCATCCCGTGTCTGTCTTATCTGTTTCCTCTTCAGTGATCGTAGCATACTTGATTGCCTTTCTCTCTTTCTCTCCCCCCCCCCTCTCTCTCTCTCTCTCTCTCTTTCTGTCTACCTCTCTCTTTTTCTGGTTACGTCTTGGTTGTCTGTTCCCGTCGCTCTCTCTCGATCTCTCTCTGTCTCTCTCTCTCCCCCTCTCTCTCCTTCTCTCCCTCTCTCACTCACTCTCTCTCTCTGTGTTTCTCTCTCTCCTTCTCTCTCTGTCCCTTTCTCTCTATTTGTCTGTCTCTCTCTCTCTTTGTCTACCTGGCTATCTTTTTTTCTGTCTCTCTCTGTTTCTCTCTCTCTGAGTCTGTTTGCCTGCTTTTTTTTTTAAGTTTGTGACTGTCTGTCTCTGTTTCCCCCCCCCCCCCCCCACTCTCTCTCTCTTTCTATTTGCCTATCATTCTTTTCTTTTTTTTCTCTGTCTCTGTCAATCACTCTCTGTCTCTCTATCTGCCTGTATCTTTGTGGCGGTCTGTCTGTCTCTCTGTCTCTGGCTATCTATGTCTCTATCCCTCTCTCTGCCCCGCAACAACCCCCCCCCCAACACCCTCTCTCTCTTTTCCTGTTTGCCTATCTGCCTGGTTCTCTCTCTCTATTTGCCTATCTGCCTGTCTCTCTCTCTCTCACTATTTGCCTATCTGTCTGTCTGTCTGTCTGTCTGTCTCTGTCTCTGTCCGTCTGTCTGTCTCTTTATCTCTGTCTGTGTCTCTTTATCTGTCTGTGTCTCTTTCTCTATCAATCTCTCTCTCTCTCTGCCCGTGTGTGTGTGCGTGTGCGCGCGCGCGTACATGCGTGCGTGCGTGAGTGCGTGCGTGCGCGTGCGCGTGTATGAGTGTGTGTGGTCATGCGTGTGTGTGTGTGTGTGTGTGTGTGTGTGTGTGCGTGCGTGTGTCTCCACGCGTGTGCTCCAGAATTGGCACGACGTGAAGGAAAGCTTTAGCCATTAAGTCCAGACGCCTCCCCTAAGCTGTGCCCCCCCCCCCCAACCCCCACACACCATCCTTCCATCCATCCTTTCCTTCCTTCTCTCCTCCCCATCCTCCTCTAACGTCCTTGCAACCCCCTTCCTCCCCCTCCCTCCCTCCCTTCCTCCGCGCACACGCTCTTCGTCCCCTCACCCCTGGGAAGTCTTGTGTTGGGGGGTAGGGGAAAAGGGGGGTGGAGGGAGACTTGAGAACTGGACGGTAACTAAGCTAGTGTCGCTACGTAGCTAAGTGGCCAAGTGCCAGCGGTTCCTTGCACACGTCCCTCCCCCCCCCCTCCCAACCCAGCCCCCCACCCCTCCACCGCTCCAGCATCACTGCCGCTACCTCCCCCCCCCCACACACACCCCGTCCACTCCCCACCCCATCCCCAGGGGACCTCGCTAACTGAATTCCTTTGACAAGCTGAAGGGGCGTGACCTCACCCTCCCTTCCTGGGGCTTGACCTCTACCCTTCTCTCTCTCTCTTCTCTTTCTCCCTCCCTTCCTCCCTTCCTCCCTCCCCCCCCCCCCCATCCATCCATCATCACCGGATCATGTGACCTCTCATCACTGGACCACCACAATGATAGGCGGTGGGCGGAAGGGCGGGTGGTGGTGGTGGGGTGGGGGTGGGGGGTGGGGGTGGGGGTGGAGAGAGTCCCGCTTGCCACCTTTCTACATTCCCTATTTCCATCACTGACAATGCCCCTCCCCCCCACCCACCCACCCCCCCTACCGTCCTCCCTCACCCCCATCCACCTGTCGGCGAGATGAAAGAGAGTTAGGATGTTTCGGGGTAAATGAATGGTTCCCCCCACCTGAAATTTAACCCCATCCCCCCCCCCCCTCTCACAAACACACACCATTCATCCCCCAACCCTCGGCCATTTCTTTCTTACAATACAATACAGTACAATACATCTTTATTCGTCCATTTGTAAATTAAATTGTGCATCCGCAGACTCGTCACTCACCCTCCATAATATCTCAGCCAACAGTTTCAGTTTCAGTTTCACTTTCTCAAGGAGGCGTCACTGCGTTCGGACAAATCCATACACGCTACACCACATCTGTTGAGCAGATGCCTGACCAGCAGCATAACCCAACGCGCTTAGTCAGGCCTTGAGTGCATGCTTACATATTTGTGTACCTGTGAAAGTGGATTTCATTTTATGTAATTTCGCCAGAGGACAACACTCTCGTTGCCATGGGTTCTTTTTCAGTGCGCCAAGTGCGTGCTGCACACAGCCAACAGGCAAGTCCAACACACTCGCAACATGACAAATGTTGGATAAAAGGTAAAAAAAAAAAAAATCATAATTCTAAATACACAAAAGCAAGTAACACAATACAACAGGTACATATCCCCACGCACACATCCAAAATTAATCTCCTTTCCCTCCACACACACACACACACACACACACACACACACACACACACACACACACACTTTGTAAAATAACATGGATATTAAGAAACACAATATCAGAAAAGGAAAGCTTCTATAAAATCATTATGAATTGTTATATGGCAGGCTCTAAGTATTCAAATAAATGCAGCTGCATCAATATTGTAAAACTCATTATTCGCAATAGACAATAAAAAATTAAAAAAACATTTGAAAAGATGTACTACAAGTACACCAATTTTATTTGAAAACACACACACACACACACACACACACACACACACACACACACACACACACACACACACACACACACACTTTGGAAAAAAAATAACAAGAAAATTTTGAAAAACAATTTAGAAGAAGAAATGCTTCCATAAAATCATTGTCAATTGTTAAATCGCTGGTCCAGTATAAAAAGTTGTTTGTTTCTGGAAAAAAAAAACAAAAAACATATACAGCAAAAGAGTTAATATCTTCAAAATCAACAGGTACATTGAAATAAAAGATACCTGAATAATAAAGCACACCACACGTTCATCATTACCAATCTTGGATCTCGTATTGCACACGTGATAGTTAAATTGTGATATTGAACAAACATGTAAAACACCAATGTTGTAAAACTCGTGACTCGCAACTGCCAGTAAAAGAACAGTTGAAAAGGTATACTGTAACTAAGATATCCACACACACCCAAGATTTCCACACGCCCTATCTTGTTTTGAGAATAGATGGTTAAGAATAATAAGAAAGAAGAATAGCATTATTTTTTTTTTTTTCTTTTAGATGACAAGGGGCCGCAACGATCCTTGTTACTAAGATGAGACGCAAGCAAACTTTTTTGATGTTGCGAAAGAAAACTTTCTGTATTCATCTTCTTTTGGGCAGACAATAAAGTCTTTTGAATTGAACTGAAATCGCATCAAATGAAGAAAAATAAATTGTGCCGGAAAATAATTGTTTGTGTAATGCTTTTGCACTAAGGACCTGTGGTGAAAAAAAGTATATCGTTACACAGAAGAAGAAGAAAAAAATAATTAATTTGAAGTATATAAAAAGAGATTGTGCCGGAAATTGTGTCTGTAATATACCTATCCGCAGAGGCTTGTGGAGAAAAGAAATGATATACAGAGATAAAGAAGTAGAAGGAGGAGGACGAGGAGGAGAAGTAGGAACTGAGATATAAAAAAAAAAAAAGAGATTGTGCAGAAGTTTCAGTTTCTCAAGGAGGCGTCACTGCGTTCGGACAAATCCATATACGCAACACCACATCTGCTAGGCAGATGCCTGACAGCAGCATAACCCACGCGCTTAGTCAGGCCTTGAGTGCATGCTTATATATCTGTGTACCTATCAGAGTAGATTTCTTTTTACATAATTTTGCCAGAGGACAACACTCGTTGCCATGGGTTCTTTTTCAGTGCGCCAAGTGCGTGCTAGCACACGGGACCTCGGTTTATCGTCTCATCCGAAAGACTAGACGCTCAGTTTGATTTTCCAGTCAACACTTGGGAGAAAGGGCGCGATTGAGCGGGATGCGAACCCACACCCTCACGGACTCTCTGTATTGGCAGCTGAGCGTCTCAACCATTCTGCCCAACTTCCTCCTT
Organism: Babylonia areolata; assembly: GCF_041734735.1. NCBI lineage: Eukaryota > Metazoa > Mollusca > Gastropoda > Neogastropoda > Buccinidae > Babylonia > Babylonia areolata. The sequence goes on from NC_134901.1 coordinate 19,065,173, forward strand.
GTGCAGAAGAACAGTCATTAGTTTGCTTGAAACTGTTTGAAATACACGGAAACATTACACAACGCGATCGACCACATCGGGTAAAGAAAGGACGGGCGCAATAGCCGAATGGCTAAAGCGTTGGACTTTCATTCTGAGGGTCCGGTGTTCGAATCTCGGTGTCGCCTGGTGTGTAAAGGGTGGAGATTTTTCCGATCTCCCAGGTCAACATATGTGCAGACCTGCCAGTGCCTGAACCCCCTTCGTGTGTATACGCACGCAGAAGATCAAATACGCACGTTAAAGATCCTGTAATCATTGTCAGCGTTCGGTGGGTTATGGAAACAAGAACATACTCAGCATGCACACCCCCGAAAACGGAGTATGGCTACCTACATGATGGGGTAAATAAACAAAAAACGGTCATATACGTAAAATGTTACATGTTTGTCTGAGTGTGTACGTGTGCGTGCCTGAAATATGATTGAACGACACAGGAAACGAATGATGAGCGCCCAATGGCAGCCGTCAGTCCGCTCTACCCAGGTAGGCAGCCTGTTGTGCAAATGACCCCGTGTTTCTAAAGCGCTTAGAGCTTGGTCTCCGACAGAGGACAGGCGCTATATAAGTATCCATATCAACCAACGCCGAGTCAGGAAAACGGTCAAGAAAAACGTAGACATGTTCGATCTCAGAGTTGCTCCCTCTCCTCTCTGTGTCTGTCTGTCTGTCTGTCCGCCTGTCTGCCCGTCTATCTGTCCCTGTCTTTCTCTCTCTCTTTCTCTTTCTCTGTCTCATTTTCTCTGTGTCTATCTCTCACCCACCCTTGCCTTTTTGAACTGACTGTATCGTATCATGTACCGACATTATCGTTGTTAGAAATGTGATCTCTTATTTGTTTTCGTTACAAAAGCCTTTCAGCACAGGAAGAAAAACGTTGTTTCTTACACTAATAGCTTACCTGTACTCTTTATGATTTTCATCTTCTTCATTCTTCGTATTCATGTCTATTCAAAAAACATCGTTATATTATTTTGTTCACTCATCACTCACAGGAAGAAGGTGGCGGAATGGTTAAGACGCTCATCTGCCAATACAGTGTCCGTGAGGAGTCTGGGTTCGATTCTGGCCCGCTCTCGCCCTTTCTTCCACGTTTGACTAGGAAATAGTCCAAAGTGAGCGTATAGTCATTCTGATCAAACGATGAACGGAGGCGCCGCGAACAGCACGCATTCAGTGCACTGGGAAAGGAATACTCGGCAGTTTCAGTTTCAGTATTTCCATATTAGCTACACCACATCTGCCAAGCAGATGCCTGACCAGCAGCGTAACCCAACGCGCTTAGTCAGGCCTTGAAAAAAAAAAAAGAAAAAAAAAAGGTGAATACCTCGGCAGCGAAAGTGTTGTCCTCTGGCCAAAAGTCTGTAGAAATTGAAACCCACTCGTGAAAAGGTACAAAAATAATAATAATAATATAGGCATGCACTTCTCAAGACCTGACTAATTAAGCGCGTTGGGTTACAAGCTGTTGGTCAGGCATCTCTGCCTAGCAGATTTGGTGTAGCGTATATGGGTTTGGCCGAATGCGGTGACGCCTCCTTGAGAAACTGAAACTTCTGCACAATCTCTTTTTTTTTTATATCTCAGTTCCTACTTCTCCTCCTCCTCGTCCTCCTTCTTCTTCTTTATTTCTGTATATCATTTTTTTTTCTCCACGGGCCTCTGTGGATAGGTATATCACAGACAGAATTTCCGGCACAATCTCTTTTTATATACTTCAAATTAATTATTTTTTCTTCTTCTTCTTCAAGTTTATAAGGAACACTGGAAACCTTGGCCAGAGTGGGTTTTTTGTTGTTGTGTGTGTGTGTGTGTGTGTGTGTGTGTTGTTGTTGTTGTTTTTGTTGTTGTTGTTTGTTTCTTTGTTTCTTTGTTTGTTTGGTTTTTTTGTTTGTTTGTTTTTTTAACTAAGACTTCTACTACCCATATCTTATAGTATGCAGTCAAACGTTAAAAATCTGGACTTTTGCTTCAAAGAATATTCCTTGTTTTTGATGAGGTTAACTGCAAAATGAACATAGCAATCGAAGCGTTAAATGCTCTGATCGAATCAGTTAAAATTCCCTCAGTTCTATAGCTGGAAATCATAGACCGCTGACGATGAAGTGAACGTTGTGCTACAGTCCAATTGTGTGTGTGTGATTACACAAAGGCAAAAAGAACGGTGGGTGAAATTCTTGCTGGCTTATGCTCCTTTGACACAGACACACACACACACACACACACACACACACACACACACACACACACACACACGCGCGCGCGCGCGTACTGTCTTCATACGTTATCCTGACGCCCACATGACAATTTTCCTTGTATTTTATCAGGACATTAAACGGATTTGATATGTTAATTGATTGATGAGACAAATTCACATAACAGATGAAAAAAATAAAATAAAATAAAAAATCTTCCAAATTTGGGAAAATCGGAACAGATCCTGGCATTAAAAGTTGTCAGACAACAGATTATTTCATTACATAAACATTTTTGTTCGAGGTAGAAATTTCGAAAACGAAACAAGACAGAAGACAGGAATTCCATGAATTCGAAAAAAAACCCAACAAAACAACAACAACAACCCCAACCCCCACACAAAACAATACACAAAAAATGGTAGCAATGAAATCAATCAGCCCACTTGCGAAAAAAAGTCCCAGGGGCACAACTCAAGGCGGGGGATCCCATTCAGAATGTTAACACCTTGCACAAAAGGACAGTGACGAAGTTCGGGGAATAGAAGAGGAGGGAAAAAGTTGAATGGGTAAGGATTGGATTTGGTGTGGGAGAGGTGTGGGTGGGTGGGGGAAGGAAAGGAAGGGATGGGAGGGGAGGTAGAGACGGAGGGAGAGAGGGAGGGAGGGAGGGAGGAAGCAGCCCGGACTAGACTGGCTGCCCCTGTAGTGAATTAGCCCAGCCTGACCCGCTCTCATACCGCGAGGTGTCAAAAGTCCCGACACTCCATTAAACGCTTTGAAACACCCCAACCAGTTACCCCCCCGCCCCCCCTCATCCCCGGGACTCCCCACCCCCCTACCCCCCACACCCTCCAATCACCCTACCCTACCCTACCCTACCCCACCCTCTCTCCCTCCCCCACCCCCCTTATCCTCACGACGTCCATAATCACCCATCTCCACCCGCCCACCCGCTACACTGAGTCTTCTTTTTTGTACTTGACGCCACTTGCCAACCCCCTGTCCTCTCACTCACACGCTGACC
>NC_134901.1:19070933-19075933 GCF_041734735.1 Babylonia areolata
AATTCACAACTTTTAATCATATCTTCGGGGTTCCTTGCCTGTCATGTATAGTAGTAACCAAGTAGACAGCGGCAGGAATTGAGTCTTCTCTCTTTCGATACGTTGATATTTCAGCTTGAAGGGGAAAAAGAAAATATAGTGTGATACCTATAGTCATGCGATATTCGTGTGGATTTTTAGAGAGAATATTAACTTTAAGAGCACGCTTTCATATTTTAATCAACCGGCTTCGAACTATTAGCGCTGCAAAGGTCAAACAGAGTGGATGCATAATCAACAGGAGATAGAGTATGTGTTCTTGGTGATCAAGTTTTCGTACATAACAAGAGAGAGAGAGAAGAGGGAAGGGGAGAGAGAGCAAGAGAGAGATAGTGAATGGGGGAGGGGAGAGAGAGAGAAAGAGAGAGAGGGGAGAGAGAGAGTGAAGGGGGGAGAGCGAGAAAGAAAGAGAGAGTGAATGGGGAAGGGGGAGGGGAAGGGAGGAGAGAGAGAGGGGAGAAAGAGAGAAGAGTGAAGGGGAGAGAAAGAAAGAGAGAGAGAGAGAGAGAGAGAGAGAGAGAGTGAATGGGGGAGAGGAGAGAGAGAAAGAGAGAGAGGGGGAGGTGGAGGGAGAGGGAGGAGAGAGAAAGAGAGACGGGGAGAGAGAGAGAGAGAGTGAAGGGGGAAGGAGAGAGAGAGACAGACAGACAGACATACAGACAAGAGTCGTCAAAGACTTCACCTATACCATCCAATCAAAAGCCGTAAAAAAAATACAGGCATTGTAAATCACATACACTTCTGCCAAACGACTTTGGAACTTTCCAAACTTTCTTCTTTCTTTCGTTTTTTTAAGGGATGTCTTGGTTCTTGTTAGTGTCTTGTTTCCTTGTTTTTTTTGTTTTTTTGTTGTTGTTTTTTTGTTTTGTTTTTGTTTCTCTTTTCTGCTTCTTCTTCTTCTTTATATCTATATCTATATATTTTTTTTTCCTCCAAGGACAAACGGGAAGCAGGATAAGACGTTAGCCAGGGATTGAGAAATCCTGTTTCCAATTTCTAAGAAAAAACAACAACATATATATCGAAAAAAAACACCCCAAAAAACAAACTAACAACAGGAAAAACCGAAACAGAAAGGAAAACAAAACAAATCAAAACAAAACAAGAATCGAAAGAAAAACGCACACACGAACTAAGAAAAGATCGAAAAAGAGCCCGATTCAAAAAGAATATAAAATAATGATATGAAAAATATATAAAAAAAAGAATCAAATCCAATAAAACGAAATGCCCAAAAGAAAAAAACAACAACAACAACACCAACATAAAACAAACAACAAAAACATTACAAAACAAAACACTTGCAGAACAAAATCTCCCACAAAAAAACAACAACAAAAAAACAGACACACAACCTGACAACAACAACAACAAAAAAAAAGAGTTAAAAAGCAAAACAAGAAAGAAAAAGAAAAAAAAAAAAGAAAGAAGAAAAAACAAAAAAAAACAAGCAAACGGACGATGCAAAAGTAGAACAATCAAGAAAGAAAAGAAAGAAAGAAAGGAAAGAAAGGAAGGAAGGAATAAAGAACAGAAAGAAAGAAAGAAAATGATAGAAAGGGAGGAAGGAATAAAAGAAAGAAAGAAAGAAAAGAAAAGAAAGGAAGGAAGGAATAAAGAAAAGAAAGAAAGAAAAGAAAAGAAAGGAGGGAGGAATAAAGAAAAGAAAGAAAGGAAGGAAGAAGGAAGGAAGAAAGAAAGAAACAAAGAAAGAAATCAAAGAAAAGAAAGAAGAAGAAAACAACAAGCAAACAGACGATGCAAAAACATAGAAAGAAAGAAAGAAAGAAAGAAAAGAAAGGAAGGAATAAAGAAAAGAAAAGAAAGAAAGGAAGGAATAAAGAAAAGAAAGAAAGAAAGAAAAGAAAAAGAAAGGAAGGAAGGAATAAAGAAAAGAAAGAAAAAAAAGAAAGGAAGGAAGGAATAAAGAAAAAGAAAGAAAGGAAGGAAGGAATAAAGAAAAGAAAGAAAAGAAAAGAAAGGAAGGAAAAAAGAAAAGAAAGAAAGAAAAGAAAAGAAGGAAGGAATAAAGAAAAGAAAGAAAAGAAAAGAAAGAAAGGAAACAATAAAGAAAAGAAAGAAAGAAAAAAGAAAGGAAGGAATAAAGATAAAAAAGAAAGAAAAGAAAAGAAAGAGTGGAATAAAGAAAAGAAAGAAAGAAAGAAGGAAAAGAAAGGAAGGAAGAAAAAAAGAATGAAAGAAAGAAAGAAAATAAATAAAACCAAAGAAAAAAAAAGAAGAAAACAACAAGCAAACAGATGATGCAAAAACATTAGAACAAGAAAGAAAGAAGGAAAGAAAGAAAATAAAGGAATAGAAGAAAAGAAAAGAAAGAAAGAAAGAAAGGAAGAAAAGAAAAGAAAGAAAGAAAGAAAGAGAAACCAACCAACCAACAAAGCATACAAAGCATACAAAGCCCAGGACCCGGCCTGAAGAACAAAACCAAAACCAAGGAACACTACCACCACCACCACCACCACCACCACCTCGGCAGGAGGAAGAATGTGGAGGCTGGGGATAGGATGCTCCAGCGAGGAGAAAGAAATCGAGATGTAAGGTGACAGGTGAAATCACAAGTAGTAATAAGCAAAATAAATGAATAAATAAATAAATAAAAGAGTCGGAAGGAAGGAAGGAAGAGGCCTGTGAACTGTGTGTGTGTGTGTGTCGGGGGTGGGGGTAGGGGTAGGGGTGCGGGGGGTGTTTGGGTGGGGGGATGGGTGGGAATGGGGGAGGGGGATTGGGGGGAAATGAAGGGTCATGTCATTCTCATGGGGGGTGGGGCTGGGAGCGAGGGGGGGGGGGGGGGGGGGGGGGGGGGCTTTGTTTATTTTGTTTGTGTGCTGTGTTTGTTTTTTGTTTCGTTTTGTTTTGAATTTTGTTTTGATTTTTCAGTTTTTAGGTGGTTGTTGTTGTTGTTGTTTTGTAATGATCTCCCTCCTCTGTTTGTCTCTCTTTCTCTCTGTCTCTGTCTGTCTGTCTGTCTCTCTGTCTCTTATGAAGGATGGTGGGTAGGTAGGTTGAAGTTTCTCCTGTCTTACTGTTTACCTATCTCTGTCTCCGTCTTTCTCTCTGTTCCTTTCTCTCCGCGTCTCTCTTTCTCTGTGTGTATACAATCTATGGTCTATCTTTCTATATCTACATGTAGTGACAAAATTAATGTGCTTACCAGATTCTGCAACAAAATCTGGCGCGCGCGCGCACACACACACACACGCGCACACACACACACACACACACACACACACACACACATACACACAGATATATATATATATATATATATATATATATATATATATATATATATATATGTATGTATGTATGTATATACACACACACAATCTATGGTCTATATTTCTATATCTCTAAGTAGTGACAGATGTGCTTACCAGATTCTGCAAATAATCCGGCAGACTGGAGATTGGCCGACAACATGGACAAAGTCTGCACTCATCACCCTGCCCAAGCAACCTACAGCTGTTAGATGCCAGAATGACAGAACCATCAGTCTGATCGGCCATGCTTGCAAAAGTGATGCTCGGGGTAATCTTGAACAGACTCAGACCACGGGCAGAAGAAGTCACTGCAGAAGGACAAGCTGGGTTCCGCAGTGGGAGAAGTACCGCAGAACAGATTTTCAACCTTCGTGTTCTGTTATGAGAAATGGTCGCCAACACCGACAAACATCACCTACCATGTCTTTCATCGACTTTAAGACAGTCTGGGTGTTTCAGTTGGGATGGTCCCCAAAGGCCAACTAGCCCCCAAGGCTGCAGCACTAAGAGCCAGTGCAATCTTGACTCCTAGTTTGAGAGTCATAGTCCTTCACAAAAAGACTAAGCTGTAAATGTATTCCATTTCCTGTGGAGAAACCATTGATAATTCAGATTTGGTGCATGAACTGTAAGGTGCCTGGGTCAAAGTTGATGAAAAAAGTATGGCTTTTTAGTCTGTAAAATAATAGTAATTGATATTGTGAAAAAAACCCAGTTCATGAAAAATAATCATTTCGGTCTCTTTTGTACTGCCGTGTCCCCCCTTAAGCAGGCATTTGACCGAGTGTGGCGTGATGCACTGTGGACGGATGACCATGAAGAAATACAACATGGGTCGAAAGCTGATTTGCACCATCAAACACAAAAGCTGATTTGCACCATCAAACACAAAAGCTGATTTGCACCATCAAATACAAAAGCTGATCAACACCATCAAATACAAAAGCTGATTTACACCATCAAATACAAAAGCTGATCAACACCATCAAACACAAAAGCTGATTTGCACCATCAAACACAAAAGCTGATTTGCACCATCAAATACAAAAGCTGATTAACACCATCAAACACAAAAGCTGATTTGCACCATCAAATACAAAAGCTGATTTGCACCATCAAATACAAAAGCTGATCAACACCATCAAATACAAAAGCTGATCAACACCATCAAACACAAAAGCTGATTTGCACCATCAAATACAAAAGCTGATCAACACCATCAAATACAAAAGCTGATCAACACCATCAAATACAAAAGCTGATTTGCACCATCAAATACAAAAGCTGATCAACACCATCAAATACTAAAGCTGATTAACACCGCCAAACAAAAAAGCTGATCAACACCATCAAACACAAAAGCCGATCAACACCATCAAACAACTGTACGGAAAAGCCAACAGCGCAGTCCACGTTCATGGATTCGCTGGCAGCTGGTTCCACACGTCAGTTGGGATCCGTCAAGGCTGTCTTCTGTTTGCTACACCTTTCAGCATCTTCACGGAATGTATAATGACTGATGCCCTTTGAAAGGACACTCTGGCTCTATCAGCATCGGAGGATTTACCATCACAAATCTCCGATTCGCTGATGATATTGACGAGGTGTTAGCCTGTGAGAAAGAACTAGCGAAACTGGCGAACTGCTGGGACGAAACATCAAGTACGTACGGAACGGAGGTCA
>NC_134901.1:19085933-19090933 GCF_041734735.1 Babylonia areolata
AAATGAATCCATTGCGGGACAGTGTCTGACCACTAGTGTTTTGACACTTGACACACACTCTGACTGATCAGGGTTGTGACTTTGGGTTGCTGTGTCCTGTTGTCGACGGGCGCAATAGCCGAGTGGTTAAAGCGTTGGACTGTCAATCTGAGGGTCCCGGGTTCGAATCACGGTGATGGCGCCTGGTGGGTAAAGGGTGGAGATTTTTACGATCTCCCAGGTCAAACATATGTGCAGACCTGCTAGTGCCTGAACCCCCTTCGTGTGTATATGCAAGCAGAAGATCAAATACGCACGTTAAAGATCCTGTAATCCATGTCAGCGTTCGGTGGGTTATGGAAACAAGAACATACCCGGCATGCACACCCTCGAAAACGGAGTATGGCTGCCTACATGGCGGGGTAAAAACGGTCATACACGTAAAAGCCCGCTCGTGTGCATACGAGTGAACGTGGGAGTCGCAGCCCACGAACGCAGAAGAAGAAGAAGAAGAAGAAGTGTCCTGTTGTTGTTGTCCGCCTCGACTCTAAGGGCTGGTGGTACACGTTACGACTTGTTTGTCTGTCTGTCTGCCCATCTGTCTTTCTGTCTGCCTGTCTGTCTATCTGTCTGTCTGTCTGTCTTCCCGTCTTTCAACAAAGCACGCCCCGTATAGACATTAACTGGCTGATCCAGCTCAGTGTGGGCACACATACTAACTGCTACTTCACAAACTAAAGTTTCAAGCAACTCTGGGTTAAAATCGCTGTCATTACAGCTGATGGTGGTTCACAAAAGATGTTGCCATGGGGACCGGCACACTCCAGTTTTACACATGTTTTAGAAACTGGTATACGATAGAGGAAAACACTTGTCTGGTACGTGGTGTGAGAGGAAAAGAGCGAAGAAGTCTCCAACAGAGTTGTTTCAAACACTTTGAACTTGAACTGAGCTGAAGCTTTTAGACCTTTTTCAAATCTGTTGTGAGAATGGAATTGCAGCGAGGTCGACGTTAAAGACATTACGAGGGGTCGGTGTACATGAAAGAAAACATGATTTCGGCCGTGGGCTGTGAGAGTCTATGAGGCAGACTTGTTGGAACTTTTTTTTTCTTTTTTTTTCTTTTGTTTTCATGTCAATGAGACGGGGGAAAAAATAAAGGAAGCTATCGTTGAGTCGTCTGATGTAACCATGGCAGTTTGTCAGCTTTTCAAAACTGGATAGGAAACGTTATTTGACAGAACCTAAGACAACCAAGTTAAGTGAAGATTTTTTTTTTCTTTTTTTTTTCTTTTGTTGTTTGTTGTCGTTGTCGTTGTTGTTGTTGTTGTTGTAAGGCGTTCATCACATCATCTACATAGAAAATTGGTTCTGGTTAACTTCCTTTGGCTTGTCATTGGAACCCCGTGGCTTTGAACTTGTCGTCTCTTAGGAAGGAACCAAAGTCTCAAGTCTATAGCAGTCTTTGATTTTTTGTTGTTGTTGTTGTTGTTGTTGTTGTTGTTGTTGCTCGCGGAAAGTCGCCGCCTTCACGATGTATACAACTGGAGCGTTGCTCCGCACTCACCCCCTCCTCTGTACCCCCCCCCCCCCCACCCCGCACCCTCCCACCTCCGCTACTCCCATCCCCCGCCCCACCCCCTGCAGGTGTCTGCTGATGTGATGCTGTGAGGATGTGAATGCTGTTTGAGAGTGAAAGAAGGTGTGTGTGCAATGAGGAAGGGGGCGGAGGGGGGGGGGGGCGGGGGGGGGGGGGGGGGGGGGGGCGCGCGGGGGGGGGGGGGGGGCTTTCGATACAGTGTAGAAGTGCGCAAATTGCGCACATGTGGTGTGCGTGCGTGCGTGCATAATTATGTGTGTGTGTGTGTGTGTGTGTGTGTGTGTGTGTGTGTGTGTGTGTGTCTGGGGTTGGGGATGGGGGGTATGTGTGTGTGTGTGTGTGTGTGTGTGTGTGTGTGTGTGTGTGTGTGTGTGTGTGCGTTTGTGCGTGCCTACGTGTGTGTGTGTGTGTGTGTGTGTGTGTGTGTGTGTGCTTGTGTGTGCGTGTGAGTGAGTTTGTGTGTGTGTGTGTGTGTGTGTGTGTGCGTATGAATGAGTTTGTGTGTGTGTGTGTCTCTCTCTATCTGTGTGTGTGTGTGTGTGTGTGTGTGTGTGTGTGTGTGTGTGTGTGTGTGTGTGTGTGTGTGAAGAGAGTGGGGTCATCAAACTCAAAGCGATGATGGAGACAGCACAAGAGAACCGAGAGAGCAGATGATCAGGAGGGAGAATGGGACTGAATAAATGACTTAATTTCTTCTTCTTTTTTTTAATGTCATATAATAACCAAGCAATGTTGTGTTGTTCGTATTGTTGGTATTGTTGTTGTTGTTTTTGTTGTTGTTGTTGTTGTTGTTGTTGTTGTTCATCTAGCCATCAAAAGGGGAAAAACAAGAGGAAAAGACTAGGAAAATAATTAACAACAAAAAGAAAAGAAAAAAAAAGAGACAAACATGACACGAAAAAAAGGGAAGATGTCTTAAGATACGGTTGTATCATAGCATCATATTGACTGCAAAACTCTGCTGCCCGACTCTTCCTCAGAAAGAAAAGATCTGAGCACATCACTCCTATTCCTAATCAAGAAATGAAAAAAAAGTTGATACATGTGCCATTAAACGCTTCCTTTCGGTGCCTTTGCATGCGTGTGTCCTCGGAAAGTGTGCACATTATTCCTATTTTGCAACATCTCCACTGGCTCCCTGTCTCACACAGAATAAAGTATAAGATCAGCACTCTATGTTATAAATGTATTCACAAATCTGCCCCTTCCTATCTTTGTGGCTGCCTTCACCTCTACACTCAATCTCGCTCTCTACGATCGGCTTCGGATCCACTCTGTTTACGCATACCCAGATTCAAACACTCCACTGTTGGACGCCGTTCTTTCTCTGTTTTCTCTGGACCTTGTATTTGGAATGAACTTCCTCTTTCGCTTCGTCAGGTCTCCGCACTCAGCTCTTTCAAGTCTGGCCTGAAAACCCACCTCTTCACAAGATAGCCTCCCTCCCCTACCTCTTCCTTGTCTTCGGTGTCTTCAGTTTTAGAGTTACGCATGCGTGCGTGTGAATGACTGGTGAGAAAGCGCTTAGATCTGTCTCTGCACAAGATTCAGCGCTATATCTAATACCGCTATTATTATTATTATTATTACTATTACTACTACTACTACTACTACAAATCAGGACCAACGTCTCGCCCACACACCACCCTTCTCGAAATAGACCACAGCCACGAGCAACTTGACCATAAAGAGCGAAATGCCAGTAGGTCGTTAAACGCACCAGTATGACTACAAATCATGGACAGACCACATGAGCAATTGTACACATACACGCAAATACTTTTTTTTTTTTTTTTTTTTTAAGAGAAAATGAGGAAGAGAGTGTTGGAAGAGAGAAAGTGGAGAGGGCAAGAGAAAAAGAGGGGGGGGGGAGGGGAAGAGAGATAAAAAGAAATGGAGAAGGGGGAAGGGGGAGAAAGAGAGAAAGAGAGAGAGAGAGAGAGAAGGGGGAAGGGGGAGAGAGTGAGAGAGAAAGAGAGAGTGAGTTAATGGGGGAGAGGGGAGAGAGAAAGAGAGAGAGGTGGGAGAGAGAGAGAGAGAGAGAGAGAGAGAGAGAGACAGACGGACAGACAGAGACAGAGAGACATATATTAGATTGAGAGGAGAGAGGGGGGGTTCAGACACTACTTCCTTGCACTTTCTTTTTTTAAATGACGGGACTGCAAGCAGTTGTTTGAAGATACTGGATCTTCCCCTCTGATAAAAAAAAAAAAAAAAAAAAAAAAAAAAATTGCAGAGGATCAGTGTGACTAAGACACGAAACGGACGGCTTGGCTGGCTTTTAAAGTTTTACGCGCTGTGGGTGTCATCTTTTTGTTTGTATATATGTGTATATGTATGTTTAACCCTTTGACTGCTGCAGCATCCTGATGAAGCGAAACCTGTGTGTAGCACCAGTCTTTACTATATTTCCTACTTCTTCTTTTTTTTTTCTTCTAAAATCTAATTTTCAATGATATCATTGATTCTACTGACTCTTCTTGACAATAGGAAGAGGAGAAGGAGGAGAAGGAGAAGAACAAGGAGGAGGAGGAGAAGAAAAAGAGAAAAAGAGGAAGGAGGAGTAGGGGAACAACAACAACATCTACTACTACTACTACTACTACTACTACTACTACTACTACTACTACTTCTACAACAACAACAACTCCTACTAGTACTACCAGAAGAAGGAGAAGAAGAAGTCTAAATAAATATTGGTGACCGAAATCCTGAAATACAATCTCAGCGGTATCTCAACTAGGTGACACAGCCCTTCTCTAACGGCCATCCTTGTTAGCAACAGTCAAGGGGTTAAATGGTATGTTTGTTTTGTGTGTTTTTTGTTTGAATCCATATACAAGCGGAGATTACGATAGTGGTGGTGGTGGTGGTGGTGGCGGTGATGATGGTGATGATAAAGTGGTGATCAAGACTGTTGTATGTCCCACTCTTTTCCGAGAAATGAGGATGGTATGGTGACGGCGATAACTTTAATTAACACCACCACCACCTCCACCACCACCGACATCACGCCTGCTGCCGCAACTGCTGCTACTGTTGCTGCTACAACCACTTACGACATTTGACAGATTTTTTTTTTTTTTTTTTTTTTTTTTATTTTTTTTTTTTTTTTTTTTTTTTTTTAAAGATCCAAAGATACTGAACATGGAAAATACATATGAAGGAAAGTCCGTATTGCAAAGTTTATGTGGAGCAGTTTCGTGCTCTTATTTAGTTCGTAATGTCCTTCTCCCTCCCCCCCCTCGCCCTCCCGCCCCCCCCTCTCTCTCTCTCTCCCCTCTCCCTGTCTCTCTGTCTGTCTGTCTCTCTCCCTCTATCTCTCTCTCTCCTCGCTCGTTCTCCTCTTTCCATCTACTTCTACCTCTCCAATCACCGCCCCTCCCCCTCTCTCTCTCTCTTTTTTCTTTCCTTCCCTTCC
>NC_134901.1:19095933-19123433 GCF_041734735.1 Babylonia areolata
TCTATAGATTTTTGCCAGGAACAACCCTTTCGTTGCCGTGGGTTCTTTTACGTGCGCTAAGTGCATGCTAGCACACGGGACCTCGGTTTATCGTCTCATCCGAATGACTAGCGTCCAGACCACCACTCAAGGTCTAGTGGAGGGGGAGAAAATATCCGGGCGGCTGAGCCGTGATTCGAACCAGCGCGCTCAGATTCTCTCGCTTCCCTAGGCGGACGCGTTACCTCTAGGCCATCACTCTCGCTGATCCATGTTTCCGCTCTGCTTCGTGCCAGCCTTCATGGCCATTGCTGAAGAGTCAGTTTAGAGAGAGTTTCAGTTTCAGTGTCAGTAGCTCAAGGAGGCGTCACTGCGTTCGGACAAAACCATATACGCTACACCACATCTGCCAAGCAGATGCCTGACCAGCAGCGAAACCCAACGCGCTTAGTCAGGCCTTGAGAAAAAAAAAGAAAAAAAAGGGGGAATAAATAATAGATAAGCTTACATAAATAAATAAATAATAATTATAATATAGAAAAAGGTAGTAGTAGTAGTAGTAGTAGTAGTAGTAGTAGTAGTAGTAGTAGTAATAATAATAAATAATAATAATAATAATAATAATAATAATGATAATAATAATAATAATAGAGAGTGCAGTGGAGAAACAAAATTTTCACCAAGCAGGATCGGAGGAGGATGCTTTCTGGTCATTAACTCTCTCCATACGAACGGCGAAAGAGACGACGTTAACAGCGTTTCAGCCCATTTACCATCATCAAAATATTGCAAGCGGAAGGCTCTTATACTGAAGACGTGAATGTTGACAAAGAATACCACAATTCTGACGACGGAAGCTAAAGGTTGGGTCATTCAGACACCCACTGGACACCCGAGGGGTTTGTGTAGAGGAGAAAAGAGGACTGGCCGTACTGAGTGAGTTAAACACAGCACAGCAAGTAGTCCTCCTCCGACTGTGAGAACGGGAGACATTGTGGGCTCCTTTCCCACCAGACTCTTCAGACTGAGACTGCCCCCCCCCCCCCCCCAACTGATGAATGCCCATGCGGTATGGGTTCGCAGACACTACAGCATTTACTTCAGTTCTGCCCAATTCTTTTTTGTGTGCACTGAGGAGGAAAATCTGGCTCCTGTGCGGAGGAACTCCACGAGACGCTCTGGGGACCACCTGCTGCACTGCAGAGGACGGCTGACTTGAGCTGCAGACCGGATGGACCATCTGACAGCATGGACCGGGGAACGCGGAAGAAGAAGAAGAAGAAAAAAAAAATAATGGTATTTATATAGCGCTGAATCTTGTGCAGAGACAAATCAAAGCGCTTTCGCACCAGTCATTCACACGCATGCATAACTCTAAAACCGTAGAAAGTAAAGACAAGGAAGAGGCAGGCAAGGGAGGCTATTTTGGGAAGAGGTGGGTTTCAAGGCCAGACTTGAAAGAGCTGAGTGTGGAGACTTGACGAAGCGAAAGAGGAAGTTCATTCCAATCGCAGGGTCCACAGACAGAGAAAGAACGGCGGCCAACAGTGGAGTGTTTGAATCTGGGTATGCGTAAACAGAGTGGATCCGAAGCCGATCGTAGTGAGCGAGATGGAGTATAGAGGTGAAGGCAGCCGCAGAGATAGGAAGGGGCAATTTTGTGAATGCATCTATAACATAGAGTGCTGATCTTGTACTTTATTCGGTGTGAGACAGGGAGCCAGTGGATATGTTGCAAAAGAGGAGTGATGTGCTCAGATCTTTTCTTTATAAGGACGAGTCGGGCAGCAGAGTTTTGTATGCGCTGAAGAAGGAGAAGGAGGAGAAGATGAAGAAGAAGGAGAAGAAGAAGTGTCTATTGCCCCCAGCCTGACTGAATGTGACCGTGGATTCTTCTGGTTATGCACTGCCTGAAGATCCAGTCAGAAGGAAGGACTGCTCACATCACGTGCATTATGTGTGGCTGTGGTGGACACAATCCTGGGCAGTCTGACCATGTTCTCAAATAGTGCATGAAGGACGTGCAAGTCAGACAGTTATCGTGGTTCTACTGTATATCAAAGGGTTTGCTTTTTTTTCCTTGATCTCTTGTCTGTCTGTGTCTCTGTTTCTTTTTTTTCTGTTTCTGTCTGTCCGTCTGTTTCTGCCTCTGCCTCTGTTTCTCTGTCTGTCTGTTTCTGCCTCTGCCTCTGTCTGTTTCTGCCTCTACCTCTCTCTGTTTATCTGTCTGTCTGTCTGTTTCTGCCTCTGCCTCTCTCTGTTTATCTGTCTGTCTGTTTCTGCCTCTCTCTGTTTATCTGTCTGTCTGTTTCTGCCTCTGCCTCTCTGTTTTTCTGTCTGTATGTCTGTCTATTTCTGCCTCTGGCTCTCTCAGTTTCTCTGTCTGTTTCTGCCTCTGTCTCTCTCTGTTTCTCTGTCTGTCTGTCTGTATGTCTGTTTCTGCTTCTGCCTCTCTCTGTTTTTCTGTCTGTCTGTCTGTCTGTTTCTGCCTCTGCCTCTCTCTGTTTTTCTGTCTGTCTGTTTCTGCCTCTACCGCTCTCTCTGTTTCTCTGTCTGTCTGTCCGTCTCTCTCTCTCTCTCATCCGTGTCTCTCTTCCTCCTCCCACCTACCTCCTTCTCTCTCTCACTTGTTGAGGGAATGTCACCAGTTTTTATTTTCAAACACAGATTTGTGCACTGTCTTGATAAGATATTTCTCTCTTTCAGCTGTGATGCGAGGAAATGCACCCCTTTATATCTATTAAGTATAGTGAAATTCCAGTCAGCAGATAGATTTTTATACTTTATAAAAATATAGATATATATCTATTATTCCTCGCAGCATTTACTTAGACAAAAGAGCCCTCTTTTGCAATAGTGACACTCGGTTTACAGATCAACCTTTGGAAAAAAAAAAACAAAAAAAAAAACAAAAAAAAAAACAACCCCCCCAAAAACACAACCACAAAAAATCATCTAGACTGCAAGCACTAATGCTGCGAGGGTAAATAATTGCTCGTACTGCTGTTCTGGTGTGCTGCTCAGGTATACTTTCCCCCCCCCGCCCCCCCCTCCCCCCCCACCCCCTCTACCACCCTTCCAAACCTACCTACATTCCCAGCGCCCGTAACCCCACCACTCCACCACCCCACCACCACTCCTCCTCCGTGCCCCACCCCCACCCCCACCCCCACCCACACACACACCAAGGTCCAGGGACTGACTGCAGGGCAGACGATGGAGCTCAATAGTATTCAGCTCAGTGGGTCAGACGAAGAGCGTCCTAATTTCCCCAGGGCACAGACAGACGGTGTGGGCAAGTCTGGACGTTCTCCTCCTGTGTGCGACCTCTGTTCTCCAGTGCACAGATGCAATGATTTTAGACTAGTTTTTTTTTTCTTTACTTTTTTGGGGGGGTACCATTAAAAAAATGAACACACACACGCACACACACACACACACACACACACACACACACACACACACACACACACACACAGTGCAGCTTAATAAATCACAGATTGACATAAGCTTACTGTTGGGCCAACAGCAAAGTAAGAGCTGTAGGATCAATGGTTTCTCCATTGCAACGGGAAGTCATTTACAGCTTCTTTGTGTGTGTGTGTGTGTGTGTGTGTGTGTGTGTGTGTGTGTGTGTGTGTGTGTGAAGAACTATGACTCAAAACTAGGAGGCAGGATTGCTGCACTGGCTCTCAGTGATGCAGCCTTGGGGGCGAGTTGGCTTTTGGGAACCATCCCCAACGCCGACTGTCCTGAAGCCCTCTTGGCCGAGAGTGGGGCAGGACACTTTCGTCAATAATTTAATTCCAGCCTTGGTAGTTGGGACGACAGTTGCTTCCTCTGCTGTTCTGATGGTAACAGGCGTACGTACGTCAGTTTCCTCGGAAACTGATGCCCTTGACCGCTCTCGCTGGAGGATGCTGTGCTCTAGCGGCATAAAGACGTTTGAAAACAAGAGAACGCTGGCCATCAAGGAGAAGCGTGAGCGAAGGAAGCAGGAAGGAAGCTCAACTTCTGGAGACGTTTTCCCTTGCAACACCTGTGGGAAGTGCCGCGCATCCAGAATCGGCCTCTTCTCCCATATGAGAGCCACACACCGACAGATAAGCCTGCCAGCCTACTCATCCGTCGGACCGACGGGAGACTCCATCAAACGTACGTACACGACTGACTGTCATACGAATACGAATCGGACGTGGTTGCTTCGACGAGTGTGTGTGTGTGTGTGTGTGTGTGTGTGTGTGTGTGTGTGTGTTTAATTTTTATTTATTTTTATTTTTTTATTACATTGGTGGTTTGTGTCTGCTGAACCGAGAAAAGAGGATTTTTGGTTCAGAATGATCAAACTCTTTCTCTTCCTCTCTCGTTCGCTCGCTCGCTCTCCCTGTCACTAAATGTATTTGTCAGTTATCCAGTCAGTTTGCTAATTTTGTTTTGTTTTGGATACCTTACTTACCCTCGCCGTTAAGGACACAGTTCTTTTTTTTTTTTTTTTACTCCAAAGTTGAAGCCATCATTGAAACTAAAACAAGGGAGTTAACTATGTTTCTCTCGCAGGAATTTGCTTCGAGCATGCCGTACAAAGCTTCTCTCTCTCTCTCTCTCTCTCTCTCTCTCTCTCTGTGAATTTGCTTTGAGCATGCAGAGCAAAGCTTCTCTCTCTCTCTCTCTCTCTCTCTCTCTCTCTCTCTCTCTCTCTCTCTCTCTCTCTCTCTCTCTCTCTCTGTGAATTTGCTTTGAGCATGCAGAGCAAAGCCTCTCTCTCTCTCTCTCTCTCTCTCTCTCTCTCTCTCTCTCTCTCTCTCTCTCTCTCTGTGTGTGTGTGTGTGTGTGTGTGTGTGTGTTCGATTCTTCTTGTTTTTATAGTTAATTGTGTTGTGTGGTATTGCATTTTTTTTGTCACAAGTCTATCCGGCCACTCTCTCAGCCCCCAGGGAAAAAAGAGAGCGTTGCATCATCACACACTGCAACGCCACACTTACTCTGTTTTCCTTCTGTTGTTTGTTTGTTGGTTTCGTTGTTTATTTATATATTTATTTTATTTTATTTATTTTTTGCTCGTCCTGTCTGCAAAGTTCTTTCGCCACCGTCTGTATTGCAGACCCTGACCCCCCCCACCCCCCTCCTCCCCAACTCCTCCCCCCCCCATCCCCTTTCCTTCCTCCCTCACCCCCCACCCCCCTTCCCCTCGGGGGACACAGGTCAGGGGAGACCACTGCAGGTTCAGACAGAGTCGCTGATTTCCCTTGGTGGGTCAGGCCGCAGTCTGATCGTCTGCACTCTCTCCTGTCTGCACTTTCACTTTCTCTTTCTCCTCCTCCTCCTCCACCTCCACCTCCTCCTCCACCTCCTCCTCCTCCTCCTTGTTGTTGTTCCTGCCGCCAGCGACCTCCTGTGGAGGAGGCTGACAGGTGCTCGTTTGCTAGTTGAGTTGTTTGTCAGAAGCACCGTATCGCGCCGTGAGGTGTGTTGTGTTGGGTTGTGTGTGTGTGTGTGTGTGTGTGTGTGTGTGTGTGTGTGTGTGTGTGTGTGTGTGTGTGTGTGTGTGTGTGCATGATTGTGTTTGTGGTGGGTGGGAGATGACCTTTGTGTTTGATTGCGAGTTACAAATAGCGGCTGGCTCAGAGAGTATATATATATATATATATATCACACTCACTCATTCCCTCGACCGCTGGGGTCGTTGGGGGGACATGAGGAAGATGTCATAGCTCGCCACGCCGTTCTGTTGGCAGCTGTCGTGAGGAGATCTGGCATCGTCATTTTGGTCCATTCCTTGACGTTGTCAGACCAGCTCTTTTTCTGCCGCCCCCGTCTACAGTCCCTTGCAGGTTGGTTTTGGAGAGGGTGTTATGTCGTATGACGTGACCAAATCATGCCATCTTCCGTCGTTTGACAGTCACCAGCAGTGGTTCTTGGGGCCCAACAAGGTTGCTGACCAGGTTCCGCACATAGTCATTGGTCTTGTGCTCCTTGTAGGAGATGATATATATATATATATATATATATATATATATATATATATATATATATATATATATATATATATATATATCAGTTATCCCTGTTATTCCAGTTGCGGAGACCCAGCCTTTGACACACAACAGACCGACCTATAAAGGAATCTGGTGACCAGTAGTTCTTTTGTGCTGCGCCCCAGTGACTCTTCCCAGAGTCAGGGGAGGTGGAGGAGAAGAAGGAGAAGGAGGAGGAGGAGGGAGGAGAAGAAACAAGAAGAAGGAGGAGGGAGAAGGAGAAGAAGAAGAAGAAGAAGAATCACCACCACCACCACCACCACCACCACCCTGGTTCATTACAGCTGGGGGAGGGGGGGAGCCGGGGTGGTGGGGGCTGGGGGGGGGGGGGGTGGGGGTTAGTATGCAGTCCACACTTGCAGGCTCAAGACCGCACTGTCAGTCACAGTCACTGATTTCTCTTGGGGACAGGAGCGGTACAGTGGGGGTGGGGGTGGTGGGTGGGGTGGGGGTTGGGGGTTGTTGGTTGTCTCCCCCCCACTTCGCTCCCCCCTCCCCCACACACCCCACACTCCTCCTCCCCTCTCCTAACCTCTCGGGTGGCCTTCCTATGGATCGGACACCCAGTTAGTGCTGAGCAGTACAGGAGAAAGTAGAGTATCTTGATCGTCTCGAACAGGATCAGTAGTTTTCACAGCAGCAACAAAATTTGGGATGGGGCGGTTGGTGAATAGGTGGACATTGTATTGTCTTGTATTGTATTGTATTGTATTGTATTGTATTGTATTGTATTGTTCTTTTTTTCTCACAGCACATTTCTCTGTGAGAAACTTCGGGCTGCTCTCCTCAGAGAGAGCGCGTCGCTACACTTAGAGCTCCACACTTTTTCTTTTTTTTCTGCCTGCAGTTTTATATTTGTTTTCCTATCGATGTGGATTTTTCTACAGAATTGTTTTTCTTTCCAGGGACAACTCTTTTGTTGTCGTGGGTTCTTTTACGTGGCGCTAAGTGCATGCTGCACACGAGACCTCGTTTTATCGTCTCATCCGAATGACTAGCGTCCAGACCACCACTCAAGGTATAGTGGAGAGGGGCTGGGGTCGGGTGGGTGGGCTGGGTGGGTGGGGGGGGGGATACTGTCGACTATGGGATTCGAACCAGTGCGTTCAGATTCTCTCGCTTCCTAGGCGGACGCGTTACCACTTGACCACGCCAACACTCCACACAGGGCTTCTTCTTCTTCATCCCACCCTCTCCCCTCCCACTATAACGATGTGAAGAGCCATTGGGAAGCGACACAGCAGAAGAACTGTTCGCCAGATTCCTCCTGTTTTGTCCGTCGGTTGTGTGTGAAAAAAAAACAAGGCCCCCGCGGTTCTGTCCGAATGTTGGTGTTTTTTGGGTTTTTTTTTTTTAACCGTCCATTCTACAAGGTCGTAAATATAGGAAACGAGAGAATCTAAGCGCGCTGGTTCGAATCACAGTTCAGCCGCCGATATTTTCTCCCCCTCCACTAGACCTTGAGTGGTGGTCTGGACGCTAGTCATTCGGATGAGATGATAAACCGAAGTCAGGTGTGCAGCATGTACTTAGCGCACGTAAAAGAACCCACGACAACAAAAGGGTTGTTCCTGGAAAACATTATGTAGAAAAATCCACTTCGATAGGAAAAACCAATCAAACTGCACGCAGGAAAAAAAAAAAAAAAGGTCGGTGCTGTAGTGTAGCGACGCGCTCTCCCTGTGGAGAGCAGCCGGAATTTCACTCATACAGACAAATCTGTTGTGAGAAAAAAAGATATACAAATACAAACACAACTAAAGTCTATTTATTGTTGTTGGCGTTGTTGTTTGTTAATTCTGTCTCCACCCCCCCCCACCCCCACCCCCCGCCCCCCGTCTCCCTCGTCTCCCTCCTTCTTCCACAGTTCCACGGAGGACTGTTTCAGTCATTAGATCTCGTTTCGTGGTCATACTGACGTAGGTTTTTGTTGTTGTTTGTTTGTTTGTTGTTTTATTTCTTGACTAATGTCAGTAGTTCTTCACAATGGTCCAATGTGCTGCTTGACGCTTTCAGCACACTGCCACAATTGCTTTTTTTTTGCAAACCAACCCAGAAAAAATAAAATAATAAAATTTAAAAAAAACACAAACAAACAAAAAACAACAAGGGCTCTGACGACAGACGGACAGTAACTGTCCATGGTCATTACACTGCTGGAACACGTGTTTTATTTATTTTGGTGTTTGTTTTTTTTCAGTTTTTTTTTCTTCCTCCGTCTCTCTCTCTCTCTCTCTCTCTCTCTCTCTCTCTCTCTCTCTCTCTCTCTCTCCCTCTCCCTCCCTCACGACCCCATGCCCCAACGGGTTCCTTTAGATGATTGTTTTCGCACGCAAAACCCATTAGATTTTGTTACTGTGGTCATAGGTGGACATATGAGAGAGGGGAATCGCTTCTTTATTTATTTATTTATTTATTTATTTTATTTTATTTATTTATTGTTTTCTTGAGGCACTGCTTTGCCGAGTTCTGTGACTGATCGTTGTACAGGCTGAGAAGTGGGGGTGGGGGTAGCGTTCTTACTGTATCGTTCAGCTATATGTCAGTCCGTCTGTCTGTCTGTCTGTCACTTTGTCTGTCTCTCTTTCTCTTCTCTTCTCTCTCTTCTCTCTCTCTCTCTGTCTTTTTCTTCTATCTCTGTCAGTCTATCTATCTATCTATCTATATGTCTGTCTGTCTGTCTGTCTGTCTGTCTGTCTCTTCCTGCTCCAACTCTCTCTCTCTTTCTCTCCATCTATCTCTCTCTCTGTCTTCCTGCCCCCCCCCCTCTCTCTATCTCCATCTCTCTTTCACTCTCTCTGTACCTCTCTCTCTCTCTCTCTCCCTGCCCCCCTCCCCTCTTTCTCTCTCTCTCTTTCAATAGGTTAATTACGTTGAAAAAAAGTGAAAAAAAGAGAATGCCTTTGTTTCCGTTAACTGGAAAAATGGATGGTCGAGTGTTAGTTTATTTGACTCCAAATCCGTTTCTTTTCTGTGTTTAGCTTGTTTCATCCATGTTATTTTCATCATTATTGATTAGATTGCACCCGGCACCCCCATGTCATAGCTGATGACATTAAATCCTTCACTGTTCAGTGTGTCTGTTTCCAATCTGTCTCAGTCAACAATTGCTTCTCTCTGTCTCTCTCTTTCTGTCTTTTTCCGATCTTTCTCAGTCAACAATTGCTTCTGTCCTCTTGTCCCACCCTCAACCATCAGATGTTCCTCTGTTCGTCTGTCTGTCTGTCTGTCTGTCTCTCTCTGTCTGTCTTTTTCTTCTATCTCTGTCAGTCTATTTGTCTATCTATCTGTCTATCTATCTATCTCTTCATGCTCCAGCTCTCTGTCTCTCTCTCTCTGTCTCTCTCTCTCTCCATCTATCTCTCTCCCTCTGTCTTCCTGCCCCCCCCCCCATCTCTCTCTCTCTCCCTTTCACTCTCTCTCTCCCTCTCTCTCTCTCCCTCTCTCTCTCTCTCCCTGCCCCCTCCCCCCCCTCTCTCTCTCTTTCAATAGGTTAATTACGTTGAAAAAAAAGAAGAAAAAAAAAAGAGAATGCCTTTGTTTCCGTTAACTGGAAAAAATGGATGGTCGAGTGTTAGTTTATTTGACTCCAAATCCGTTTCTTTTCTGTGTTTAGCTTGTTTCATCCATGTTATTTTCATCATTATTGATTAGATTGCACCCGGCACCCCCATGTCATAGCTGATGACATTAAATCCTTCACTGGTCAGTGTGTCTGTTTCCAATCTGTCTCAGTCAACAATTGCTTCTCTCTGTTTCTCTCTCTGTCTCTCTCTTTCTGTCTGTTTCCAATCTGTCTCAGTCAACAATTGCTTCTGTCCTCTTGTCCCACCCTCAACCATTAGATGTTCCTCTGTTCGTCTGTCTGTCTGTCTGTCTGTCTGTCTGTCTCTCTCTCTCTCTCTCTCTCTCTCTCTCTCTCTCTCTCTCTCTCTATATATATATATATATATATGTGTGTGTGTGTGTGTGTGTGTGTGTGTGTGTGTGTGTGCGTGCGTGCGCGCGTGCGTGTGTGTGTGTGTGTGTGTGTGTGTGCTTTGACAAAAGCAGAAATATTTCAAACAAAATAATCAAACCACCTCACCTCAGGCCCATAACTACAAAGTAGTCGTTGGGGGAAGCCTGAGGACCGCAGACGCAACCTCCCTTCTCCATCTGTCTCTGTCGGCAGCCGCCGGCAGCAGCTCACGTGTGTGGAGTCCGGTCCATTGTTTGAAGATCTCATGCCAGTTCTTCCGCTGTCTTCCTCTTCTTCTCCCGCCCTCGATGGTGCCTTGCATGATTGTTTTGGACAAGCTGGTGTGTCGAGTGTTGTGTCCAAACCACATCAGCTTGCGTCTCTTCACAGTTGAAAGGAGAGGTTCCTGAGGTCCAGCAAGGTTCTCAGTTCTGCTCCGTACACCTCATGACATCTGAAACATCCAAAGCTGCGGTAAAATTAAAAAGAAATCATCGACAAATTTAGTAGTGCCCAATCTTAATATTCTTTTTGTATCGCAGTTCCTGCAACTCAGAATGTGTGTCTGTGTCTACTTTCATTTTTTCTCCTCTCCTGTTATTCGATCGAGATAGTACCAGGAGGAAAGACAGGCACACACACACACAGCCACATGTGTTGAACAGTGAACGATGTGTTGACATAGGAGGGGTGCCTGTCGTTAGTCTGTGGTCTGCACGTGGAGTGATCGGAAGGAGAGAGAGAGAGAGAGACAGGCAGAGAGAGAGAGAGAGAGAGGAGGAGGGGGGGGGGGGCTGCTCGCCCATGGTTTCCTGGCAGTCCCACACTTTATCGCAACGTGGTACCCCCAAGTGGACACACACACACACACACACACACACACACACACACACACACACACATCCTCTCTCTCTCTCTCTGTGCAAAATCTGCATCTGAGGCAATAAATATACGGAAAACGTCTATCATCGGTCCAAATACTCATTAATCATTTGAAAATTAGTATCGGTTCTATGAGGGAAAAAAGCATGGATAAAAAAGGAAGGGCTACATTTGGATGGTCAATCTCGACATTGTAATTATTTGATGTGTTCGTATTGATATGATGGGTTTTGATGTTGAGGCATGAATAATTATTTCAGGATTTATATGTACTTTAGTTTGTGTTTGTATTGATAGGATGTGTGTGGATGTAACATGCGTAAATATTTATTATATGATTTATCTGTTCTTTGTTTTCTGTGTACTGTCCAAACCTTGGAGACGAACGACTGAAACAAAACGGCACATTACCCGCCCGTTACACGTATTTAAAAGCTAATGACAAAGTGCTGAAGTGTCGCAAATCTCTTATTAGTTTATGTTGTTTCAATTTTGTTTTTTGTTGTTTTTTTCCCTGCGTCTCTTCTTTCTGTTCCATTTTTATCTGTTTTGTACCATTTTGTTCTGTTGAGTGCCTACTATGTCACCAGAGCTTTTCAGCTAATGACAATCAACATTTCAGTGTTCAGTGTTCTCTCTCTCTCTCTCTCTCTCTCTCTCTCTCTCTCTCTCTCTCTCTTCACGAGAAAGCATTGGATTGTGCAAAAGCCTGGTCGTTCCCCTCTTGCCACGCTTCCTCACAACTGCTAGAAATCGTCGGGAAGGGGTGGGGGTGGAGGACGGGGGGTGGGGTGGGGGGGGGGAGTCGTTCCTATGCTTTCTTGCAATGGGTGAGAAAGCGGTTGAGCACCCCCCCACCCCCCAACAAACACACACACACACACACACAACCACCCAACCCCCTTTTCTTTTTATTGTTGAATGAATGATGAATAAATCAAAATATTTCTTTTCTCATCAGGGATGGTTTCCTGTCTTTTCACAAGACAAATCTGAGAGAAAATATGAGAGAGTAAAAAAAAGACGAGAGACATAGAGAGAGAGAGAGAGAGGGGGGGGGATGGGGGTGGGAAGAGAGAGAAAGCATGAGACAGAGGGAGAGAGGGGAGGGAGATAGAAGGGGAGTAATGCCAACAAACGATCATGATGATGTAGATGATGTTAGCGGAGACTTCGACAGTTATATGGCACAAGATCATTTTATAGTGTGTGTGTGTGTGTGTGTGTGTGTGTGTGTGTGTGTGTGTGTGTGTGTCTGCCTTTCTGCCTGTCTGTCTGTTTGTCTGTGTCTGGGTGTGTGTTCCTGTGATTTGTTAGATCAAGACAGTGGTGGGTTAGCCAGGCACACACACACACACATACAGCCACATGTGTTGAACGGTCTTCAGACGTGAACGATATGTTGACATTGGAGGGGTGTGTGTGGCTTGGGGGGCTGGGGGGTGGGGGTTGGGGGGGGGTGGGGGGGGGGGATGTCTGTGTTTGTCGACAGTCTGTAGTCTACATGTGGAGTGATTGGAAAGAAAACAAAGAGAGGACTTCAGTTGTTGTTTTTCTTCTCCCCACTGAGACCATTGAAACGTTTTTCCGCTTTGTCCTCTGCCCAGTTTCTTAATCTTCATGTTAGTTTACAAAGTGTGTGTGTGTGTGTGTGTGTGTGTGTGTGTGTGTGTGTGTGTGTGTGTGTGTGTGTGTGTGTGTGTGTGTGTGTGTGTGTGTGTGTGTGGGTGTGTGTGTGCGTGCCTGCGTGCTTGTGTGTGTGTGTGTGCGTGCGTGCTTGTGTGTGTGTGTGTGTGTGTGTGTGTGTGGAGGGTAAGGGGACTTGGGTGTGTGTGGGGGAGTGGGGGGTGGGGTGGAGGGGAAGATGTACCCACTGTGTTGTCTTACTTGCTTCTGTGTATTTAGCCTTATGCTTTGCTTTTTTTTTTTTTCTATCTTTTGTCCAACATTTGTCATGTTGCGAGTGTGTTGAACTTCGCTGTTGGCTGAGATATTGTGAAGGGTGAGTGACGAGCCTGTAGATGTACAGTTTTATTTCCAAATCGATGAATAAAGATGTATTGTGTTGCATTGTAATGTACTGTGTTGTATTGCCTGGAAACTGCTTCCGTCATTTGCATTACACGCTCCTTGATAGTAATAATAATCATGATAATAATGATCATCATGATAATAATTATGATGGTAATAATGTACATTAATTTGCATAGCGCCCTTTCTCTCTAAGAAGAGCTCAGGGCGCTTTACACAGGGGGAAAAAATTACATAAATCATTTATGACCACCCTTTCTCAAAACCCTACCCTCCCCCCCCGCGCCCCAATCCCCACCCCCACACCCATCCTCTCTCCCTGTCTCTCACTCTTCATGTATCCTGAAAGTGAGGTATGAATAGCACTTGCATTAGTTTGTTCGTCTGCCTGTCTGTCTCTCTGTTTGTCCGGTTTCTTCTTCTTCTTTTTCTTTTTCTTCTTCTGCGTTCACTCGTATGCACACGAGTGAGCTTTTACGTGTATAACCGTTTTTACCCCGCCATGTAGGCAGCCATACTCCGTTTTCGGGGGTGTGCATGCTGGGTATGTTCTTGTTTCCATAACCCACCGAACGCTGACATGGATTACAGGATCTTTAACGTGCGTATTTGATCTTCTGCTTGCATATACATAGGAAGGGGGTTCAGGCACTAGCAGGTCTGCACATATGTTGACCTGGGAGATCGTAAAAATCTCCACCCTTTACCCACCAGGCGCCGTCACCGTGGTTCGAACCCGGGACCCTCAGATTGACAGTCCAACGCTTTAACCACTCGGCTGTTGCGCCCGTCGCTTGTCCGGTTTCAACTTGACCATCGACTCAAGTCTGCACGTCACTGCAGGTTGTGGTCAAACTGACCAGTTCTAGTGGCGGTCCTGTCAGAATAGATCCACGTAACGCGAACAGCAGCGGCTGACCGAAACTCCCGAGGTTGTTGCAGCCACTGATGCAAAGAGAGAGAGAGAGAGAGAGAGAGAGAGAGTGTGTGTGTGTGTGTGTGTGTGTGTGTGTGTGTGTGTGTGTGTGTGTGTGTGTGTGTGAAAATTGGTTTCTTTGGAAAAGAAGGTAATTTTGTGTATTAGTTTTGTTTGTTTGTTTGTTTGTTTTTAAACGGAATAAATGGGCGTGTCACCGTTTATGCTGGGACCGACTTCATGGACTGACGACTTGCGTTTGTACATGCCGTTATAACTGTTTGGAACGGGTTCATTATTCAAAAAAGCTACTGTGAATGTATGCGTTGTCAGAATTGTTGGCAACGGGTTTATTATTATTATTCAAAAGCTATATCAACGTGTTCATTTCTAGTGTTTGACCGCGTTACCTGCTTTCTTTTCACCTCAAAAACTCATTTTGTATAAATAGAACGCATTATAAATACCTGTTATGATAATGATGATGATGATGATGATGATGACGATGACTATAGTGATGATGATATCGTCATCATCATCGTCATCGTCGTTGTCGTCGTCGTCGTCCTCCTCCTTCTTCTCCTCCTCGTCCTCTTCCTTCTTCTCCTCCTCCTCCTCCTCTTCCTTCTTCTCCTCCTCCTCCTCCTCTTCCTTCTTCTCCTCCTCCTCCTCTTCCTTCTTCTTCTGCTCCTCCTCCTCCTCCTTCTTCTTCTTCTGCTCCTTCTTCTCATTAAACATTACTATCCACGTTAGTAAAAGACGGTTTTGTGGGCATTCATCACTTAACTCCCACAGAGAGGTAGCTTTAGTTTTCTGGGCTTGTTTGTGAACGGAATCCGTCGCTTCCAAGTTTTCTTTAAGGAGTATAGCAAAGTTCCCTCGTCAGTGTGTGTCTTTGAATAGTGCATGGGGGGGAAATCCGCTTGTTTTCGTCCACAACAAGAAGTTGTTTTCCTTAAGTTCTTTAAGTTCTTTGTTTTCTCGGAGGCATCTGCTGATGTCCCTCTTGTGTATGTGTGTGTGTGTGTGTGTGTGTGTGTGTGTGTGTGTGTGTGTGTGCGTGTGCGTGCGTGTGTGTGTGTGTGTGTGTGTGTGTGTGTGTGTGTGTGTGTGTGTGTGTGTGTGTGTGAAGAACGCTTTTGTACTGTACACGTGTATGGTGTGAAGTGGTGTGTGTGTTTGTGTGTGTGTGTGTGTGTGTGTGTGTGTGTGTGTGTGTGTGTGTGTGTGTGTGTGTGAGAGAGAGAGAGAGAGAGAGAGAGAGCGACAGAGAGACAGACAGACAAAGAAAGAGACAGAAAGAGAGACACTGTAATGAAGATTCATTACGCACACACACACACACACACACACACACACACACACACACACACACACACACACACACACATATATATATATATATATATGTCACGGCTCGTGGGCGATCTGCGTGCATGCCTGTCTACATTTTTTTCCCCTTCTCTTTTCCCCCTTTCTCTCTCCCTTCTTCCCCCCCCCCCCCCCTCTCTCTCTCCCTTCTCCTCCTCTCTCCCCCTTCTTCTCCTCTTTCTCCCTTCTCCCCCCTCTTTCCATCCCTCTCCTTCACCTCCCTCTCTCCTTCGTGCTTTTGCACGTGTGGCATGTCCCTTCTCCTGAACGGTTTTTTTTTTTTCGAACTCTGAGCGAGTTCAGGAGTCAATCTGGTTAGGAGAGAGAGATTGCTCTGGGCTGTTGAGGCCAAGCTTCGCAGAGAGACGGGTCGCCGTTCCAGCGTGCGTGCTGTAGGGCGCCGTCGATGAAGTAGTGGGGGCGTTTCCCTTTGTCACCCCTTCTTCTGGATTTGTCTGTTTCACTCTGGGCCAGTGACGTGCCTGGTGACAGGTGAGGGAGTCTGTGTTTGTTGTCGTAACATTTAGTGATGTGACTTGTGATTAAGAGTGAGATTTAGGTTGCTTGTAAGGTTAGTGTGATGTTTTTTTAGTGGATATCTTTTAAATACAGTATTCTTTTACTTCTAAATATAGGGGGGAATTAGTAAATTTGTTGTGTTTAGGTGTAACATTTTTGCCATGATAATATTCAGCTCAGATTGTTTCAAATTTGTTTTTGGAAATGTGATATAGCCTGACTGGTGCTGTTTCAATTATTCAGAACTAGTATCATTGAAACTTGAATATTGTTATTGCCTTGTTTAGCGCAATGTATATTGCTTAAGGAAGACAAGGGGGGTGGGGTATACTTTTACAACTGGTTTAAAAAAACCAGTCTACAGAGCCAATGGGGTGTTACAGGTTTTTTCCGGTGTTTCTTCCCCTTCGTGCCGCTGCCTTCGACGGTCCCCAGAACACAAGCCTGGAAACTCCCTCACTCCCGTTCCCACTCCCGCTCCCACTCCATACTTCCATCTATACCTTTCCCACCTTTCCACTGTCCCTCTGGCCGACCAGCTTCAGCCATCAAGCTACGAGTGTCCGTTTTCGGCTGTCAGCACGAGTTTTGTACTCTGGCAGCAGGGTTGATCAGTACTGTTGCAGGTTGACTGTAAATGGCATAAATTGTGCGGTGTTTAGACAAAGGTTATTTTTTGGGATTCTAATGCCTTGTTTTGTGGCGGGTATTTATTTATGTATTTTTTGCATCACCACAGTAAAGCAACGAGCTGAACTCTTCTGTGTCTCTGTGTTTGTGTTGTCGGGACGTTAGCTAGTCTGGGAAGGGGTGGGGGTTCATGGGCAACCCCTTACGGGTTGTGATAATGGTGGAGATGCGGGGTAACTGATAGGTTAGTTAGGAAGGTAAGGTGGGGAGGGTGTCTTTGTTCTGTTTGTCCCATCATTTGGTTCGTTGAAAACACTTCATATTTGGTTGTGGGTGCCGTAAAGATTGTTTGGACAAGATAGACTGGGTGTTTGTAACTCACTTGTTGTTGCTGAAGGTTGTGGTGTCCGCAGACTATTTTACGTAGGAAGAGTAGTCACTGTCGTGTGGCGGAGGTGTATTCAGACTGTATCCCTTGAAGAAACGTGGCACTATGTTGACACGGAGGCAAGCCGCTAACGCTGCCACACCAGGGCATAAGACACCAGCACCCAAACGGGATGATACGAGCCGTTCTCCAGGGACCCTTGAGAAAACAGAATTGTCTGGTTGGGTCAAAGAGCAGTTAGGCAAACAGCTTCATGGCTCGCCCGGTTCAGCAGGTAAGGGTGAGGCCAAGTCAGAGACTGCTTCCGCTCAAGACCCTTATTTTAAGTTCCGGACCTTGGGCTCTGATCTAGGACTATCTGGTGAGGCTTTGGCTCGGTTCGTGATAGATGCAATCAAAGAAGAGAAAGAGGAGGCGAGACGAATCAGAGAAGAAGAGAAAGAGGAGGCTAGGCGAATCAGAGAAGAAGAGAAAGAGGAGGCTAGGCGAATCAGAGAGGAAAGGCGTATCCAAGAAGATAGGGAGGAGGCTAGACGTGCAAGGGAGGAGGACAGGTTGTTCAGAGAGAGACGGTTGGAAGAGGAGAGGCAGAGGTTTGAGAGGAAGCTCGAGCTTAAGCAAGAAGAGATAGAGGCCAGGTCGGTACAGCAGCTCACCCTCACACCCTTCGACGGGAAGGACGACCTGGACTCGTTCTTAAGCCATTTTGAGAGGGTAGCTCTCCTTAACAGATGGAAACGTGAGTCTTGGGCAGCCCGTCTAGTTACCTTGCTTCAAGGCCGAGCTAGAGATGCCTGTCTACGACTCTCTGAAACTGAAATTAGGGATTATGATTCGCTGAAGGCAGCACTGTTGCGCGTCTTCCTGTTGGATGCTGACTCATACAGGAAGAAGTTTCGTTCCATGCGGAAGCAGGCCGAGGAAACTTTTGAGCAGTTCCTTGATCGCCTTAAGACGTGTCTATCTCGTTGGTGCACTGCGAGTGGACGGGACGAAAATCAAGTGGAGGACATCAAGGATCTCTTCCTCCAAGAGCAGTTCTTTGCAATCTTGACTCCCGAATTGGTTACGGAAATTCGCAAAGAAGAACCACGTAGAGTAGAAAATGTGGCCCGTATCGCAACGAAGGTCGCTCGTGCTAGGAAGGCAGGGCGTTCAGCCGAAGCAGATTTCAAGGCCTCCAAGAGGTTGGAAAGAGAACAGGACATAGTTTCCAGGCCAGTTCAGGCCAATGAGAACCTTTCAAATCAATCTGGCACCGGACAGCCAGGGGCTCAGGGAACCCACAACCCCAAGCCACCAACCTGTTTCAGGTGTGGCAACATCGGACACTTCGCTCGGGAGTGTAATCCTCCTAAGCGAGTTTCTATGGTGGTCACTCGCTTGCCTTCAAAGGAAAAATATCTCCCTCCACCCCCTACTCTGTGCGTCCCTTGCGCTTCACAAACATACTCCCCCCGTTGTGAGGTCGTAGTCAATGGAGAGACTGTCCGAGGTTTGCGCGACACTGGGGCTCACATGATTGTCGTGGCCCGTCACTTGGTTCCTCCCACTTCGTTCACAGGATCTACTGTCCGAGTCATCTTGGCAGAATCCAGATGTTCATCTTTGCTGCCGATAGCTTTGGTGAGTCTGCAGTCGCCTTTCGTTTGCGGCAGGTTTCATGTGGCCGTAATGGAGGCACCAGTTGAGGACGTCCTTATTGGGAACACGGCATGGAATGCTGATGGCACGTCCGTGGACGTTCCCGTCTACGCTGACTCCAAGATCGTGGGTACTGTGAGGAGTAGAGCCCAGCCCAAGCGTAGTTCCAAGTCTGTCCTTCCACTTCCCCCAGATAGTGTAGATGGTCACATGACTCGAGAGGAACTCATAAAGCAGCAGGGCCAAGACTCAGACTTGCGAAAGGCTAGAGAAAGTGCCGACAGGAAAACAGTTCAACGAACGGGGTCTGGAGAGGTAACCTATCGCCGTAAGCAGGGTGTGCTTGTCCGCTGTTTCAAAAACCACTGTGGAGAAGTCACACAAGTTTGCGTTCCAAAGACTCTGCGAACTTCCGTGTTGAGTCTAGGTCATGACGCCGCCATGTCTGGGCATCTCGGCATGCAACGTACTCGGGACAGAGTTTTTCCCCATTTTTATTGGCCCGGCATGTGTGCCGACATCAGGCGTTATGTCCAGTCATGCGAGAGGTGCCAGAAGGCAGTCGCTACACGAAGAGTCCCCAGAGTCCCTTTTGGGGGGATGCCTAGAGAGCTTGTAAAGGGCGGCAAGGTGTTGCTCCGTCCCAACATGCAGAACAAGCTAGAGATTATAAAACGTGCACACCGCTAAAAAGTAAAGTCTGTATTTGGCCTTTTCATTTTTGCTTTGTTTGCCACGTGTACATATTCAAGTTTTAGAAAATGTGGGGGGGGTACTATCTAAACAGTTTCTACAATTTCTTTTCTTGTCCTTTTCCTCTTATTTTCAAAATGTGTATGACCTGATTGATGGAATTGTTGTGCTGGGTACACGTTGAGACAAGTTCCTTTCTGTTGAACATGTGTGTGTGTGTTTCTGGCCACAGGCGAACTATTTTTAGAATGGGGAAATTCGGGGAAAATCTGTCACTGGGGTTGGTTGAACGTTTTTGTGTGTACTCGCCGCGACATGTGGTCAAGGGTTCAAACCATGTGGTTTGAATTTAAGAAGGGGGGTATTGTCACGGCTCGTGGGCGATCTGCGTGCATGCCTGTCTACATTTTTTTCCCCTTCTCTTTTCCCCCTTTCTCTCTCCCTTCTTCCCCCCCCCCCCCCCCCTCTCTCTCTCCCTTCTCCTCCTCTCTCCCCCTTCTTCTCCTCTTTCTCCCTTCTCCCCCCTCTTTCCATCCCTCTCCTTCACCTCCCTCTCTCCTTCGTGCTTTTGCACGTGTGGCATGTCCCTTCTCCTGAACGGTTTTTTTTTTTTCGAACTCTGAGCGAGTTCAGGAGTCAATCTGGTTAGGAGAGAGAGATTGCTCTGGGCTGTTGAGGCCAAGCTTCGCAGAGAGACGGGTCGCCGTTCCAGCGTGCGTGCTGTAGGGCGCCGTCGATGAAGTAGTGGGGGCGTTTCCCTTTGTCACCCCTTCTTCTGGATTTGTCTGTTTCACTCTGGGCCAGTGACGTGCCTGGTGACAGGTGAGGGAGTCTGTGTTTGTTGTCGTAACATTTAGTGATGTGACTTGTGATTAAGAGTGAGATTTAGGTTGCTTGTAAGGTTAGTGTGATGTTTTTTTAGTGGATATCTTTTAAATACAGTATTCTTTTACTTCTAAATATAGGGGGGAATTAGTAAATTTGTTGTGTTTAGGTGTAACATTTTTGCCATGATAATATTCAGCTCAGATTGTTTCAAATTTGTTTTTGGAAATGTGATATAGCCTGACTGGTGCTGTTTCAATTATTCAGAACTAGTATCATTGAAACTTGAATATTGTTATTGCCTTGTTTAGCGCAATGTATATTGCTTAAGGAAGACAAGGGGGGTGGGGTATACTTTTACAACTGGTTTAAAAAAACCAGTCTACAGAGCCAATGGGGTGTTACAGGTTTTTCCGGTGTTTCTTCCCCTTCGTGCCGCTGCCTTCGACGGTCCCCAGAACACAAGCCTGGAAACTCCCTCACTCCCGTTCCCACTCCCGCTCCCACTCCATACTTCCATCTATACCTTTCCCACCTTTCCACTGTCCCTCTGGCCGACCAGCTTCAGCCATCAAGCTACGAGTGTCCGTTTTCGGCTGTCAGCACGAGTTTTGTACTCTGGCAGCAGGGTTGATCAGTACTGTTGCAGGTTGACTGTAAATGGCATAAATTGTGCGGTGTTTAGACAAAGGTTATTTTTTGGGATTCTAATGCCTTGTTTTGTGGCGGGTATTTATTTATGTATTTTTTGCATCACCACAGTAAAGCAACGAGCTGAACTCTTCTGTGTCTCTGTGTTTGTGTTGTCGGGACGTTAGCTAGTCTGGGAAGGGGTGGGGGTTCATGGGCAACCCCTTACGGGTTGTGATATATATATATATATATATATATATATATATATATATATATATATAAACATACACACATTAGCACACAGATTAACACTAACACACACACACACACACACACACACACACACACACACACACACACACACACACACACACACAGACTCGCACGCTCGCACGCACACGCACGCACACACATAAACACACACACACACACACACACACACACACACACACATTAACACTAAAACACACACACACACACGCACGCACACACACACACACACACACACACACCCTCCCCCCCACACACACATTAACACTAACACACACACACACACACACACACACACACACACAAACAAACACATTAACACTAACACACACACACACACACACACACACACACACACACACACACACGTCTGTGCACGTGCATGCACTAAAACAAAAAAAACAAAAAAACCACACACACACAAAAAAAAGCGATAAAAATGCCCGGAAATCTGTAAACAAGAAGGAAACATATATGCAGCAAGAGCCGTCTGTGTTTTGTTTTACTGTCTCCAGTAATGAATGTCGTTTTTTTGCCATGACAATGACCTCCTCTGTTTTGATCAGAATTATTAATAAACGCAGTCCTGTTGTCTTCCCCCGCCCCCCTCCCCTATCTCCTTTCTCTCAAAATAGTCTGTTTTCCTGCCTGCATGCTCGTCTCTGTCTGTCTGTTTTTTTCTGCTTCTTTCTCTTTCGGTCTGTCTGTTTTTCTTTCTGTCTCTGTTTGTCTGTCTCTCTTTCTGTCTGTCTGCTTCTCTTTCTGTTTGTTTCTCTTTCTGTCTGTCTGTCTGTCTGTTTTTCTTTCTGTCTCTGTTTGTCTGTCTCTCTTTCTGTCTGTCTGCTTCTCTTTCTGTTTGTTTCTCTTTCTGTCTGTCTGTCTGTTTCTCTTTCTGTCTCTCTGTCTGTCTGTTTCCTTGTCTGTTTGTCTGTTTCTCTTTCTGTCTGTCTGTCTGCTTCTCTTTCTGCCTGCCTGTCTGTCTGTTTCTCCGTCTGTCTGTCTATTTATCTGTCTGCCTGTCTGTTTCTCTGTCTGTCTGTTTCTCTGTCTGTCTGTTTCTCTTTTTGTCTCTGTCTGTTTCTCTCTCTGTCTGTCTGTTTCTCTTTTTGTCTCTGTCTGTTTCTCTTTCCGTCTCTGTCTCCGGTTTGTTTGTTCATTCTGTCATTATTGTTTTTGTTCAGTCTTTCATTTCCCCCAGTGGCGGGCTGGGAATTATATGCGTTACCATAAGAAAGATGGCTGGCTGGGAATTATATACGTTACCATAAGAAAGATGGCTAGCTGGGAATTATATGCGTTACCATAAGAAAGATGGCTGGCTGGGAATTATATGCGTTACCATAAGAAAGGTGGCTGGCTGGGAATTATATGCGTTACCATAAGAAAGATGGCTGGCTGGGAATAATATGCGTTACCATAAAAAAGATGGCTGGCTGGGAATAATATGCGTTACCATAAGAAAGATGGCTGGCTGGGAATTATATGCGTTACCATAAGAAAGATGGCTGGCTGGGAATTATATGCGTTACCATAAGAAAAATATGCGTTACCATAAGAAAGATGGCTGGCTGGGAATTATATGCGTTACCATAAGAAAAATGGCTGGCTGGGAATGATATGCGTTACCATAAGAAAGAGGGCTGGCTGGGAATGATATGCGTTACCATAAGAAAGAGGGCTGGCTGGGAATTATATGCGTTACCATAAGAAAGATGGCTGGCTGGGAATGATATGCGTTACCATAAGAAAGAGGGCTGGCTTGAAATTATATGTGTTACCATAAGGAAGAGGGCTGGCTGGGAATTATATGTGTTACCATAAGAAAGAGGGCTGGCTGGGAATGATATGCGTTACCATAAGAAAGAGGGCTGGCTTGGAATTATATGTGTTACCATAAGAAAGAGGGCTGGCTGGGAATTATATGCGTTACCATAAGAAAGATGGCTGGCTGGGAATTATATGCGTTACCATAAGAAAGATGGCTGGCTGGGAATGATATGCGTTACCATAAGAAAGAGGGCTGGCTGGGAATGATATGCGTTACCATAAGAAAGAGGGCTGGCTGGGAATTATATGCGTTACCATAAGAAAGATGGCTGGCTGGGAATGATATGCGTTACCATAAGAAAGATGGCTGGCTGGGAATAATATGCGTTACCATAAGAAAGATGGCTGGCTGGGAATTATATGCGTTACCATAAGAAAGGTGGCTGGCTGGGAATAATATGCGTTACCATAAGAAAGATGGCTGGCTGGGAATTATATGCGTTACCATAAGAAAGATGGCTGGCTGGGAATTATATGCGTTACCATAAGAAAGAAACAAATAGATAGATTGGTCGCTTCTGTCTCTGTCTCCGTCTCCGTCTATCTGTTTATCGGTCTGTCTGTCTGTCTGTCTCTCTCTGTCTCTCTGTCTCTGTGTCTGTCTGTCTCTCTGTCTTTGTCTCTGGTTCCCTCCTTCCTCTCTCGCTGTCTCTGATTCACACACACACACACACACACCCCACCCCTATGTCACTATGCTGTATAGCTAATGATATTAAACATTTGGTTGTTCTGTCAGTGTTTAGTGTTCAGTGTTCATTGCCCTCATTCCAGAGGTGGATTTTTGTTTGTGTGTGTGTGTGTGTGTGTGTGTGTGTGTGTGTGTGTGTGTGTGTTCTTTATCATATTCCTTCTGATGAACTTTTTTTTTTGCCCCTTCTCTCTTTCTCCCCTTTCCATTAAATGTATGTGTGTTATTGTAACTGATGTAGATCAGCAAGGACAGATTGGAAGAATGGGCCATGCCTAAAATCTTAATTTAAAAAAAAAAAAAAAAAAAAAAAAAAAAGTTTTGAGTTCTGAGTGCTCTTTCTGTGTTTCTGACTGTCAATTGCAATGGAACATTGTTGTTAATTTGTATCTGTATTTCTTTTTATCACTACAGATTTCTCTGTGTAAAATTCCGGCTGCTCTCCCCAGGGAGAGCGCGTCGCTACATTACAGCGCCACCCTTTTTTTAATTTTTTTTTCCAGAGTGCAGTTTTATTTGTTTTTCCCATCGAAGTGGATTTTTCTACAGAATTTGGCCAGGAACAACCTATTGTTGCCATGGGTTCTTTTTTGCGCGCTAAGTGCATGCTGCACACGGGACCTCGGTTTATCGTCTCATCCGTATGACCAGCTTCCAGACCACCACTCAAGGTCTAGTGGCGGGGGTGAAAATATCGGCGGCTGAGCCGTGATTCGAACCAGCGCTCTCAGATTGTCTCGCTTCCTGGGCGGACGCGTTACCTCTAGGCCATCCCTCCATGTGTATCTGCCTGCTTGTTCGTGCGGGCCCTTTGTGCTTGTTTACTTTTTTTTTTATATATCACTCATTTTGTTTATATGGTGTGTGTGTGTGTGTCAAAGACGCTGATGTATGATGTTTCTACGCTCCCCCCCCCCCCTGCCCGCCCCAGCCCCAGCCCCCCAGCACCCCAGGGGGCACATGAAATAAAACTTCTTGCCTCTTGCCTGTGAGGTTGGTCGGTCTTTGAACTAGCTTGCACCTCTTTGACGTCCGGAGTCCCCAGGGTCTCTCTGTCTCTGTCTCTGTCTCTCTCTCTCTCTCTATCTCTCTCTGTGTCTCTGTCTGTCTCTCTCTCACTCTCTCCCTCCCTCCCTCCCTCCCTCACTCACTCATTCTGTCGTCTGTTCTCTCTCTCTCTCTCTCTCTCTCTCTCTCTGTGTGAAATGTTTCATGTCATTAGCGGTTCAAGTCTAGCTCAAGTTTTTTTGTTGTTGTTTTTTTGTTGTTGTTTTTTGTTTGTTTTTGTTTTTTGCAATCATTGTTCTGACTTGTACCTTTAGGTCACAAGAGCTGCACAATGAATAACATTGGTAAATTTAGTGTTGTGTCTGCAGTGTTCAGTGTTTCTCTCTCTCTCTCTCTCTCTCTCTTCACAGTGAAAGGGAGATTTACTCCAGCTAAACTTGATAAGGGTATATACGTTGTACAGCTTACAAGAAAATTTTTTTTCAAAGCAAAGATAGATTGACATGAAATTCAAACGGAGAAATAGAATAAAGAAATGAATAAAATTAAACAACAACAAACAAACAAGCAAACACACAAAAAAAAAAACGAAACACACACACACACAAACACACACACACACACACACACACACACACACACACACACACACACACACACACACACACACACACACACACACACACAAACAAGAATGCAAAGTAAAAGAAAAGAAAAGGGAGATAATAAAGGTTAGCAAGAAGAAAAAAAAGCAAAAAAAAAGCGTAAAGACTGGGAAACGAAGGGAATTTGGATAAGAAGGAAAGAAAGAAAGAAAGAAAGAAGGAAGAAGAAGAGGAAGACGAAGATGAAGAAGAAGGAGGAGATGGTGGCACAACAAAAGAGATGTCATTTTCAACGATCACCAAAATTGCGTTTGACGTTGAAAGATGGAGAAACTCCGAAAAGCAACGATTGGTCCGTTCATACGTGACAAAACTTCGGGGATGGGAGCGGGGGGCGCGGGGGTGGGGTGGGGGGGGGGGGGGGGGTGGGGGTGGGGGGTTAAAACAAAAGGCTAATAATGAGAGGAGATAAGACTGCCCACCCATTCCTCCCCCCCCCCCACCCCTCCCACCAGCCCCCTCCCCTGACGTTACAGCATGCACTGAAGAACCTTTTTGCACGTGCGACACGGCTGTTTTCCTCCTTTCATCTCCAGGCCTTGTTTTCGGTTGTGGTTCTGTGTAGCCCCCTCAAGAGATACTGGGTGAAGATGAAGACACAAGACTCAAGGTCAGCAGACACAACAATCACTGATTTCCCTTGGGAGGCAAGAGGAGGGCGTGTGGTGGTGGTGGGGGGTGGGGATGGAGCGTGGGGGGCTGGAGGGTGGGGGTGGGGGGGGGAGTCAGGCAGTGAGTGTGATTGTCTGCCCCTTCCCCGAGTAGTGCCTTTCGTTTCTGCCATTCCCCTCAAATGACCCCCCCCCCCCCCCGCTCCACCCCCCCCTCCCAATTGGCTGAGTCGTTTAGGGAAGCGGTGTCGTGATTGGTTAGTTAGTACATGGAAAATGAGTGT
The DNA here is from genome assembly GCF_041734735.1 of Babylonia areolata. Classification (NCBI taxonomy): domain Eukaryota; kingdom Metazoa; phylum Mollusca; class Gastropoda; order Neogastropoda; family Buccinidae; genus Babylonia; species Babylonia areolata. Next base: position 19,121,797 of record NC_134901.1, read on the forward strand.
TTGTATGGGGGAGGGCGATGCTGGTTTGGTTGTGTTGGGGGGGGAATAAGTGGTGGACAGTCGTCCTGGACGACTGGGAATTGTTCGAACACTATGCGCTGCTGTGCTGTGCTGTGCTGTGCTGTGGTGGTGCTGTAGTTTAATTTGCTTGCTGTTGTTGGTGGTTGAGACAGAGCAGGGCTGCTGTTGCGAAATGGTGGTGTATGGGGGCCATGGGATGGCTTCATTACTGTTAAATTCTGTCGCAGTCTCAGTTCTTTCTCAGTCTCTCTATTTCTGTCAATGTCTTTGTCTCCGTCGCTCTTTCTCTCTCTCTCTCTCCGTCTCCGTCTCTCTCTCTCTCTCTCTCTCTCTCTCTCTCTCTCTCTCTCTCTCTCTCTCTCTCTCTCCGTCTCTTTCTCTGTTTCTTTTTCTATCTCTCTGTTTCTCCGCGAGTCTGTCTGTCTCTCTGTCTGTCTCTCTGTCATTTTTTTTTCTTTCTCTCAGTCTATCACTCTCACACCTTTTATTCACTTTCTCAGTCTCTCTGTATCTCTGTGTCTCTTTCTATGTAGAGAGAGAGAGAGAGAGAGAGAGAGGGAGGGAGAGAGAGGTGTGTGTGTGTGTGTGTGTGTGTGTGTGTGTGTGTTTCTCTGTTTGTCTCTCTCTATTTTTTTCTTTCTGTCTGCCAACCTCTGTGCGTCTGTGTTTGTCCTTGTGCTTGTGTCTGCGTCTCTCTCTCTCTCTCTCTCTCTCTCTCTCTCTCTCTCTCTCTCTCTCTGTGATGGTCTGTCTGTCTGTCTGTCTGTCTGTCTCTCTCTCTCTGTGTGATGGTCTGTCTGTCTGTCTGTCTCTCTCTCTCTCTCTCTCTCTCTCTCTCTGTGATGGTCTGTCTGTCTGTCTGTCTGTCTGTCTGTCTGTCTGTCTCTCTCTCTCTCTCTCTCTCTCTCTCTCTCTGTGATGGTCTGTCTGTCTGCCTGTCCGCAGACAGCGGACAATACTCAAGTTTCTTTTGTGTTCCTTTCTCCCAGCCTGGGCTGTTTTGTCCGTTCCTGGCATCTTAGGGCTCAGCGCTTAGCCAGGATCAGGATTACCCCCTGGGAAATGACAAGAACTCTGTTGTCTGGGATTTAAACCCCACCCCCCACCCCCACCTCCTTTTTTTCCTCCTCCTCCTCCTGCAACGTTGCACCCAATGTTGTTTAACCACCACCTCCCCCCCAGTCCCCCCCCCCACACACACACACATACAAACACTCCATCCCACCCATTTCAATTACTGGCACACGTTGACTGGATCAGTTTAGTGGAGAACATGTCAAAGCCGTGCTGAGGAGAGACAGTTGTTATTTGCCACATGGAGCAGTTGGGGGAGAGAGAGAGAGAGAGGGAGAGGGAGAGAGATGAGTTGGGGGGGAGGGGGGAGGACGAAACGAAACGAAACGAAAGGAAAGTTTTATTCAGTTTAAGCTACAGCCCTTTCTGAAGGGGGTCCAAAATACAAATGCGCCATTTATAACGAACAAACGAATAAATGAAGTACAAGCAAAAATGAGTTACACACACACACACACACACACACACACACACACACACACACACACACACACACACACACACACACAAAGAGTCCCTCGAAGGAACATCATCAACAACAA
>NC_134901.1:19130933-19140933 GCF_041734735.1 Babylonia areolata
AGGGAGAGAAAAACAGACAAACAGACAGACAGACCTATCTTTTTCTCATTTCCAAGATTATGATAAGAAAAGGGGAATCTTATGAGAAGATGCATAAGGATGTAAACTTGGATTAAGACCCGCAAAAATTCTACTCAGCTCAATTCATTTCAGTTCAACCTAACTTAACACAGCTCCTTACTGGCGTGAGATAATTATAAGAATTATCTTCTTTTTTTCTCCGTGGTGATTGCCTAAAGCTTTTGCTGTTTAAATAGTATACCCACATTCTGGGAATTATGTGATAGAAATTCCCTCTTTTATATCGCTTGTCTATTTCCAGATTCTTCCCGTTCTTTCTATCGTCTCTCTGTCTTCCTTATTTTGTGACTGGCTGGTCCATTCCCCTACATGTAGTAAAGAGAACTTTGAACAAACGTTTTTTTGTTTTTCTTCTTTTTTTTCTGGGCTTGACAACTAAGTATTCCTATCATGCTGGTTTTATATATGTAACAGGTAGCCAATAAAGCGAAACGTTAGCGTTGCTATGCAAGAATGGGAAGTAACTCCTGTCCATTCCCATTAGACTAACAGGGTTATCCAAAATCCACAATTATTTCGTATGATTTCCTTAAAATATCTGTTTTTATAAAGAAACTTTGGACACCATTCAAAATTTGTAAGTTCTTTCGCGTAATGTAAACAGTAAGTGTGGTTTATTGGAAATCCAATATTTCGTGAGCGCTGGGGATTGGATCTTTCCTAAATTTACCCCGTCAGTCGATTTAGATCCCCTTTGCTGTTCCAAATCTTAAGGTCTAGTGTAAAACAAAATATACTCTTAAAATCTACATTAACTAAGCTTTCTAGTCATATAAGTTTCCCTCTTGTCATGGTAGTATTAGCCGAATAATAGTCGAATGTCTTAAACTACAGACGAATACACCGAAATGGCTTCTTTCGTTCCGCTACTGTAGATAACTATCGACGAAGGAACTTCGCGATTTCGATTTTACTTATTATTAGGTTTTACACTTTCTTATATTAATAATTGCATGCTTTGACCACTTCGATCAAAATTGTGTAACTAAATTTTTCACCGTTGTGCTTAAAATAAAGACAAGACGAAGTTTAGATCTGGTTAGATTGTGACAATTTACCCGGGAAAAGTTGTGTTTCTACAAAAAGTTTAATAGATTTTTAATAGAATGTGAAGGTTAGAAGATTATAGTACTAGGAGATAGCTGGAATCACACAGAATTTATTGATATTATTTGTATGTATAATGATGGTTGAATTTTTAAGACTGGTCATTTATGAATTTTGTAAACACTAGAAATTACCGCCATCTTGGCATACCAAGAGGGGTTTCTAATGTCAACCCATGACGTTGTCTGTGTGGTCCGCGCAGACAGTATATAAGTAGCAACGTCACAATGGTCACAGTATATAAGTAGCAACGTCACAATGGTCATTCTCCGGCTGAAATTAAAGAGTAAGCACCACCGGCTGTTCGTCTTCACTGCCTTTGCCTTGCCTGGCTGGGAAGCTGTCGCCTTGCTGTTCCTGTCCCTGTCTACACCACACCTTGCTGCTCCTGCCCTCCTCTGCTGTTCCTACAATCCTGTCTTTCCTCTACACCGCCTTGTCTCCTTCCTCTGGCCTTACCACAACACCCCATCACATATATGCATAGTATGTGTAGCCGTACCGAGTGGTTATTAAATGGTACGGACGGTACAAAAGAACTAACTAAATGATTGAATGAAAGCATAGACTAGAATTCCCGCGCACAGGCCAGGTACATATAGAGGCCAGTCACAAATGGGTTTTTCTATTGTTTTATTTACAATAGTTATTACATGAGAAAAAGAGCTAAGACGATATATGAAGAGAAGATAAGGTAGAGAAGACAGTGCAGCGATATGTAGTGAGGTGTCAGCCGTTGTGAGAACAGAAACGACAAACACTCACACTGCCCGCGACGCAGCAAGATAGAGAGAGAGCAGCTCTGGTCAGATGACTGACCAGGTATGAAATGACCACTCATCACTCACTGTGCCAATTTATACAGGTTAAGCGAACTACAAAGACAGTCACGTGTGCTGCGAACAGATCGGCAATAATCTGGCCAAATCTGACAACAACTGTGTTTCTTACAAGGTGTTCAGTGACAGATTTCTAAATGATTCCTGAACCGATTTACGTTGGATAAGTTGCAACAGAAAGAACTCAACGCCTACTTTCTAATGAGTATAAAATGAAGTGCTGATTATTTAAGATGAATTTATAATCTTAATTTAAGTCACCTGAACAGGGTCAGTTTTAACGAGCTCTTCGCTGAAAATTACAAACTGCGTTAAATCATTTTAACGTAGGCAAACATAAATGGAATTGATTTAAAGATGGAATTGCGACGATTCTGCCAGTGTATAATACTTGTAGTTTACTGATCTGACAAAAGATATATCAATTAATTAAGGTGAAGCTGAAACACAGATTCCTGCTCAGCCAATAGCGTACCACGACGCGACACTGGTCGAACAGCGAGTGTGTGGTGAGAAGGACAGAATGATGTAAGCGGCTTGGCGTTCAAACTGGGAGTGACGTCACACATTTTGTGTGCGGGTTAGTTGTGAAAACTGTCGTCTGCTAATACAGCTTGTGCGTGAATCATTATCTGAAGTCTAAGAGCGCTGTCTGAAGCAGTTTGTAGCTTGAAGCCTAAGAGCGCTGTCTGAAGCAGTCCGTAGCTAAGCGCTTGGCTACATATGTATTTCTAGTTTCATGTGCATGGGTATGGTTGCAGTTGTGCCCAATTTTCTTTCCAGGTGAGTATGCATGTTTCTCATGTCTTATGGGATCGATATTTTCAGTTTAATCAGGCCTTGATATGGCCCTGTATACTGCGCTGGGCTATTAATTAACTACAGTGATCAAAAGAACTGTTTCATTTACATTGCGGGGATAATTCTGCATAAAAACAAAACAAAAAAACGATGAATGCATCCTAATGGGTTGTCCAGCTGGAATAATATCCACCAGTGGATGAACATCCATCACAGGTTTCAGTTTGCAAACTGGCCACAGTGAGTCACTAGTGACATTTGTTTTGCGGCTGTTCAGGCGCACCAAAAAGTTAGGTGGTTTTTTTTTTGGTTTTTTTTTTTTGTGTGTGTGTGTGTGTGTGTGTGTGTGTGTGTGTGTGTGTTGGGGGGCGGGAGGGTTGTTGCTTTTTTTTTTTCCTCCGCGCAGACACAAACATCCTGCCCCTTCATTCTTCGTGTCGACTTCGACCGTCTTAATTAAACGCCAGCCATTGGAACCAGATCAATGACACGGGAACACAACGTTCACGCACATTATGTTCATTTCCACTGTCTTCACAAACACTTGGCGTGAATCTTTCTTCTTCTTCTTCTTCTTCTTCTTCTTCTTCTTCTTCTTCTCCTTCTTCTTCTTCTCCTCCTCCTCCTCCTCCTCCTTCTCCTCCCCCTCCTCCTCCTCCTCCTTCTTTCTTCTTCTTCCCGCCTCCTCCTCCTCCTCCTTCTTCTCCTCCGCCTCCTCCTCCGCCTCCTCCTCCTACTACTCCTCCTCCTCCTTCTCCTTCTTCTTCTTCTTCTTCTTCTTCTTCTTCTTCTCATTTTACTCTGTAATGAGTCGTTAAGGCGCCACAAAGAGAAATTATTCACGAGATTCCTCCAGGTCTGTCGGCTGTGTGTCAAAGCCTGGTCCTCTGCCAATGGTTTTCCCCGTCCTGCCATTCTGCAGTGTTGTTCGTCTATCGGAATTTTGTCTGTTTTACCCTCTGCCTTCAGCAGTTCCTTGGAGGATTGTTTAATCAAGGACTTTGGTTACGTGACAAAAACAACGAATTTTTTTTTTCTTCTTAAACTGATGTTCCCACTGCGACGTGCTTGGCAACGTGGCTGTTGACTCCCTGGCAAAGGAGGGCACTACGAAAGAGCAGACGGACAGGTCTACCAGCTACTCTGAATCCAGGACCATCATTAAGGGCAAGCTGCAGGACAAGTGGAAGCAGCAGCATCCACGCCACAACAGAGCAGACCCGTACTACCTGCTGACTCGTCGAGAGCAGGTAGCCATTTTCAGGCTCAGGACAGGCCACAACCGCCTGAAACACCGCCTGTACACGAAACTCCGTATCGGTGACACAGAGCAGTGCCCCTGCAGAACAGGCAGCCAGACAACAGAACATCTGCTGCAGTCCTGCCCGCTCCACCAAGCGCTCCGAGAGAAAACCTGGCTCGACTCAATCCCAGCGGCCCAGAAGCTCGACGGAGGACTGGAGGACCTGCCACGTACTGCCGCCTTCGTCGAGGAGACGGAGGAATCCATTTGATAAAAGACGAACGAGACAACAACAACAGACTGATGTGAGCAGATCTTCCACATGGTCCAATGTGCTGTGTGATGGTTCGGCGCACTAGTTCGTCCACTGTGTGATCAAAGTGTCTGATGTTAAAGAATGTGTTCCAGGAAAAGGAAAAGGACTAGTTTTTTCCCCACCCCATACTCACTCTCCTACACATCTCCTCCAATAAAAGTCTGATAACGAGCGAAAAGTATTCGTTTTGTGATTTCTAGGGGACTTTCGTCCGAGCAATGCAACTGGCTCCTGGTCCAGTGTTCACCTGGTGATCAGAGTTCGAGGCCCCGTTTTGGGCATGGTTGTTGTGTTCCGTGCCTGGGGAAAGGCACTTTGATTTTCCTCATTCCACCCAGGAGTGAATGGGAACCTGACTTCCCGTTTTGGGGAAGGAGAGGATTGGGCCGCACCTTCTTATGCCGAACCCCTAGACACAGCGAATATGAATTTACTGCCCCCCCCCCCCCCCCCCCGCACCCCCCAAGCCACCCTCCCAACGTCCCCCACCCCCCATCCCCCAGCCGCAAACAGCTATGGAAATCATAACTTAAAAAACAAAAATAAAAACACACCTTTTTTCCTTTCATCCAAAATTTCATCCCTGTTTCGTGGAACACACACACACAGAGCACAAAGATAAGCGACGATTGTGTAGGAGAATCTTTTCAACAAGCTGCTGAAGGGTTTTTGTCCCCTTGCCCTTTGTCGTCCGCTTATGACGTCTCAAGGTCAGACACAATCATTGATTTCCCTCGGGGGGAAAGGGAGCGAAGCATGGTGCGATTGTCTGCCTTTCCGTCCGAAGTCAGGTTCCGCCATTTTTACAAACCCGACACCCATTGGCTGAGTCGTTTAGTGTGTGGTGATTGCCTGTGACATGGAAAGTGGGTTTTGTTTTGTAGGGAGTGGGGGTGGGGGGTCGGGGGGGTGCTGAAGTGGGTTAGTGGGCGCTTGGGAAATAAGTTGTTGTGTGAACTCTTTTGCATCTTGACATCCGTGATATCTTTGTTTATTTGTTGCAGGCGTGCTCCGACAGAGATGGAGCGCGGTTTTGTTTTCTTTTATTATTGTGACATCTCTTTGTGTGCTTCTTTCTCTGTCTGTCTGTCTGTCTTTCTGTCTGTCTCTCTCTCTTCTTTCTCTCCACTCGTATATCGTTTCTCTCTGTGTGTCTGTTAATCTCCCTCTGTCTCCCTCCATCTCCCCCCCCTCCCCCAGCCCCCCACCCCCCACCCTTTCTCTCTCTCTGTGTCTCTCCCTAACTCTTTATGTTTGTGAAACTGAAGCGCTTAGGTTTGTCTCTGCACAAGATTCAGCGTTATATAAATACTGTTATTATTTTTATTATTATTATTATTTTATTATATCTCTCTCCCTGATCCGCTCTCTTCCTTCACTCCTTCCCCCAGTCTCTCTTTCTCACCATATCTCCCTCTGATATTGATTAGTGACAATTGTTTGGTTTTTTTTTTTTTTTACCTGTGATAGAAGCTCTGTTCGTCAGTCGATTCTTAGCCCCCAGTTGGTGACTACTGTTCAACACGAAAGACTGATTTCCTGTTTGGGGTCCGACATTGTCGGGGTCTAGCTTTGGGTGTTGTGGTGGTCAAGATATCGACACAACTCGAAGTTTTCAGCGATGATGACATTAAGAGGCATCACCCTATCTGCGTATAGGGTGTAGGGGATGTCACTGTATTGATCTCTCTGTACGTTGATAGCAGCATAGCTTACAAGGGTGTAGGGGTTGTCGCTGCATTAATCTCTCTATACGTTGATAGCAGCATAGTTTACAAGGGCGTAGGGGTTGTCGCTGTGTTCAGATCTCTCTGTACGTTGATAGCAGCATAGTTTACAAGGGTGTAGGGGCTGTCGTTGTATTGATCTCTCTTTGCGTTGATAGCACCATAGTTTACAAGGGTGTAGGGGTTGTCGCTGCATTAATCTCTCTATACGTTGATAGCACCATAGTTTACAAGGATGTAGGGCTGTCGCTGTATTGATCTCTCTGTACGTTGATAGCACCATAGTTTACAAGGGTGTAGGGGCTGTCGCTGCATTCAGATCTCTCTGTACGTTGATAGCAGCATAGTTTACAAGGGTGTAGTGCTGTCGTTGTATTGATCTCTCTATACGTTGATAGCACCATAGTTTACAAGGGTGTAGGGGCTGTCGCTGTGTTCAGATCTCTCTGTACGTTGATAGCAGCATAGTTTACAAGGGTGTAGTGCTGTCGCTGTATTGATCTCTCTATACGTTGATAGCACCATAGTTTACAAGGGTGTAGGGACTGTCGCTGCATTCAGATCTCTCTGTACGTTGATAGCACAATAGTTTACAAGGGTGTAGGGGTTGTCGCTGCATTAATCTCTCTATACGTTGATAGCACCATAGTTTACAAGGGTGTAGGGGCTTTCACTGTGTTCAGATCTCTCTGTACGTTGATAGCAGCATAGTTTACAAGGGTGTAGGGGCTGTTGCTGTATTCAGATCTCTCTGTACGTTGATAGCAGCATAGTTTACAAGGGTGTAGGGGCTGTCGCTGTATTGATCTCTCTTTGCGTTGATAGCACCATAGTTTACAAGGGTGTAGGGGCTGTCGCTGTATTGATCTCTCTGTACGTTGATAGCACAATAGTTTACAAGGGTGTAGGGGATGTCACTGTATTGATCTCTTTATACGTTGATAGCACCATAGTTTACAAGGGTGTAGGGGTTGTTGCTGTATTCAGAGCTCTCTGTACGTTGATAGCAGCATAGTTTACAAGGGTGTAGGGACTGTCCATGTATTCAGAACTCTCTGTAGGTTGATAGCACCATAGTTTACAAAGGTGTAGGGGCTGTCGCTATATTGATCTCTCTTTACGTTGATAGCAGCATAGTTTACAAGGGTGTAGGGGCTGTTGCTGTATTCAGATCTCTCTGTACGTTGATAGCAGCATAGTTTACAAGGGTGTAGGGGCTGTCGCTGTATTCAGAGCTCTCTGTACGTTGATAGCAGCATAGTTTACAAGGGTGTAGGGGCTGTCGCTATATTGATCTCTCTTTACGTTGATAGCACCATAGTTTACAAGGGTGTAGGGGCTGTTGCTGTATTCAGAGCTCTCTGTACGTTGATAGCAGCATAGTTTACAAGGGTGTAGGGGCTGTCGCTGTGTTCAGATCTCTCTGTACGTTGATAGCACAATAGTTTACAAGGGTGTAGGGGATGTCACTGTATTGATCTCTCTGTACGTTGATAGCACCATAGTTTACAAGGGTGTAGGGGTTGTGGCTGCATTAATCTCTCTATACGTTGATAGCACCATAGTTTACAAGGATGTAGGGCTGTCGCTGTATTGATCTCTCTGTACGTTGATAGCAGCATAGTTTACAAGGATGTAGGGCTGTCGCTGTATTGATCTCTCTTTGCGTTGATAGCAGCATAGTTTACAAGGATGTAGGGCTGTCGCTGTATTGATTTCTCTATACGTTGATAGGAGTATAGTTTACAAGGGTGTAGGGGCTGTCGCTGTATTGATCTCTCTTTGCATTGATAGCACCATAGTTTACAAGGGTGTAGGGGCTGTCGCTGTGTTGAGATCTCTCTTTGCGTTGATAGCAGCATAGTTTACAAGGGTGTAGGGGCTGTCGCTGTATTGATCTCTCTGTACGTTGATAGCAGCATAGTTTACAAGGGTGTAGGGGCTGTTGCTGTATTCAGAGCTCTCTGTACGTTGATAGCAGCATAGTTTACAAGGGTGTAGGGGCTGTTGCTGTATTCAGAGCTCTCTGTACGTTGATAGCACCATAGTTTACTGGTGACCAGATTGGAGCTGAGAGCAGAAGTAGGGGCGGGGAGAATAGATTTTTTTTGGGGGGAACCAGTTTTCAATTCCCCGTCTGTCTGTCTGTCTGTCTGTCTGTCTCCACTTCATCTGTCGTCGTATGTCCCTCCCTCTCTATTTTATTCTTTCCCCTCATCTGTCTCTCCCACTCCCTAAAACACACACGCATCACGCACGCGTATATATATATATGTGTGTGTGTGTGTGTGTGTGTGTGTGTGTGTGTGTGTGCAAACAAAAACAGATGAAATTACCGCCCCCGGCTATGACAATCCTCATATTGGAACCGCGTGCGCACGTTAAGTACGTGACAATATAACAATTGTGATTTCCATTGCTTTGTAATTGCAGTTACGGTTATCATCCGTCGTTATTATTATATCTTTTTTTTTCGTTTTTTTTGTGTGTGTGTCGTTAAATGGGCAGAATTGTAAAATAAGTAAAAGCTGTGCTTAATTCTTTACCCATTAAAGATTCAATCAATCAGATCAGTCTTCTTCTTCTTCTTCTTCCTCTCCACCCCCCCCTCCCCACCCCCCTCCCCCACCCCTCCTCTTCTTCTTCTTCTTCTCCACCCCAACCCCCTTCTTCTACCTTACCTCTGCCCCGTCTATCATTTCCTTCGTCTCCCTCTGTATCTCGCTCGATCGCTCGCTCTCTAAGTTGTCTGTCTCACTTTGCCTTTTTCTCTGTCTTCCTCCCTCGCCCCCCCCCCCCCCCCCCCCCGCTCTATCTTTCTCTCTCCATCTTTCCAATCTCTCACCCCGTGTGTGTAAGTATGTCTCTAATAACCAGGATGACAGCCTTCCAACATGTGTTTAATTACTGCTGAGCCTCAGTTCAGAAGTTGACACGGCGGCACGCACCCCCCCCCCCCCCCCCCCCCATTTATTGCTGTCTTTGAGGACTAGGAATGTTGCAGCAGCAGCAGGAGCAGCAGCAGCAGGAGTAGGAGCAGCTCAGTGTCAGAGAGAAAGGAGAGAGCCAATTGTCATGCTTCGTTAAGCGTGCGGGATAAAAATTAAAAAAAAAAGAAAAAAAAAAGAAAGCGGCCCGTGGCCATGTGTGTCCCATGTGGAGTTGTGTTGGGTGAGGAGGGAAAGGATGGACGGATGGTGTGTGGAGTGCACACACACACACATGTGAAGATCAAGAGTTGGTTCACTGAGTGGTTGGTTTAGTATTTCTTTCTTGGTTCCTCTCTCTCTCTCTCTCTCTCTCTCTCTCTCTCTCTCTCTGTGTGTGTCTGTGCTGTCTGTCTCTCACCCTCTCTGTTTGTCTGTCTGTCTCTGTTTCTGTCTCTCACTCTCTCTTTCTCTCTGTCACCCTTCTCTCCACGTGTTGCCATTTAATTAATGATGGAATCCAAAGGCGCTCTCTCTGTCTCCCCATCTCTCTCTCTTTCTTTCTTTTCTTTTCTTATGACAGAGGAATGTGAACAAATAAACAATGATTTTGATACCAAAAAGGAAGAGGGGGGCGGGGTAGGGGATGGGGGTGGGGGCGAGAGGGGGAGGGGGGCGTGGTAGGGGATGGGGGTGGGGGCGAGAGGGGAAGGGGGCGTGGTAGGGGATGGGGGTGGGGGCGAGAGGGGGAGTGGGCGTGGTAGGGGATGGGGGTGGGGGCGAGAGGGGGGGGGCGTGGTAGGGGATGGGGGGGGGGGAGGGGGGGTCGTGGTAGGGGATGGGGGGTGGGGGCGAGAGGGGGGGGGCGTGGTAGGGGATGGGGGGGGCGAGAGATGGGCGTGGTAGGCGATAGGGGATGCGGGGGCCGCGAGGTAGGAGATGGGGCTGGGCGGCGAGAG
>NC_134901.1:19148433-19150933 GCF_041734735.1 Babylonia areolata
AATAATAAAAGTAGTAATAGTAGCAGCAGTAGTAGTAGTAATCATAATCATAATCATATTAATAATGACGATGATTGCGGCGACGACGACGCTGATGCTGATAGTGGTGATGGTGATGACACCGATGATGATGGTACTGCCGGCACTGAAATATGAATCTGTTTTATTTAAGATTTTTCTTTCTGATTGTCATCGTCGTCGTTTAATTTAGTTTTGGTGTGTTTTTTGTTTGTTTGTTTTTTGTAGATACTAGTAGTAGCAGTAGTAGTAGTAGTAGTAGTAGTAGTAGTAGTAGTAGTAGGAGTAGGAGCATCATCAGCAGCAGCAGCAGTAGTAATAGTAGTAGTAGCATGTGTGTGGCAGGGAGGAGGCGGGGGTATGTGTGTTCTAAACCAAAAGCTTATATCATGAATATGTTCTAGTCAGCGTGTACACAATCGTCCTTTTCTGACTTTATTTATTCTTTCATTTACCTTATTCCTTTTGTTCATTCACCCATTTAAATCTATCTGTCTGTCTGTCTGTCTGTTTGCCTGCCTGTCTGTCTGTCTGTCTGTCTGTCTATCTATTTACTCAACTCACAATGCCTCTGTATACAAGCGAAAGTCCCTGTTGAGGCCAGTGATCTGTGCCATCTCTTCAGTTGACAGTTCAAAGTCGAACACCTGGACAACACAACATGGGCACTGAACCCACAGGTTGCCTTGGGATATCAAAGCATCAAACGCGCGCGCGCGCGCACACACACACACACACACACACACACACACACACACACAGACGTACGCACACACGCACAAGCGCGCGCGCACACACACATACACAAGTACATGATATGTGTATATGACAGTGACTTGACACGAAGAGAAGGAAGGAAGCGATAGGGAGATAAGAAAGGAAGTGACAGGAAGACAAGGAAGTGATAGGAAGAGAAGGAAGGGAGAGGAAGAGGAAGCAGTGATAGGAAGAAGAAAATGACAGGAAGAGAAGGAAGTGATTGGAAGAAGGAAGTGACAGGAAGAGAAGGAAGTGATTGGAAGAGAAGGAAAACATCGGAAGAAGGAAGTGACAGGAAGAGAAGGGAGTGATTGGAAGAAAGAAGTGACAGGAAGAGAAGGAAGTGATTGGAAGAAGGAAGAAGGAAGTGATTGGAAGAGAAAAAAGTGACAGGAAGAGCAGGAAGTGATTGGAAGAGAAAGTGACAGGAAGAGAAGGAAGTGATTGGAAGAGAAAGAAGTGACAGGAAGAGCAGGAAGTGATTGGAAGAGAAAGAAGGAAGTGACAGGAAGAGAAGGAAGTGATTGGAAGAGAAGGAAGTGACAGGAAAAAAAGGAAGTGATTGGAAGAGAAGGAACGGTTTGGAAGAGGAAGTGATTGGAAGAGAAGGAAGTGACAGGAAGAGAAGGAAGTCATAGGAAGAGAAGGAAGTGACATGAAGAGAAGGAAGTGACAGGAAGAGAAGGAAGTGATTGGAAGAGGAAGAAGGAAGTGACAGGAAGAGAAGGAAGTGATAGGAAGAGAAGGAAGTGACAGGAAGAGAAGGAAGTGATTGGAAGAGGAAGAAGGAAGTGACAGGAAGGGAAGGAAGCTACAGGACGAGAAGGCAGCGACAAGAAATGAATGAAGTGACAAGAAGAGAGAGAAGGGAAGCGAGAGCAAGAGAAGGAAGAAACACACATCAGCGACACCTGAACTGAAAGTATTCAAAACAAGCAAACACTATAAAGCATTCAGCAAATTAAAAAAAAAGTATTAAAAAAAAAAAAACCGAAAACGTCGTGTACAAAGAACAAACAGAATCACGAAGCTTAGAGATAAATCCGGTCTTAAACAAACTTCTTTTTTTTTCTTTTCTTTTTTTTTTAAGTCCACAAATAATTATTCATCCGGGAAAAATCACAAGTAGGGGGTATAATTTGGCATGACTTACATCCAAGTTCTCGTGGATGCGGTCAGCATGAAGACTCTTGACACAAACGCACAGGCCTCTCTGAAGATGCCACCTCAACATCACCTGCAATCATGTCCAATGCCTTCTAATTAATTACACCGGGAACTGCAGACAATCGTTAAAAAAAAAAGAAAAAAAAGAAAAAAAAGATCGAGCATCTCAAGTCAAAAGTAAGGTCTGGGGGATTATACTGATAATAGAACAGCCACATAGCGTTTGTGTTGAATGAAGAAGTCCGTTCCGACTTCGCTTGCAACAGATGACAGTAGCATGGCGAGCTTTTACTTAACTCCTGTAACATTTCAAGGCCCATTCTGCTGAATGTGTCGTCTCAGAAAACGCTTTTAACAGGAATAAACATCACCCCTCCCCCCTCCCCAGCCCCCCTAACCATGCCCACATGACGACGCCCACTCCAGCTCATTACAACACCCCCTCCGGATCCCCCACCCCCCCAACATCGCCCCCTCCAACCACTACGCAGGCCCATTATAGTAACTATCGTCTGCCGCAGTCCTGGTTCAATGGGGCTCTTAGTCTCAGTGTCAG
>NC_134901.1:19158433-19160933 GCF_041734735.1 Babylonia areolata
GCATGCTTATAGAAATATCTTTACACGTAATGCTTTATTTTCTTATCATTATATGATATCAAGTAACTCTTTGGCTTGTTATGAAAGAACAGATTCTGGACACACACACACACACACACACACACACACACACACACACACACACACATATATATATATATATATATATATATATATATATATATATATATAATTTGTTTATTATATATGTACACACGCGTGCGCGCGCGCACACACACACACACACACACACACACACACACACTGACCAGGAAGACCGTCCACGTCCCGTAGGCCATCACAGGCATCTGATCCCCACTGATGGGCAGAGACACCTTCTTGGTCACTTTGGCCATTTTCCCCCTCTCTTTCTCTTGTGTATGGTGCCGATGCTTTTCTCCAGCTCGCTCTGAACAATATCAATGCAAACACGAACTGCTTCTCTACCTTCGTCAGTCTTCTTCTCTGTCTTTTTGACTCACTTGTGTAAACAAAGTGAGTCTATGTTTTAACCCGGTGTTCGGTTGTCCGTGTGTCTGTGAGTCTGTGTGTCCGTGGTAAACTTTAACATTGACATTTTCTCTGCAAATACTTTGTCAGTTGACACCAAATTAGGCATAAAAATAGGAAAAAAAATCAGTTCTTTCCAGTCATCTTGTTTAAAACAATATTGCACCACTGGGATGGGCACAAAAAAATTAAACAAAGAAGCCTAATTATATGCAAACTGCATTTACTGTTATATTTATATTTTTTGTATTCTCTAAACTTGGCACTTTGACCTCTTATTCTGACACAACAACAAGAGGAGTCATTATTGTCATTTTTTTGTTCAAACAGAAACTTCTTTTGCTAAGCATGGAATTTTTTTTTATATTTTGCAAACGTTTTGGTGCAGAGTGTAAAAAAGGGAAATTACTCTGTAATTAATGCTAGGGGACTTAATTTATCACAAGTGAGTCTTGAAGGCCTTGCCTCTCTTGTTTTTTTTTTATGTGGTAAGAATCTCATACAAACAACAGTGAGAGGTTATCGTGAGGTTGTTTAATTGGAAATGTGCAAACAGCAAAAAAAAAAAAAAAAAAAAAAAAAAAAAAAAAAAACAGTCCGCGCTGTAAAATGATGTGGGATCAGGCAGCCAGCGGCCTTATCTAAGACACCATCGTGCCCGCCGGGTAAATGTGTACCTGCGGGTAATCTGCCTAAAGCAAGGCAAACTTCCCGATGGTAAGCAATATCAGGTATTCAGGAAGGTAAGAGCCTACCCGCGGGTCCACAAACCAGAAGACAATTCACCCGTACTACCTGACAACGGTGAACTGACCAAGAAGCAGAGGTGATATCTGGAGTCATGGCCTAGGCTAGAGGTAACGTGTCCCTCCTAGGAAGCGAGAGAATCTGAGCGTGCTGGTTCGAATCACGGCTCAGCCGCCAATATTTTCTCCCCCTTCACTAGACCTTCAGTGGTGGTCTGGACGCCAGTCATTCGGATGAGACGATAATCTGAGGTCCCGTGTGCAGCATGCTCTTAGCGCACGTAAGAGAACCCACGGCAACAAAAGGGTTGTTCCTGGCAAAATTATGTAGAAAAATCCACTTTGATAGGAAAAACAAATAAAACTGCATGCAGGAAAAAAAAGTGTGGCGCTGTAGAGTAGAGAAATCTGTTGTGATAAAAAGAAATACAAATACAAATAAATATGACGGACCCTTTTGTGGCATTACCTTTTGTGGCGTGCTTTGCGGATTGCGTGTGTTTGACTAACTCTCTCGATAGTGCTCTGAGCTGTAATGGGTTGCGAAGAGCATGTGCAGAATGGAATCACCAGGATGTTTTCTTATGGACGATGGGTTAGCTGCCTGAGTGCACTGCACGTGGTTTTGAACAGAAGTTAACTTAACCTTCAAGATAAGCTGTCCCTATCATGTCAAGGGGTAACTTGCCTGAAGGCAAAATGAAGTTTGTCTTGAGTACAACCCCTATAGATAGATAAGTGTTTTGGGGGTCTGAAGTGAAAAATCTGCCCCGATCCTAGATAGATAAGTGTTTTGGGGTCTGGAGTGAAAAATCCGCCCCTATCCTAGATATATAAGTGTTTTGGGGGTCTAGAGTGAAAAATCTGCTCCGATCCTAGATAGATAAGTGTTTTGGGGTCTGGAGTGAAACATCTGCCCCGATATTAGATAGGTAAGTGTTTTTGGGATATGGAGTGAAAAATCTGCCCCGATCCTAGATAGATAAGTGTTTTTGGGGTCTGGAGTGCAAAATCTGCCCAGATCCTAGATAGATAAGTGTTTTGGGGTCTGGAGTGAAAAATCTGCCCCGATCCTAGATAGATAAATGTTTTGGGGTCTGGAGTGAAAATATGCCCCGATATTAGATAAGTAAGTTTTTTTGGGATCTGGAGTGAAAACTCTGCCCCGATCCTAGATAGGTAAGTGTTTTTGGGGTCTGGAGTGAAAAATCTGCCCCGATCCTAGATAGATAAGTTTTCTGGGG
>NC_134901.1:19165933-19168433 GCF_041734735.1 Babylonia areolata
CACGTGCTTTTTTTTAATTTTAACCCAGGCCTCGAATATAGGTTGAACAATTTTTTTTTATAAATAAATAAAAGGAAACTGAAGTAGACAGACAACGTTTCTGGCATTATACTGGCATTGTACACCCACGGATTTACTGCTCTTCAATTCGTGTAATCAGCGGACTACTATGATCTTGAACAAGCCCGCCACCCCCCCGCCCCCCGCCCCCCCGACAAACCCTCCCCCCCCGTCCCCCCTCCATTCCTCCCCTCACCCCCTTTTAACGACGAGAAGAAAAATATCTTGGAGTACGTTTGTTGCAAAGTGGTTTCGATTTTGCAAAAAAAAAAAAAAAAAAAAAAAAGGAGCAAATCACCCAATAGAATGAGATAATGTTGCGAAAAAAAAAAAAAGAAAAAGAAAGAAAGAAAAAAAAAACACCCTTGCACGGTGTCATTGCTTTGAAACTGAAGACACTGGCGCTCAGGCAAAAAGAAAGGCATCAAGAGAGCAAACGACTTCACGAAAGATTAAAAAAAAAAAAAAAAAAAAAGACAAAACGCGTACACTGGGGAACAATGGTTCAACATACGAGGACGTAATCAGAGAAATAACAACCCCCCGGCGTTTCACGTAACGCTCTGGCGACAGATCGTTAGTGCACTGTGTCCGTGTGTGAGTCTTTAGTGTGTCGTCAGTCCCTGTGTGACTGTGTCGTTAGTGTGTCGTCAGTCCTCTGTGTGACTGTGTCGTCAGTGTGTCGTCAGTCCTCTGTGTGACTGTGTCGTTAGTGTGACGTCAGTCCCCTGTGTGACTGTGTCGTTAGTGTGTCGTCAGTCCCCTGTGTGACTGTGTCGTTAGTGTGACGTCAATCCTCTGTGTGACTGTGTCGTTAGTGTGACGTCGGTCCTCTGTGTGACTGTGTCGTTAGTGTGTCGTCAGTCCTTTGTGTGACTGTGTCGTTAGTATGTCGTCAGTCCCCTGTGTGACTGTGTCGTTAGTGTGTCGTCAGTCCCCTGTGTGACTGTGTCGTTAGTGTGTTGTCAGTCCCCTGTGTGACTGTGTCTTTAGTGTGTCGTCAGTCCTCTGTGTGACTGTGTCGTTAGTGTGTCGTCAGTCCCTGTGTGGCTGTGTCTTTAGTATGACATCAGTCCTCTGTGTGACTGTGTCGTTAGTGTGACGTCAGTCCTCTGTGTGACTGTGTCGTTAGTGTGTCGTCAGTCCCTGTGTGGCTGTGTCTTTAGTATGTCGTCAGTCCCTGTGTGACTGTGTCTTTAGTGTGTCGTCAGTCCCTGTGTGGCTGTGTCTTTAGTATGTCGTCAATCCCAGTGTGACTGTGTCTTTAGTATGTCGTCAGTCCCTGTGGGACTGTGTCTTTAGTGTGTCGTCAGTGTCTGTGTGACTGTGTCATTAGTATGTCGTCAGTCCCTGTGTGACTGTGTCATTAGTATGTCGTCAGTCCCTGTGTGACTGTGTCATTAGTATGTCGTCAGTCCCTGTGTGACTGTGTCGTTAGTGTGTCGTCAGTCCCTGTGTGGCTGTGTCTTTAGTGTGTCGTCAGTCCCTGTGTGACTGTGTCGTTAGTGTGTCGTCAGTCCTCTGTGTGACTGTGTCGTTAGTGTGACGTCAGTCCGCTGTGTGACTGTGTCGTTAGTGTGTCGTCAGTCCCTGTGTGACTGTGTCGGTAGTGTGTCGTCAGTCCTCTGTGTGACTGTGTCGTTAGTGTGTTGTCAGTCCTCTGTGTGACTGTGTCTTTAGTGTGTCGTCAGTCCTCTGTGTGACTGTGTCGTTAGTGTGTCGTCGGTCCTCAGTGTGACTGTGTAGTTAGTGTGTCGTCAGTCCCCTGTGTGACTGTGTCGTTAGTGTGTCGTCAGTCCTCTGTGTGACTGTGTCTTTAGTGTGTTGTCAGTCCCTGTGTGGCTGTGTCTTTAGTATGTCGTCAGTCCCTGTGTGATTGTGTCGTTAGTGTGTTGTCAGTCCCTGTGTGACTGTGTCGTTAGTGTGTCGTCAGTCCCTGTGTGACTGTGTCGTTAGTGTGTCGTCAGTCCCTGTGTGATTGTGTCATTAGTGTGTTGTCAGTCCCTGTGTGACTGTGTCGTTTGTGTGTTGTCAGTCCCCTGTGTGACTTTGTCGTTATTGTGATGTCAGTCCCTTTGTCGTTAGTGTGTTGTCAGTAACTGTGTGACTGTGTCTTTAGTGTGTCGTCAGTCCCTGTGTGACTGTTTCTTTAGTATGTCGTCAGTCCCTGTGTGACTGTGTCGTTAGTGTGACGTCAGGCCCTGTGTGACTGTGTCTTCAGTGTGTCGTCAGTCCCTGTGTGACTGTGTCTTTAGTGTGCTGTCAGTCCCTGTGTGGGTGTGTTTTTAGTGTGTTGTCAGTCTCTGTGTGACTGTGTCTTTAGTGTGTTGTCAGTCCCTGTGTGGCTGTGTCTTTAGTGTGTTGTCAGTCCCTGTGTGACTGTGTCTTTAGTGTGTTGTCAGTCTCTGTGTGACTGTCACGTTAGTGTGACGTCAGTCCC
>NC_134901.1:19170933-19178433 GCF_041734735.1 Babylonia areolata
TGTGTGTGTGTTTGTGCGCACGTGTGCTGTTTGTTCTTCTGTTTCTCTCCCTTCATTGAAACGAGATTAGTTTTGTGGTTAGAAATGAACACGTCTCCCCTGCCAGAGAGATTCCAGAGATGTCCGGCAGCTGTCAGCTGCGTCGCACAGCTCGCTACCGGAAAAAAGGAGGGATTTAAATTGTCAACGAACTGTTGGAAAATAACTTGGTTATGATCTGGTAGAAAACAGAAAAGAGAAAATAAAAAAATGAAGAGTTCGAAGCGTACCCCCGCGGCTTGTGCATATGCTTCTATGAGTGGGAGGATGGTGGTGAAGTGCAGGGAATTGGGGACGGGGGCTGTGTGTTTGTATGTGTGTGTGTGTGTGGGGGGGGGGGTACGGGATGGGGGGTGGGGGTGGGGGAGCTCTGAGAGGCAGTGAAAAAAAGAATGAATGGAGTATGTTTGAAAATGTTTGCTTCTTGTCATTCTGTTGTATAGACTGTACTGGCGCTCTTAGTGATGCAGCCTTGGGGGGGCTAGTGGTTGGCCTTTGGGAACCATCCCCAACTTCAACTGTCCTAAAACCCTCTTGGGCCGAGAGAGTAAGGATGTTAACTTGGGGCAAGACACTCTCCACCATAGCCAAATTCTAGCCCAGATAGTTGGGACAGCAGTTGCCTCCTCTGCTGTTTTACATCGTCATAGTCGGACACGGCTGACCACCATACATTCTGTTGTAATCTACAACAACAAAACAAGAATAAACAAGAGGAAATCTGAATCACTTCACCAGACGTTTTGGTAACAATGATCACTGCAGCCGAAGTCCTGCTATGTATGTAGGTAGGTAGGTAGGTAGGTAGGTAGGCACCCACACACACACACACACACACACACACACACACATTGACACCTCCCATACCACCACCACCCACACACACACATACACGTCCCCCACCGCCCTCTCCCCCTTCACACACATTGACACCCACCCCCCCACTCCTCCCCACACACACCAAAAAACCACAGAGAAACAGAACCAATATTTGTCTCGTTAGGACTAAAAGAAAATGTAGTCTGGACAAAAAATAAATAAATAATAAAGGAAAGAATCGCGCTGCCTGACTCGCAGCCACTGCTGGTACTTTACTTTATTCATTTAAAAAAAAAAAAAAAAAAAAAAAAAAAATTACTTTATTTATTCTATGTTATTGCATTTATTTTATTTTTATTTATTATTATTATTTTTATTGTTGTTGTTGTTATTTTTACTTTATTGATTTTCTTTATTTTTATTGTTTTTGGTTTTTTTGTTTTTTTTCTCAAGGCCTGACTAAGCGCGTTGGGTTACGCTGCTGGTCAGGCATCTGCTTGGCAGATGTGGTGTAGCGTATATGGATTTGACCGAACGCAGTAACGCCTCCTTGAGCTACTGAAACTGATACTGCTGGTAGTGGAATGGGGTGTTTAAGGAGATGGTGGCCTGGAGGGGGAGCGGGGTGGGGGTGGGGTAGGGGGGCTGCGCAGGGAGATGAGGGGGGTTTGGGGGGGGGGGGGAGTGAGAAGGATGAACTTCCTGCCGTGCCGTCCGTCCCCTTCCACCCTCTCCGCAACCTCCTCCTACCCTCCATCCCCCCCCCCCACCCGACACACACACACATCCGCCCACCAAACTCCCCCCAATCGCAGTCTTCCTCATCTATCAATGACTGATCACCCCTGTCCTCACGTCGTTCGTGTGTGTGTGTGTGTGTGTGTGTGTGAGTGGGTGTGGTGTGTGTGTGTGTGTGTGTGTGTGTGTGTGTGGCGGAGGGAATTGTGTGGTGGTGGTGGTGGTGGTGTGTGTGTGTGTGTGTGTGTGTGTGTGTGTGTGTGTGTGACGGAGGGATTGTGTGGTGTGGTGAGTGAGTGTGTGTGTGTGTGTGTGTGTGTGTGTGTGTGTGTGTGTGTGTGTGAAGAAGGGATTGTGTGGTGTGGTGAGTGTGTGTGTGTGTGTGTGTGTGTGTGTGTGTGTGTGTGTATGACTGATGGAGGGATTGTGTGTGGTGTGTGTGTGCGTGTGTGTGTGAAGGAGAGATTGTGTGGTGTGGTGTGAGTGTGTGTGTGTGTGTGTGTGTGTGTGTGTGTGTGTGTGAAGGAGGGATTGTGTGTGTGTGTGTGTGTGTGTGTGTGTGTGTGTGTGTGTGTGTGTGTGTGCGTGGTTGAAAGAGGGATCATGTGGTGAAGTGTATGTGTGTCAGTCTGTGTGTGAGTGTGTGAATGCGTGGGCGCGCTTGTGTGTGTGTGTGTGTGTGTGTGTGTGTGTGTACTCTCTGTGTGTCTGTGTGTGTGAATGAGTGTTGTGTGTGTGTGGAGGATGAGTTGGGTAGAGTGTCATATGTATATGTATGTGTGTGTGTATGTGTGTGTGAATGTGTGTTTGAGTGGGTGGTATGGGGAAGGGAGGGGGGTGTCATGGGAAGTGTTCGTGTGTGTGTGTATGTGTGTGTGTGTGTGTGTGTGTGTGTGTGTGTGTGTGTGTGTGTGTGCGTGCGCGTATAGAATTAGTTGTCTTTCTGCATAATGCAACAGGAAATGAAGCAGAATCATGGGCGGAAGATGGGAAGCTTTATGCTGAGTGGAAAGATCGAGAGAGAGAGAGAGAGATGGGGGGGAAGGGAGGAGGGTGAAGGAGGAGGAAGAGGAAGAGCAAGAGAGACATGGGAAAAGGCAGGGGATATGTAGAGATAGGAAGCTGGGAATAGAGAGGAGAGAGAGAGAGAGAGAGAGAGAGAGAGAGAGAGAGAGAGAGAGAGAGAGAGAGAGAGAGAATGAATGAATAAATGTATGTATGTATGAATGAATGAATGAATCTTTATTTTCCAACGGTGAAGATATTAGCCCGCTCTGACGCCGCCTTGAAACTACTGATACTAAATTGAAATTTGCAAGTTTCCTTTTCTCCTTCTAGCATCAAGACGCCCCTCCCCCCCATCCGCCCCCCCCACCCCACCCCACCCCCCCAAAAAAAGAGGTGAAGGAGAAATAATTGGACGAGTGAATCAAAAACTGATTAATCATTAAATTAAAGATTCATCGACTGAATGAATCGGCTCCTGTCCCAGACAAAGTTCGCTACTCGGACATCAAGGAGCTATCGGAAGAAGACAGAAACAAACTTTTCAGTCTGTATCAAAACATTTTCCACAATGGACATGTGCCGGAAGACTGGACACACAGCTTCTTAAAACCCATACCAAAACCAGGAAAGGACCATCGTCAGGTAAGCGGCTACCGAATCCTAACCATGCAAAACATTGCTGGAAAGCTCATGGAACGCATGATAGCCAGGGAACTTGCAAGGGATCTTGAACACAGGCACATTCTCCCTTCAAGTCAAGGTGGTTACAGAACAGGTAAGTCCACATGGGAAAATGCAGCTGCTTTTGCATATGAGGTATATGAAGGATTTCAAAGAAAAGAAAAAAAACACTAGCAGTAGCAATCGACCTTGAAGATGCCTACAATAAAGTCCAGTTTGCGCACCTCATGGAGCTGCTACTAAGGTATGGAGTAAGTTTGACACTGACAAGATGGATAGCAGCAGCGCTTCAGGAAAGAACTGTCGTCCTATGCCTTGGAGATTGGATGTCTGCACCTTCTAAACTATCCATGGGACTACCACAAGGGTCTCCGCTCTCTCCTGTCCTCTACAGCGTCTACACGAAGGGCCTTGCAGACTTAAACAACAATGGAATAGCTCGGGTGCTTACTCTTGCTGATGATGGCCTGGTCTTCAAAACTTCGAAAGATGTTCAGAAAAGAATTAAAGCCGTCCAGAAACAACTAAACAATCCAGCGAAAGCCCAAACGTTGCTGTGCACCCTCAATAACATAACCGCGAGCAAATCACCACCACATGTGTCATTCGACGGGATTCAGATCGAGAAAACCGAATGCCTACGCTACCTAGGAATACACTTCGACAGGATGCTGACCTTCAGAAAACATAAAGAAAATACTGTTCTCAAATGTAAAAAGGGTCTTTCAGTCTTAAAAGCAATGGCAACAAAAGGTATTGAACAACGCCACCTCTTCCTGCTATACCAATCACTCGTCCTCAGTGTGATCGACAAAGGACTTGGGCTAACAACACCGTCTCAGAGCAACCTCCTGAAATTAGAAAGAGTTCAAAATGAAGCTATGAGGCTGATCCTGGGAACAACAAAAGACACGCCCACTGAAACCATGCGATACCTGCTTGACCTTCCTTCAGTGCAGGCCAGAAACAAGTTAGAACAGATTAAGACCCACTTCAGAGCATTAGAAAACCCTCAAAACCCACTGCATGACGCAGTCAAAGAACCAAAAGGCAGCCGTCTAGGACAAGGAAGATCATGGATGGGGCAAGCAGAAGACACAATTCAGCTAGTATGCCAACTACAAGACCTGAAAGAAACAAAAGAATGGGAGAAAACCCCCGAAAACCTCAACCATCTATTCAACACAGCCATTTCAAGTTGAAGCTGTGACACATGCCCTTCAGTGGCTATCGTCTACCCATATGCCCGGAAACCAACATGCCATGATTTTAACCGACTCAATGAACCTCATGCAGAAAATTAAAAATGGAATGGGAAGCCCAGAGTGGCATAAGGTAATGCGCAACTTTCAGATTAAAAAACTTACATGGTCATACTGCCTGGGACATGCAGGTGAAATGAGTGAGTTGACAGACTTGCTGGTAACGCAACAACGAGCGGCCTACATCTAGGAAAATCGGAAATTCTCAGAAAAGTCAAAGAATATCAAAAAGAACAGGTACAAGGCCATCACACCATCGATCGCCTCAAAGAAATAAAGGTAGAGAGAGGGAGCGGCCGTAAGTCCAGCATGAAAGGTAGAGCACGATGCTTTGCAAATCAAACAAATATGGATTTGTCCGAACGCAGTGACGCCTCCTTGAGCTACTGAAAACTGAAAAAGTGAAGATATAGGAAGAACAAAGGCAACAAAGCTAACGACGAGGGTTCAGTACTGACGATGATGAGGGTCACATTCAGTGTTTCCTTCCTCTTCTTCTTCTTCTTCCTCTTCTTCTTCTTCTTCTTCTTCTTCTTCTTCTTCTTCTTCTTCTTCTTCTTCTTCTTCTTCTTCTTCTTCTTCTCCTCCTCCTCCTCCTCCTCCTCCTCAACTCAGTTTCATTTCTCTTTCTTTCTTTCCATCTAGATAACTTTGTTTTATCTTATTTTACTTTTTTGCCTAGCTCTTCTTTTTTTTATTGCCTGCCACTCCCCCTCCCCCTTCTCTCTCTCTCCCTCTCTCCCTCTCTCTCTCTCTCTCTCTCTGATTGGACTGAATGCGATAAAAGACAGTAACGAAGAACAACGGCAACAAAGCTGATGATGAGGGTGCATTGTTAACATTGATGAGGGTCACATTCAGTGCTTTCTTCTTCTTCTTCTTCTCCGCCTCCTCCTCCTCCTCCACTCCTTCTCATTTAACTTTGTGAAGAGTCGTTAAGGAGCCACGAAGAGTAACTATTCACCAGATTCCCCCAGGTCTGTCGATTGTGTGTCAAAAGCCTGGGTCTTCTTCTTCTTCTTCTTCTTCTTCGTCTGCTCCTCCTCTTTCTCCATACTGTGTTTTCGGAGGGGGGAGGGCAGGAGGGGCAGGGGGCGTGGGGGGTGCATGTTCGATACGTCCTTGTTTCCGTGACAAACCGACCGCTAACATGGATTACGTAATCTGTTAACGTGTTTGTCTAATCTTATGCGGGCATTTACACACGAAGGGGGTTTCGGGTACTAACTGAACTGCACGTCTGATGAGATTAAAAAAAAACAAAAAACCCAAACAACTCCACCTTTCTTTATTCAGAAAACATGTCATACGTGTACACATAAATAGTCACTAATGGACCGATTCTCCCAGGCCTGCAAAGATTTCGGCCTGACCATCAGTCTCAAGAAGACAAATGTCCTAGGCCAAGACACGCCATCTACAGCAGCCATCACCACTGATGACTACGAGCTTGAAGCCATCCATCAATTCACTTACCTTGGGTCCACCATCACCGACAACCTCTCCCTTGACACCAAGATCGACAAGAGGATCGGGAAGGCAGCCACAACGCTAGCCCGCCTCACACAAAGAGTTTGGACAAATCCCAAGCTGACCACGAAGACAAAGATGGCTGTATACAACGCCTGCGTCCTCAGCAACCTGCCGTATGGCAGTGAGGCGTGGACCACACATGCTATTCAGGAGAAAAGGCTCAATACCTTCCACCTGAGAAGCCTTCGGCGCATACTCGGCATCTCCTGGCAAGACAAGGTGAAAAACACAGAAGTCCTGACTCGCGCTGGCCTCCCGACCATGACATATATACCATGCTGAGACAGCGTCGGCTGTGCTGGCTGGGCCATGTTCGCCGCATGGAAGATGGTCGCATCCCAAAAGACATCCTTTATGGAGAGCTCGCCACGGGGCAGAGAAGCATCGGCTGCTCACACTGAGATACAAAGACGTTTACAAACGTGACATGAAGGCACTTGAGATCAACACTGAGTCCTGGGAGGACCTTGCAGATGACCGCAACAGATGGAGAAGCACTCTCAATAATCAGCTACGGATTGGTGAGGACAAACTGTCAGCTGCTGCAGCAGAAAAGCGAGCTCGCAGAAAAGGGACGGCAGCCGACAGACCAGCATCAGCTTACACATGTGATCGCTGCGACAGAGACTGTCTCTCTCGCATCGGTCTCTACAGTCACAGGCAACGCTGCTTGGTCCAAGCGCACAGCCCAATTAGACATTAGGTCGGATATACTCTATCCATGGTCAGCCATGACCGAAGGAGGCTTACTACTACTACTACTACCTAAATAGCAGAGCAACAGAAAGCTAGCAGCTCACATCGCGCGTCAAAGCAGGTGATAGATTTATCATTCGTTTTGAGTTATGTCTCGTGTTGCTCATGAGTGTTACACCACTGCAGCAATGTTGAAATAAATCTTTTTTCCAGCTACATGAAAAATCATCATCATCATCAACAACAGCAACAACAACAAAAAACCAACAAAACAAAACAACGGTTACTGGCTTCAAGGTTTCTTTCTTTGAGCAGAATGCTTATCTGTACATTTCTGATCAGCTAAGAGTTAGGGTTTGTGAATTTGTGTAGTTTGGCCTAGAGGGTTTGTGGAGTGATGGCCTAGAGGTAACGCGACCGCGTAGGAAGCGAGAGAATCTGAGTTCGCTGGTTCGAATCACGGCTCAGCCGCCGATATTTTTTCCCCCTCCACCAGACCTTGAGTGGTGGTCTGGACGCAAGTCATTCGGATGAGACAATAAACCGAGGTCCCGTGTGCAGCATGCACTTAGCGCACGTAAAAGAACCCACGGCAACAAAAGGGTTGTTCCTGGCAAAATTCTGTAGAAAAATCCATTTCGATAGGAAAAATGAATAAAACTGCACGCAGGAAAAAATACAAAAAAAGGGGGTGGCGCTGTAGTGTAGCGACGCGCTCTCCCTG
>NC_134901.1:19180933-19183433 GCF_041734735.1 Babylonia areolata
TCTTCTTCTTTCGACCCCCCCCCCATCCCCCCGGCCCCTCCCCCTCCCCCCCACCCCCCACGCCCCCATCCATCAAGACGTGTTACGACACCACAGAGCGTGCATCCATCCAGCATCAGAAAAAAGCCCAGTGGAACGTAAAGGAAACAACCCTGAAGGCAGCGGCATCATGTGTTCGCTTTCCTTGACACTTCCACGGGGCCTGGAGGCAACAGGGTTTAATTAGGAAACTAGGGGGGGGGGGGTGTGGGGGCTGGGGGTGGGGGGTGGGGGGGGGGGGGGGGTTGGAGAGAAAGTGGAGAAGTAAGAGACCGATCGGTTGTTAACACGCACGTGACAGTGGGGGACAGAGAGAAAGGGAGAGAGGGAGAGACGGGGAGAGAGGGAGAGAGGGTAATAATGCACGTGAGAGTGGGGATACATAGTCACAGAGAGAGGGGGAGAGAGAAAGCAAAGGAGAAGGCGAATGCAAATGTTGGTTTTGTGTGTGTGTTTTTTTTTTTTTGTTTTTTTTTTTGTTGTTGTTGTTGTTGCTTGTTTGTTTTGTTTTGGGTTTTTTTGCTTGTTTTTTTTGTTGTTGTTTTTTTGGAGGGGGGGGGGGGGGGGTGTTGTGTGTGTGTGTGTGTGTGTGTGTGTGTGTGGGGGGGGGGTTATCAGGCCATGGCCCCTCATAAAGAGGTAAGGGAACAAATACCATTACAAAATATTCAAAATCTAAATTGAATTTGAACAAAATAGTACTTGAAATGAGAAACATATTTAGTGACATACTACGAGGTTACAATTTTTTTTCAAAGTTTGAATGCTGTATGAAAGAAACATGATAGTAATGCACGTCACGTTGTCTAGTGGATGACATCAGAAGACTTGGTCTAAAGGTGCATGGATATTGGTAGGACATGGAAGGAATAAACTTCAGTTTAATCTCACTAAGAGCTGGACAACACACATGCTGTACGTAATTCATCTTCCTTGAAGGTTTTAAAAAATGGACAAATCATATCTCTATCATTATGTTCTCTGTATCTATAACAATGTACAGCCAAAGTTTTTTCCTCCTGTGTTTTGTATCCTGTTTTGAAAGAACCCAGGCAGTCAAACTTTTTTTTATACCCTACAATGAACAGCCAAATCGGATACACCCGACCTACATTTTGTTTTATTCATATTAGATGTTTATCAACATCAAGCCTTAAATATTGCTTTATTTCATGTGCATTGCAAAAGCTTCCATACACACATGCTAAATCTTCCACTGCCTTGAATATGATCATGTCATTTCTGTCATCGACAATCAAAATCAGACGCTGTCTAAAAAAAAGCATTTATTAAAGTCCACTTACATTACCAACACCTTGGTTCAGCCAAACGTCACTAAAACCATTCTCAAACAAGCAAACGCGTATATCTGATACCCAGTTCCCACGCGAGACACAATATTAGCTCGTCATCTCTCCCTCAAGTAACCCCCCACCCCCACCCCCAACCTTCTCCCAATATTGCCCCATTTGTCCCCCTCTCATCTTGTTACAAGGCAAGGCAAGGCAAGGAGTTTATTTCGTGTGCCCCCTGGAGGCAGTGAAACATTACATACATTCATCTTTCACACATATCTGGTAAAGAAAAACAAACAAAAAAAGTGATGTCAAAAACTAGGAATAGGCTCATTCATTCAGTCTCTAAATAGACACATTGACTAAGTGTTATTTCACTCACAAACAAACAAATTTCATATCAATAGGTAAATCATTAATGAAAAGAACTACGTATAGTAGAAACAAATGATTTAAGTTTTAACAGTATTCTTTTTTTTTCTTTTTTTCTTTTTTCAGAAAACAGTGAGAATGGAGTTTGGGCGCATTCTATGATATCTAGATAAACGTGTTTGTCTGATGCTTTAAATAAAAAATAAAATAAAATAAAAAAAAAGGGCACACAAACACATAGTGAAATTCAGCAGCAATGCCGTTTGTGAAGCATTTATCACGGATTCTTTCATTTCTGGGTAAGCTGTCTAAACGCTATATATCAACAGGCAAAGAATTATTGATTGTTCTTAACTTTACTGACCCAATTACACATGCTTTTGGTAACACTGTGAAATTAATAAGCATCTTGACTAAAGTTTGGTTTAAACATCCTATAATTGATAAACATAGTATCGTTATCGACATGTCTATACCCATCTTGAAAAAAAAACAAAAAACATATCTTTTAAATAACACCGCAGGGTGTGTATTCCACCAACAACAGAAAGAAAAAAAAAAACACCCAGTGGACGTAAAGGAAACAGCCACCGTAGCCAGCGGCATCAGGTGTACATGTTCCTTGACACTTTCACAGGACCTTGAGGCCACAGGGTTTGATAAGAAAACTGGGGGGAGGGGGGGGGTTAGAAGAAAAAGCAGGTGGGGGGGGGGGGGGATACTGCACGTGACAGTGGGGGTGACAGTCACACACACGTTTACACACACACATACACACACACAGAGCACGTGCG
>NC_134901.1:19193433-19195933 GCF_041734735.1 Babylonia areolata
TTTTGACTTCTCTGCAAATAGGACATTGGTCTTGAACATTCCATTATAAGTTCTCTTTCATATTGTTGTGATTCAGACAGTGCGCAAGAAAATATCCGATTGTCTGTGCAGCATGTCCGCAGTGTGTCTTGTTTGAAGATGATGATCGAATAAAGAAAAAAGGTGGAAGAATGGTTAACCCTTTCACCGCTAGTCAATTTAGAGTACAAAATTCCCATATGGTATAAACACAGAAAAGACAGTGGCTAAGAATAGCTGGGGATTCCCTCTGCGATGTATAGAAAATATGGCCTATCCTACCACCGAACATTAAGAGCAGTAGGTTCATGTAGGTTCATGGATAACAGAACAATGAATGGTCACCTTTCAGTGACACGGGTCCTCTACCACGCCTGTGCATAAATGCGAGCTTGGCGTTGAAAGGGTTAAGACGCTCATCTGCCAATACAGAATCCGTGAGGGTGTGGGTCTGAATCATGCTCTCTCTCGCCCTTTCTCCAATCAAACTGAGCGTCTAGTCATTTGGATGAGGTGATAAACCGAGATCCCGTGTGCAGCACGCTCTTGGTGCACTGAAAAAGAACCCATGGCAACAAGGGTGTTGTCCTCTGGCACAATTCAGTGGAAGAAATCCACCCTGATAGGTATACAAATACATATACATTCACTCAAGACCTAAGCGCGTTGGGCTATGCTGCTGGTCAGGCATCTGCCCAGCGGTTGTGGTGTAGCGTATATGGATTTGTCCACACGCGGTCACGCCTCATTCAGAAACTGGAACTGAAACTGATCAAAAAGATCTGGATTATATTTAAACCGAAATCTACAGTCATGAATCTTGTTTTTTTTTTTTTTTTTCTGTTTCCAAAGAACTCTATAGCTCTCTTGCAACTCTCTCTCTCTTTCTTTACCTTTCTTTATATCTGTCTTTATATTTTGTCTTTACTTTTTCCTTCCTTCCTTCCGTCATTTCTGTTCTGCTTGTTCTTTTATTCAGCAACACTTTTTTTTTACTCTCTTCCTTGCCTTCAGTTCCGCTTTCTTTTTTCCTCTTCTGCTGGTTTTTTTTTTTTTTTTTGTTTGTTTGTTTTGTTTTGTTTTTTGTTTTTTTAAATCACTTGAATACTTTCGTATTTTTACTTTCTAAATGACGTGAAAAAAACCTCTTTTTTCTTATCTTTTCTTCATTTTTTGATTTTTGTTTGTTTTTGTTGGTGTTTGCTTTTTATATTTTTTTCTTTCTACCTTTCCTAACTTAGCTGCCTTTGTTTTTTCCTCTCCGCTTTCTTCTTTCTAATTGAGAGTGATTTTGTTGTTGTTTTGTTTTTTGTTTTGGGGGGTTGCTATTTTTCGATTTTTTTGGTTTTTGTTTTTTTGTTTTTTGTTCTTTTGTTTTTTTCTCTTTTTCCTCCCCCCCACCCTACCCATACCTCCCCCTCCCTCCCTGATTTCCTTTTCTTGTTGTTTTTTCTACCTGTTCTTTTGTGCTTCCTTCTTCTATTTCCTTGTGGGTTTTTTTCTTTTGTTGGTGGTGAAGGTACTGGTAGTTCGTTCAGTGATGTGAATGTCGTCTTTCTTTCTTTCCTTCCTTTCTTCTTTCTTCCTGTCTGTCTTTCTTTCTTTCTTTTTCCCTTCTTTTTCGTTTTCTTTTCTTCTCCTTTTTTTTTCATCCAAGCTTCCTTGACTTACTTTGATTTTTTTTTCTCTCTGCCCGTTTATATTTTGTTTGTTTGTTTTTTTTTTATTTTGAGCTTGCAGAGAATTCAAATGGTTAGACACCTTTTGTCTCTTAATTTTTTTTTTTTTTTTTTTTTTTCTTTTTTGACTTCTTTCTTTCTTTCTTTCTGTATGTGTGCTAATCGTTAGTTCGCTTTCTTTTTGCGTTCTCTCTTTGACCTATGTAACTCTCTCTGTCTGTCTCTCTGTCTCTTCTCTGTCTCTGTCTCTCTCTCTGTCTCTGTCTCTCTCTCTGTCTCTGTCTCTCTCTTTCTCTCTCTCTGTCTGTCTCTCTCTCCTTCATTCTTTCTTTCTTTCTTCCTTTTTGTGTCGTTCTTTGTTCAGTGATGTTTTTTGTTCATTGTTCTGGTAGAGGCAAGAAAACAAGCAAACAATATCTATCCATCTATCTATCTGACACACACACACACACACACACACACACACACACACACACACACACACACACACACACACACATACATATTTGTTCCTTTCTTCTTTCTTTCTTTATCTGCATTTCCTTCTTCCTTTCTTTCGTTCTTTGTTGATGTGTGAAGGTTTGTTTTGCTTACAAACCTCCCCCCCCCTCCCCGCAACCCCTCCCCCTCCCCCCCCCCCCCCTTTTTATTTATTTATTTATTTTTTTTTACTTCTCATTTTCTTTAATTTGTTCTTCCACCCTTTCATTTGTCCTTTGTTTTTCTCTTGTGTGTTCTTTACATTTATGTCTGTGGGAACCAATACAGTAAACATTGTAAAGTGGCCGTTCTCTACTGAAGAC
>NC_134901.1:19208433-19215933 GCF_041734735.1 Babylonia areolata
ACATAGAAGATGGAGCGCAGTGGTTTCACATTCACTGTGTCTAGCGGGTCACCACAGGAAGATGAAGCACAGTGGTTTCACATTCACTGTGTCTAGCGGGTCACCATACGTGGAAGATGGAGCGCAGTGGTCTCATATTCACTGTGTCTAGCGGGTCACCATAGGAAGATGGAGTGCAGTGGTTTCATATTCACTGTGTCTAGTGGGTCACCATAGGAAGAGGGAACGCAGTGGTTTCACATTCACTGTGTCTAGCGGGTCACCATAGGAGGATGGAGCGCAGTGGATTCAGATTCACTGTGTCTAGCGGGTCACCATAGGAAGATGGAGCGCAGTGGTTTCAGATTCACTGTGTCTAGCAGGTCACCATAGGAAGATGGAGCGCAGTGGTTTCACATTCACTGTGTCTAGCAGGTCACCATACATGGAAGATGGAGCGCAGTGGTCTCATATTCACTGTGTATAGTGGGTCACCATAGGAAGATGGAGTGCAGTGGTCTCATATTCACTGTGTCTAGCGGGTCACCATACGTGGAAGATGGAGCGCAGTGGTCTCATATTCACTGTGTCTAGCGAGTCACCATAGGAAGATGGAGCGCAGTGGTTTCACATTCACTGTGTCTAGCGGGTCACCATCGGAAGATGGAACGCAGTGGTTTCATATTCACTGTGTCTAGCGCGTCACCATACATGGAAGATGGAGCGCAGTGGTTTCACATTCACTGTGTAGTCACCATAGGAAGATGGAGTGCAGTGATTTCACATTCACTGTGTCTAGCGGGTCACCATAGGAAGATGGAGCGCAGTGATTTCACATTCACTGTGTCTAGCGGGTCACCATACATGGAAGATGGAGCGCAGTGGTTTCATATCCACTGTGTCTAGTGGGTCATCATAGGAAGATGAATCGCAGTGGTTTCACATTCACTGTGTCTAGTGGGTCACCATAGGAAGATGAATCGCAGTGGTTTCACATTCACTGTGTCTAGTGGGTCACCATAGGAAGATGGCGCGCAGTGGTTTCATATTCACTGCGTCTAGCGAGTCACCATAGGAAGATGGAGCGTAGTGGTCTCATATTCACTGTGTCTAGCGGGTCACCATAGGAAGATGGAGCGCAGTGGTTTCATATTCACTGTGTCTAGCGGGTCACCATAGGAAGATGGAGCGCAGTGGTTTCATATTCACTGTGTGTAGCGGGTCACCATACATGGAAGATGGCGCGCAGTGGTTTCATATTCACTGCGTCTAGCGAGTCACCATAGGAAGATGGAGCGTAGTGGTCTCATATTCACTGTGTCTAGCGGGTCACCATAGGAAGATGGAGCGCAGTGGTTTCAGATTCACTGTGTAGTCACCATAGGAAGATGGAGCGCAGTGGTTTCATATTCACTGTGTCTAGCGGGTCACCATAGGAAGATGGAGCGCAGTGGTTTCATATTCACTGTGTCTAGCGGGTCACCATAGGAAGATGGAGCGCAGTGATTTCACATTCACTGTGTCTAGCGGGTCACCATACATAGAAGATGGAGCGCAGTGGTTTCATATTCACTGTGTCTAGCAGGTCACCAAACATGGAAGATGGAGCGCAGTGGTTTCACGTTCACTGTGTCTAGCGGGTCACCATAGGAAGATGGAGCGCAGTGGTTTCACATTCACTGTGTCTAGCGGGTCACCATCGGAAGATGGAACGCAGTGGTTTCACATTCACTGTGTCTAGCGGGTCACCATAGGAAGATGGAGCGCAGTGGTTTCACATTCACTGTGTCTAGCGGGTCACCATAGGAAGATGGAGCGCAGTGGTTTCAGATTCACTGTGTCTAGCGGGTCACCATAGGAAGATGGAGCGCAGTGGTTTCATATTCACTGTGTCTAGCGGGTCACCATACATGAAGATCGAGCGCAGTGGTCTCATATTCACTGTGTCTAGCGGGTCACCATACATAGAAGATGGAGCGCAGTGGTTTCATATTCACTGTGTCTAGCGGGTCACCATACATGGAAGATGGAGCGCAGTGGTTTCATATTCACTGTGTCTAGCGGGTCACCATACATGGAAGAGGGAACGCAGTGGTTTCACATTCACTGTGTCTAGCGGGTCACCATAGGAAGATGGAGCGCAGTGGTTTCACATTCACTGTGTCTAGCGGGTCACCATACATGGAAGATGGAGCGCAGTGGTTTCACATTCACTGTGTCTAGCGGGTCACCATACATGGAAGATGGAGCGCAGTGGTTTCACATTCACTGTGTCTAGCGGGTCACCATACATGGAAGTTGGAGCGCAGTGGTTTTATATTCACTGTGTCTAGCGGGTCACCATACATGGAAGATGAAGCGCAGTGGTTTTATATTCACTGTGTCTAGCGGGTCACCATACATGGAAGATGAAGCGCAGTGGTTTCACATTCACTGTGTCTAGCGGGTCACCATACATGGAAGATGGAGCGCAGTGGTTTCACATTCACTGTGTCTAGCGGGTCACCATAGGAAGATGGAGCGCAGTGGTTTCACATTCACTGTGTCTAGCGGGTCACCATACATGGAAGATGGAGCGCAGTGGTTTCACATTCACTGTGTCTAGCGGGTCACCATAGGAAGATGAATCGCAGTGGTTTCACATTCACTGTGTCTAGCGGGTCACCATAGGAAGATGGAGCGTAGTGGTCTCATATTCACTGTGTCTAGCGGGTCACCATAGGAAGATGGAGCGCAGTGGTTTCATATTCACTGTGTCTAGCGGGTCACCACAGGAAGATGAAGCACAGTGGTTTCACATTCACTGTGTCTAGCGGGTCACCATACATGGAAGATGGAGCGCAGTGGTTTCATATTCACTGTGTCTAGTGGGTCACCATAGGAAGAGGGAACGCAGTGGTTTCACATTCACTGTGTCCAGCGGGTCACCATAGGAGTATGGAGCGCAATGGTTTCACATTCACTGTGTCTAGCGAGTCACCATAGGAAGATGAATCGCAGTGGTTTCACATTCACTGTGTCTAGCGGGTCACCATACATGGAAGATGGAGCGCAGTGGTTTCACATTCACTGTGTTTAGCGAGTCACCATACATGGAAGATGGCGCGCAATGATTTCAGATTCACTGTGTCTAGCGGGTCACCATAGGAAGATGGAGCGCAGTGGTTTCACATTCACTGTGTCTAGCGGGTCACCATACATGGAAGATGGAGCGCAGTGATTTCACATTCACTGTGTCTAGCGGGTCACCATACATGGAAGATGGAGCGCAGTGGTTTCACATTCACTGTGTCTAGCGGGTCACCATAGGAAGATGGAGCGCAGTGGTTTCACATTCACTGTGTCTAGCGGGTCACCATACATGGAAGATGGAGCGCAGTGGTTTCACATTCACTGTGTCTAGCGGGTCACCATAGGAAGATGGATCGCAGTGGTTTTATATTCACTGTGTCTAGCGGGTCACCATACATGGAAGATGGAGCGCAGTGGTTTCACATTCACTGTGTCTAGCGGATCACCATACAGGAAGATGGAGCGCAGTTCTCTCTTTTCACGGCTTTTCCCCTATACCCGACCGAAATCGGGTATCCATTCACACCTGGATGTAGTGAAGAAATACGGAATAAAGCGCATTTCAAAAGGACACAGTACCATGCCAAATAAACGGGGCGGGGGCCTGGAGCTCTTGTTTATTGACGAACACCGGGATAAGGAATCTTTACTTTCTTGTCGTCGGGTGTTCATTACATACAATTGAACTATCCTGATCTTCGTCACTGTCATTTCAATTAGATTACTTTGAGTACCGGTCCTTCTGTTGTTGTTTTTTTTCTGTCTTTCTTTCTATATATTTCTTTTCTTTCATTCATTTTCCCTTTCCTTTTTTTTTCTTTTTTTTAAACCTTTTTTTTTTTGTTTTTTTTGTTTGGAACATAGTTACGCACCTCTCTTTTTTTTCCTGTCTCTTTCTTTCATTTTTTCATCTTGCTTTTTTTTGTGAATTACCTAAATACTTTGCTTTTGTTTTCTTTTCCGAATGACTTGATTACCGTTCTTTTTTTTCCCTTATCCAGTGTGTGTGTGTGTGTGTGTGACTTTTTTTTGGGGGGGGATTGTATTGTTTTGTTTTTGTGTGTGTGTGTGTGTAGTTGTTTTTTTTAACTTCTGTGTTTCTTACTGTCTTTGTCTTTTTCTCTAATTTGGGTGTCCCCCCCCCCTTTTTTTTGGGGGGGGGGGGGGGGGGTGGGGGTTGGGGGGGGGGAGAAGGAATGAGGATGAGGAAGGGGAAAGAGAGGGTGGGTGGTAAAGTGGGGATGGTTGTGGTGTGGGTTGACAAGAAGGCGTCATTTCTTTGGGGCATTGTTTTCTTTTGCACAGTGCCAAACCATTTTGTATTGTTTTCTTTGTCCACCACTGAGCCATTCTCTTTCTTTCTTTCTTTCCTTCTTTCTTTCTTTCCAGCATGCTTGGTGAAGTTCTCTCTCTCTCTCTCTCTCTCTCTCTCTCTCTCTCTCTCTCTCTCTCTCTCTCTCTCTCTCTCTCTCTCTCTCTCTCTCTCTCTCTCTCCACAAACAGAATCGCTTTGTTATTTTGAATATGGGTGTTTTTCTTCCCCGACTTTTGTTTTAAATTATTTTTTCTTCTTTCGTATGTGCTTCGTCGTCGTCTTCTTCTTCTTCTTCTTCTTCTTCTTCTTCTTCTTCTTCTTCTTCTTCTTCTTCTTCTTCTTCTTCTTCTCCTTCTTCTTCTCCTTCTTTGTCGTCTTCTTGTTTGTCGTCTTTCTTCCTCTTCTTCTCCTATTTTCTAATTCACTATTTCGTACTTTCCTGTCTGTCTTTTTAATGTAATTAAGCACTTATTTTCTTTCTTTCTTTCTTCCTTTTCAGCTGCAACACCTTTTTTTTTCTTTTTTTTTTTTTTTTTAACTGTTTTGTCCTCCTTCATAACTTCCCCACTAATTTTTTTTTGTTTTTGTTTTGCATCTGTCTGTTCTTCTCTGTCTTTTCTTTGTAGTTGTTGTTGCTGTAGTTTTCGTTTTGTTTTTGATTATTGTCCTTTCTTTCTTTTTCTTTCTTTTTTTTTTTTTTTTTTTTGGGGGGGGGGGGGGTTGTTTGGTTTGGTTCTTTTGTTTGCTTTTTTTTTATATTCCCGAGTGTGACTGCGCTTGTGTCTAATTTTCTTTCCGTAGTTTTCGTCTCTGTATGTGTGTGTGTGTGTGTGTGTGTGTGTGTGTGTGTGTGTGTGTGTGTGTGTGTGTGTGTGTGTGTGTGTGTCTGTGTGTGTGTGTGTGTGTGTGTGTGTGTGTGTGTGTGGTTGGTTTATTTGTGTATTTATTTTGTATGTGTGCGTGCGTGCGTGCGTGTATGTGTGTGTGTGTGTGTGTGTGTGTGTGTGCGTGCGTGCGTGTATGTGTGTGTGTGTGTTCATGTTTTTTGAACGCGCGCGCGCGTACACACACACACACACACACACACACACACACACACACACACATACACACATCTCTCTCTCTCTCTCTCTCTCTCTCTCTGTATATATATATATATATATATATATATATATATATATATATATATATATATATATATATATATATGTATATATGTATATATATTGTTACGTATGCGTGGGGCGTGGAATGCAACAAAATTAATGTGTTCGACCAATGTCTCTCACAACCTGATTTCAAGTGTGTAATGTCAGCGTGCGTTATGTTCGTTCGTGTTTTCTCGGTCACACACCACACATACTCTTGAAGTAACAAGAACAAAATCAGACCACTTCAATGTTGATAGTCTTTGCTAACTCTTTCTTTTCACAAAGAAAACACAACATAGATATTTGTCCACATATTAATTTTCAGTCCTCGTCAAATTTTAATAACAAGTACATATCTTTATAGGTTAATATTCTACAGTTTATAATCATGCACTCCACAACAAAATTCACCTATCAAACACCATCACTCCACCAATCAATATAGAGTCTCAAAAAAAAGAACCTTTTCTTCTCTTGGGCAGCTTCATTTCCAAGTTCACATCCACAAAAAAGCACACACACACACACACACACACACACACACACACACACACACACACACACACACACACACAAAACTAAAGTCTGTTTACATTCCCATTCTCGCTGTTTGTCAAAGACACATTCTCAGCTGCACTGTCAAATACCATACCCACATTAACTTCTTACTTCTTTCAGTCTCTACATTTCTCACATCATACTCATTGGGCGGGGGATGGGGGTGGGGGGTGGGGATTATGTCATCACTTTGCTTAATCATCCAACACACATCACCTTAATGTTTTCTGCTTCCAAAATTAGCAGATGATCATAGAGTCTCTCTTTTTATATCCCAATGTCCTTCTTCAATGTTGGGAAAATTTGAAGGCGTTCATATCGTATCATATCATTAATGCCCTCTGCAGTGCATGTCTGTTTAAAGGCTTTTTTTTTTTTTTTTTTTTTTTTTTTTTACACATTTTAGTGCCCTCTACAAAGCAGGTAATTTTACAAGTCTTGTCATTTCCTTCTTTTTTTTTTTTTTTTTTTTTTTTCTGCCCCATCATCTGCACCGTTTCAGTGGCATTACTCCCACGTCGCTCATTTGGATTCCCCCATACACGGCCACACCCGGGGTTCGTCCGTCGCAGTTCCAGCTTCGGCAGTCCACAGGGAACCATCGAGGTTAGGTCGCCATGAGGCCACACACCAGAGGAGACCCTGCACTGCTGAGGCTTTTTTTTTATTTCTCACTGCCCTCTTCATGACGAAGAATGAAGGTGGAACGGGGCCTCCCACATCAGCGTTCAGCTCGCCAGTGGCCTATCCGCCCAAATTAAGCCCGTCCAATGCTCCCCGCTACGAAAACAGTAGCAGGTAACTGATTGATTGAGCTGGTTTTGGAACAGAATGTTCACATCTCTGCCAGAGTGGGGAACCGAGTGACCATCCGAAATGTGAAACTGACAAACAACTCACCTCAAAAATAAAAAAAAAACTCGAGGGGACTGCACTCTCGGTTCAACAAAATAATTCCTCCCAACTCTACAAATTCAGAACAACTCTAAAAACGCCTTCGTGTGATATATGTATATATATATATATATATAATTATGTGTGTGTGTATGTGTGTGTGTGTATACATATGTATTTATAGATAGATAGATAGATAGATAGATAAGCTATATTTTTCAGCCTTGGTATGGCTCTGTGTGTTCGGCTAGGCTTCGAGCAACAAAGAAGAGAAAATTATATCATTCAGCTGACTCACTTTCACACAGAGAAATCTGTTGTGATAAAAAGACCAAAAAAAAAAAAATAAAAGGGTTGCGCTGTAGTGTAGCGACGCGCTCTGCCTGGGGAGAGCAGCCCGGTTTTTCACACAGAGAAAACTGTTGTGATAAAAAAAAAAAGAATTACAAAATACAAATACAAACACTTTGGGACTTTGAGATGTTTCTCTGTGTCATCCCCCCCTTTTTTTTTAGACCTAGAGATGCAATG
>NC_134901.1:19228433-19233433 GCF_041734735.1 Babylonia areolata
AATAATAATAATAATAATAATAATAATAATAAATAAATAAATAAAATATTTTTTTTTTTTTTTTTTTTTTAAAGTAGAGTATTTAAAGAAAGGGTAGTTGTACGCAGATGGCAGGAATGAAGTTTTCATGTTAGTAACAGCGTGAGATTTAATGTTTACAGAACATTTTGCACTGTACCGGATGTCAAAACGTATTTACATTCAAACATAGATCGACATTTGAAGTATTCGATGGCAAGAGTCCGACTTTCTGATACTGCAGTACACTATTACCGATACATAACTCATAATGCAGCTGATCTGATGCGCAAACTGTGCAGCGAGGGAGAAGAAAATGGAATACATTTCGTTCTTAGTTGCCCTGTCCTGCATGACTTAAGAACTAAGTCTTAGAATCACCTAACTTTTGTAAATTTCCCAGTCAGATGAGATTAGCGTTACATTTTTTATGTATTTTATTTTATTTTTATTTTTATTTATCTATTTTATTTTATCTTATTTTATTTATTTATTTATTTATTATTTTATTTTATTTTTACTGTTATTTATTTATTTGATTTTTTTTTTGGTCTATTTATCTATTCTATTCATTTACTTTTTTTTTTCTCAAGGCCTGACTAAGCGCGTTGGGTTACGCTGCTGGTCAGGCATCTGCTTGGCAGATGTGGTGTTGCGTATATGGATTTGACCAAACGCAGTGACGCCTCCTTGAGCTACTGATACTGATACTGATAGCGTTACTCATGGCTTCTAGGCAAGAACAGCCCATTCGAAATTTGTCTATCTGTTTAAAGCATTCAGACTGCAATCGACTCTGATGTCTTAGAATCCTGAACAAAGTATGTTTCTTGTTGACATGACCGCGTATTACTTGTTGTTTTTGGTATATGCTCATGTGTTTGCAACCCTTCATGAGGCTGACTAAGCGCGTTGGGTTACGCTGCTGGTCAGGCATCTGCTTGACAGATGTGGTGTAGCGTATATGGATTTGTCCGAACGCAGTGACGCCTCCTTGAGCTACTCATGAGGGGCAATGGACTATACTTGAATTTATCATCCGTATCCGTCCGTCTCTGCCTCTCTCTCTCTCTCTCTCTCTCTGTTTGTCTGTCTGTCTGTCTGTCTCTCTCTCTCTCTCTCTCTCTCTCTCTCTTTCTCTCTCCTTTAGTATGATGAACCGACCGACAGACAGACACACAGAGAAACAGATACACTTGCAAAGAAAACAAATGAAAATTGAAAAAGAAAAAACAAATCCAGTAGAAAAGTTTATGTGACGTATGTGTGATTCGTAGAAATGAAACCGCTGTCGGAATGACATTGATTTAGGAGAATACGTAACGTTAGTACAGTTTGAAGAGAATTGCCTTCATTGCGAGAGACCAATGGTTGGAGAGGAAGAAAGAGAGGTAGGCTGACATACAGACAGACAGACAGACAGACAGCCTTCATTGCGAGAGACCAATGGTTGGAGAGGAAGAAAGAGAGGTAGGCTGACATACAGACAGACAGACAGACAGCCTTCATTGCGAGAGACCAATGGTTGGAGAGGAAGAAAGAGAGGTAGGCTGACATACAGACAGACAGACAGACAGACAGCCTTCATTGCGAGAGACCAATGGTTGGAGAGGAAGAAAGAGAGGTAGGCTGACATACAGACAGACAGACAGACAGCCTTCATTGCGAGAGACCAATGGTTGGAGAGGAAGAAAGAGAGGTAGGCTGACATACAGACAGACAGACAGACAGCCTTCATTGCGAGAGACCAATGGTTGGAGAGGAAGAAAGAGAGGTAGGCTGACATACAGACAGACAGACAGACAGACAGCCTTCATTGCGAGAGACCAATGGTTGGAGAGGAAGAAAGAGAGGAAGGTTGACATACAGACAGACAGACAGCCTTCATTGCGAGAGACCAATGGTTGGAGAGGAAGAAAGAGAGGTAGGTTGACATACAGACAGACAGACAGACAGACAGCCTTCATTGCGAGAGACCAATGGTTGGAGAGGAACAGAGAGAGGTAGGTTGACATACAGACAGACAGACATACAGACAGCCTCCATTGCGAGAGACCAATGGTTGGAGAGGAAGAAAGAGAGGTAGTTTGCCATACAGACAGACAGACAGCCTTCATTGCGAGAGACCAATGGTTGGAGAGGAACAGAGAGAGGTAGGTTGACATACAGACAGACAGACAGACAGCCTTCAATGCGAGAGATCAATGGTTCGAGAGGAAGAAAGAGAGGTAGGCTGACATACAGACAGACAGACAGCCTTCATTGCGAGAGACCAATGGTTGGAGAGGAAGAAAGAGAGGAATGTTGACATACAGACAGACAGACAGACACGAGGATGGGACAGAATGGCAAACAGAGAGTCAGATAGAGGTAAAGGCAAGGCAAGGCAAGGCAAGGCAAGGCAAGGCAAGGCAGGGCAAGGCAGGGCAAGGCAAGGCAAGGCAAAGCAAGGCAAGGCAGGGCAAAGCAAGGCAGGGCAAGGCAGGGCAAGGCAAGGCAGGGCAAGGCAAGGCAAAAACTTTATTTCTTGTGCCCCCTGGGGGCATCGAAACGTTACATACATACATATTTTAGATATACCATACAAACAAACGTTACATATATACATATTTTAGATATACCATACAAACAAACGTTACATATATACATATTTTAGATATACCATACAAACAAACGTTACATACATACATATTTTAGATATACCATGCAAACAAACGTTACATATATACATATTTTAGATATACCATACAAACAAACGTTACATATATACATATTTTAGATATACCATACAAACAAACGTTACATATATACATATTTTAGATATACCATACAAACAAACGTTACATACATACATATTTTAGATATACCATACAAACAAACGTTACATACATACATATTTTAGATATACCATACAAACAATAAGAGTGATGTCAAAAGAACAAAGAGGGAAACACACAGAAGACCAATAGGTACCGCCAATATTCATTAATAAAATAATTCATCCTCATCCATTAACCGCAGCCGTAGCTTTACCGAAAGGAACCACAAATAGAAAAGACAAATGCTTTTAGTTTTAACAGTATTCTTTTGTTGTTGTTTTTTGCGAAAAAAAAACAACCAAACAATAAGTGGAATTTAAGTGAGTTTGGGCGGTTTCTAAAATATCTAGGTAGATACTTTTGTCTGTCACTTTCAAAGAAAGGACACACAAACAAATAGTGGAACTCATCGGCAATGTCGGTAGTGGAATATCTATCACAGATTCTTTCGTTTCTTGGTAAATTGTTGAAGCGTTGGTTATTAACAGACACACGCTTTTTTTTTGCTTTTTTTTTTTTTTTTTTTGTACGCTTATAGTTGACTTCATCAAATTTTTGCGCCTTATACATATTATTATTATTAGTAGTAGTTCTTTTTTATGTATTTATCTATTATTTATTTACATTTTTTCCCTCTCAAGGCATGACTAAGCGCGTTGGGTTACGCTGCTGGTCAGGCATCTGCTTGACAGATGTGGTGTAGCGTATATGGATTTGTCCGAACGCAGTGACGCCTCCTTGAGCTACTGAAACTGAAACTGAAACACAAGAAAGAAATATTAAAGCACATTAATTTGATTTTTTGTCCACACTACCTTCTTGGGAGGGGTGGGGGTTCTGTGGGGGGGTGGGGGGGGGTGGGGGGGGGGGGGGGGGGGGGGGGGGGGAGGGGAGGGGAGAGCGTGGGGCTCGTCGTGGCAGAGTCGGTTGTGCGTTGAGCTTCTGGTCCAGTTTCCAACAGTGATCAGAGTTGGATCGGCATGGTGTTGTGTCGTCCGTCATTGGGGAAAGGCACGTAACTCCGATTTTTTTCTCACTTCACTTCAGGTGCGAATTGGTACATACCTGACGTCGGCCGGGAAAGTTTGAAAGCGACGAGAAGGAAAAGGTATTGGGCGCAATAGCCGAGTGGTTAAAGCGTTGGACTTTCAATCTGAGGGTCCCGGGTTCGAATCTCGGTAACGGCGCCTGGTGGGTAAAGGGTGCAGATTTTTTTTTTTTTTTTTCCGATCTCTCAGATCAACATAAATTATAATGTACAGACCTGCTAGTGCCTGAGCTTCCTTCGTGTGTATACCCTCGCAGAAGATCAAATACGCACGTTAAAGATCGTGTAATCCATATCAGCGTTCGGTGGGTTATGGAAACAAGAACATTCCCAGCATGCACACCCCAGAAAACGGAGTATGGCTGCCTACATGGCGGGGTAAAGAAACAAACACGTAGAATGTTACATAACTGTCTGAGTGTGTATGTGTGCGTGCCTGAAATCTGATTGAATGACCCAGGAAACGAATGACGAGCGCCCAATAGCAGCCGTCAGTTGGCTCTACCCTGGTAGGCAGCCTGTTGTGCAAATGACCCCGTGCATGTAAAACAATTAGAGCTTGGTCTCCGATCGAGGATAGGCGCTACATAAGACATCCATATCAAATCAAATTTATATATGCGGAGCCCTTGACAAAGTGAATATAAA
Source organism: Babylonia areolata (assembly GCF_041734735.1). Lineage (NCBI taxonomy): Eukaryota > Metazoa > Mollusca > Gastropoda > Neogastropoda > Buccinidae > Babylonia > Babylonia areolata. The sequence goes on from NC_134901.1 coordinate 19,232,967, forward strand.
CTCCTACTACCCCCGTACTGTCGTAAAAAACTTTTGGGTCTCTAATTTTTTTTCCCAATAATTCTTCAAACACTAACAACTGGCTTATTGGCAGTTAGCAAATTGTCCAAACTGGTCACTTTACCACGAAGCTTCATTTCTCAATATCGCACGTACTATATTTCGCAACAGTTATTGCCTCAGTCTTGAGTAAAACCCGCTCTAAGTGAACACATTTTCGTTTGGTCTTTTTTTTTGTTTTTGCCTTTTTCTTTTCTTTTCTTCCTTATTATTACTTGTCAGTCGTAATCCACCGTGTATGATCCTTGAACGTTCATTAGTCAGTGGCGGAATGGAGGTTGACTAAGCTACAGTCATCATTTGTTGGGAAGGTTATGTCATCTAGGAAAGCGTAATGTACGTGCACGCTGCGATCTCTCGGTCTCTCGGTTGCTCTGTCTCTGTCTCTCTGTTTATTTGTCTCTCTG
>NC_134901.1:19238433-19255933 GCF_041734735.1 Babylonia areolata
TTCTGCGTTCGTGGGCTTCAACTCCCACGTTCACTCGTATATACGCGAGTGGGCTTTTTACATGTATGACCGTTTTTACCCCGCCATGTAGGCAGCCATACTCCGCTTTCGGGGGTGTGCATGCTGGGTATGTTTTTGTTTCCATAACCCACTGAACGCTGACATGGATTACAGGATCTTGAACGTGCGTATTTGATCTTATGCTTGCGTATACACACGAAGGGGGTTCAGGTACTGGCAGGTCTGCACATATGTTGACCTGGGAGATCGTAAAAACTCCACCCTTTACCCACCAGGCGCCGTCACCGTGATTCGAACCCGGGACCCTCAGATCGAAAGTTCAATGCTTTAACCATTCGGCTATGGCGCCCGTCGCGCATGGTTTCATTTCATCGTGATTGTGTGTCTGGTCATGTAAAATTTGTTGAATAGCGTTTGGCTTAGTGCAGTATCTGTGTGCTTCACATTCTTTTCTAGGATTAACGGTTGACTGGTCGTTTGCGTGGTAAATCCATTCCTTCCATCGTTTTGGAATAGCGTTAACTATTGTGTTGTATTCAAATACAATGTTGACAAGGTTTTGATTTATTTTGTTTTAAAGTTCTTCTGCAGTGAGCAGTCTGGAATCGTTAACTTTTATTTGATCTTTAATTCTTTCGATACCATTATTTTTCCACTTTGGGAAAAAGAGAATTTGTTTTTCTGTATTTGTATCAATCTGTTGTTCCATAAGAGTTGGTTGCTAAAGTTATTTATGTTTATATTGTCCATTGTGTCTAGCGTTTTGTTTTCTGAGTATACGCAGAGAACTTTTTTTCCCGAAAAATCACTTTTAATACTTGTGATAGTTTTTAATTCAGATGGTTTACAATTTATTTCGTATACAGTATTGCCGTTCGCTATATTGTGAAATTACGATTTAGCAGTAAGGCTCCAGTTTCCGTCATTGGAATTGTAGAGTCGACCAATCCATTGTAAGTAAAAACATGTTTGTAATTCTTTGACATTTATCATTTTCATACCACCATTTTCAGGGTTGCTTTCCATTATTTTCTTTTTTTACCTTTTCAAATGCTTTTTTGTTTGAGCACTTTCTCTGCTAAATTAATCTATATAAAGTGCTATTTATTGCTGTAAGTACTTTTTTTCCGGGAGTCCAATTGATTGCATCACAAATATGAATTGACTGATTAAAAGGCTCTTAACTATAACTATTTTGTCGTGTATTCTTAGGTCTCTAGCATACCAAGATTTCATTGTATTTTGCATTTTCTCAATTCTTGATGTCAGTTATCTTCTATATGTTGAGCTTTAACACCGTTTTTGAAGAAAATTCCAAGTATCTTGACCTTGTCTGTAATGTTGAACGGTACATGTTCTGCATGGTTGTGTTTACCAATTTGCACTGCTTCAGTTTTCGACTAGTTTAAAGAAAGTCCTGAAAACTTTGAAAATTCTCTAAAGATATAAGAGGCACACATCACATCGTCCTTATCCTGAAGAAATAGTGTTGTGTCATCAGCTAGTTGCTTTATTTTTTTTTTAAACTCAGTTTGTTCCTTGTTGTTTGATTCCTGTTATATTACTACTATTTCTTATCTTGGTTGCCAGTAGTTCGACGGATAGTATGAAGGCTTAAGGCGAAAAGGGACAGCCTTGCCTAATACCACAGGTTACGGGGAATACTTGAGAGATCCACCCTCCATGATTTATGCTGCTGAATGTATTGTTACTGAGAATCGTTATCCACTTTCTCATCTGTTCGCCAAAACCGAATATTTTGAAGGAGTAAGATATGAGACTACATGAAACTGAATCGAATGCTTTTGTATAATCTAAAGCTAACAGATATCCAGCCTTGTTTGTATGTTTTGAATATTCTATGACATCGTCATCCTACTTCTCCCTTTAATATATCCAGCTTGGTCTTGATTTATTACTTTCGATAGTACCTTGCTCACTCTTCCTGCTAATAGTTTTGCCAGTATTTTGTAATCGGTGATCGTGAGTGTGATTGGTCTCCAGTTGCTAAGCTGATCGCGGCAAGTTCTTTACCTTTATGCAAAAGAATAACTATACCCTGTCTTTGTGTATACATTTCTCCATTTTCAAATGAGTCATTGAAAGCGCTTCTGAGTTGATTCTTAATTTTGTCCTAGAGTACTTTAATGAATTCGACGGTTAAACCATCGCTAATTGGAGAAGAGCCATTTTTCATTGATTTTAAAGAAATGCCTGTTTCGTCTACTGACACCAGACCTCCATACAAAGCTACTTCTTCTGCATCTAATGTGGGATACTGTAAATATTTCATAAAATCTTGTACCGCTTCTTGTGTATTGTGTGTGTCTGTGCTCTGACTGTATAACTCTGAGAAGTATTTAACTTGTTCTTCCATTATTTTTATTTGGTCCGTTAATATTTCGTCATCATGTGTTTCTAACCTCGTTATAACTTTTTTGTTAGCGCGAACCTTTTCCAAATTTAGAAAATATTTTGTGTCTTTTTCTCCCTCTCCTATCCATTTTTCACGAGCTCTAATTTGTGCACCTCTTGCTTTCTCTAAGGATAATATTTCTACTTGCTGTTTTGCTTGGAACATGTCTCGTTGTATCTGAATGGTATGTGGCTTGTCTATTAACTGTTGGTTAAACTTCTTCAGACAAGATTGTAGATCCACTTTCTTTCTTTTTTTTTCTTTTTTTTTCTTGTTCTGCATGCTTTGAACTTCCCGATTTCTATGCAAAACTCTCTTATTTTGATTTTTTCAAGATTTCCATTTTTCCGATGGATTAGTCAACGTGTGTGTGTTATTTTCTCCAAGGGACTCATCTAACAGATCGTTCATACGTGTTAAGAAATAAGTGTATTTTAGGTAAGAATCATTAAAACGCCAATATCCTGGACCTCTGGGAAACTGTGAATTATTCAGTTCAGTTAAAACGGCTTTATGGTCGGTGTGTGGAACAGTGATAATGTCACACGTGGAACACGAAGTTAACAATTCTTGATTTACAAAACTGTAGTCTAATCGCCGTGCAGTGAAGGGATGCTGTTTACACCACGTGTATTCCTTTTCTGTGCCATGGAGCAGTCTCCGCGCGTCAGTTAAACAGGCGCTCTTTACTAGACTCTTAAAGGTTTCAACTTCTGTTTTTGCATGTGGGTGACCAGCTATGATGTCGAGATCACTTGGCATTGTGCAGTTAGTCACCGACAGCCAGCACCTTACTGTCTGTGTATTGACTCAAGCTATGCTGTAAGTGTTTAAAGAAAAGGCCTTTTGAGATGCTGTCTCGGTGCGTATATATTTACAACAATAAAGTTTAGTTCTTGCGTATGTACATAAACTATCAATATTCTGTGTTGTTTGTTTTCCACTTTTACTTCCCCAGAAGAATGTTTTGAAACTAATATGATTTCTTCTCTGCTGTGTTCCGTTCCCTCCTGATATATGATTGCCCTCTCCATTGTCTTTTCCATGTATAAATGTCACTTTTGGTTATGTGAGAGTCTTGAATACATATAATGTCAAATTTCTGACTTCAAAAATAATTGAATAATGCTTTTCTTTTCATATTATATTTGAGCCCTCTGACACTGACAGACAAAACACGGATCACATCCATTATAAATCAACATGACATTTCAATTCGCAAGACAGTAATGAAATAAGTCCATGAAACAAAGCGTGGTCCGTTAAATTTGGGACAGGAGGGGGTGGGGGGGCGCGGGGGTCACTCAGTATGATCAGTTGATTTGTAGTACATGGTCTCATCATCGTCAGAATCAACTTCGTTTCGTTCTCCAAGATTTTGTCCGTCTGGGAGGAGGGGGACAAAGGGAATTTTTGGATGGGGGGGCGTTTAACTGAACCAGATCCGTCCCGTCCGTATGTGCTCAGTGTTGTCTGTCTCTTTTTGACCCGTGGTCTGCTACGGTCACTGATGTCACTGTCGTCAGTCTTGTATGGTTTTGGTTGTTGTTGTTTTTTCTTTATTGCTGACGTTTTGTTTTTGTTTGTCTGTGCAGTCGTCATTTTTGTTTGATTTGTCTGTTGCACTGTGGGACAAAGTACAGTCTGTCGTGATCGTAATGCATTTTTCACCCCTCGTGTGCAGGATGCACTTAGGGTCCCCTGCCTTGTGTCCGTCAGTGTAACACTGTTTACAGTTAACAGGGTTTTTACAGTCCTAGCTTCTGTGGCCTTTGGACAGTTACGACATTCAGAGTACTGTTGTTGCACTCCAGTCTTCTGTTCTTTGTGGTACAGACTGGCCCTAAATGGACCAATCTGTACAGTTCTCTGGAGGGGTTTATTTGGTACTCCAATGTAAATGAAACGTCGTCATGTCTTCCAGTGTGTCAACTTCCCTCTTTCGTCTCTGTGTCTCTACATAATCAGTATGGAACGAGTAGACACTCCCAGTTCTTTGACAGTTTGCAACAGATCCTCATCAGAGAAGGACAGGGGCACATTACCGATGGTGAGCTTTGTTGCAAATGGCTGTTCTTCTCTCTCCTTCGACACTCTGTCTGTAAAGTCTCTTACGATGAATGGGTTTTGGTTTTTTATATTTACGTGCACACCAAGAAGGGCAAAGTCTTGGATTAGAAGTTTCTCTCTGCTCTCTCTGGTCCGAGGATATATCCTCCACAGAAATCCAATCCTTTGAGCACCGTCCATGCTATTGTGACCACACACTTTTTTTTTCTGCTGCGGCTCAAATTTCTGCGGTAATAAACCGTTTTTGTTTAAAAGCCGGTAGTTTATTGTTAATGACAAAAACTGGCAAAACTCTCTCACCTTTCTGTCTCCATGGCCTTCGTGATAAGGTACGGTGGGATGTTCGCGGACCACACACACACACACACACACACACTTTCACTTACTCGTATGCGTACACAGTAATTCCCCCACCCCACCCCCGCCCCCCTCCCTTCTTCCCACTCGATTTTTTTCCTTCCCTCGTCTAATATCACTTACAGTGAAAAGACGTTAAACTAAAGAACGAACACACGCAATGAAATAAATAGCACACTAACGTGACAGAGCAAACAAACAACCACAAAACCAATGTGTGACAATTAAACGAAGAGGGAAGCAAAGAGAAAGCTCATGGAAGCAACACAGGAGCAAAGGAAAGCAAATTCAGGTCAAATGCAAAACCTGAACTGGTTGAAGTATGAAAAAAAAGAGAACAGTTTAGTTAGAAAGGCTTGTAACGTTGCATGCACAGCACAGCACACAAAACACCACAAAAACACGTCCTGCTGATATAAGCGTGAATACTCGTCTCCCCACCATGAAATTATTTTGGAAAAGAAAAAAAAAAGAGACGATAGGAAAAACAAAAGCATAAACACACACACACACACACACACACACACACACACACACACACACACGCATACACACACACACACACACACACACACACACACACACACACACACACATACATTACCCTGCCCCCACCCCATGCCCCCCCTCCCCCCCTCCCCTCTCCTCCACACACTCATTCCCAGGCTACGTATCGCATCTTCCACGGCACACACACACACGCGCGCGCGCGCGCACACACACATGCACACTCACGCGCACATACATACACTTACTTATGCAAGCACACACACATACGCTCATACCCCCCCCCCCCCACTCCACCCCACACCCACCCACACACATATGCACACCCGCACGTTCCAATATTCCGTTGTTCCCACGATACAGACATGCATACACCCACATACCTCATCCTCTACACACACGCACGCACACACACACACACACACACACACACACACACGCACGTGCACAGAGCTCTCCTGACACATGTGTACACGTACATACTCGCGCACGCTCACGCGCACACAAACACACAGAGGCTGCCACTGACTGGCCACAAGAGGGGTGGGAAAATATCTCTGATGCCAGGAGCGTGGCGTCCAGTGTGTTGTTCAGTCTATTGTGTTTGGAAAAGCCCACAGAGACTCTGTTCCGTTTTGAAGAAATTTGCGCAATGTTGGTTTGGAAATTATGCCAATATTCGTTTGATTTGCAAAGCATCATGCTCTACCTTTCATGCTAGACATACGGCCGCTCCCTCTCTCTACCTTTATTTCGTTGAGGCGTTCGATGTTGTGATGGCTTTGTACCTGTTCTTTTTGGTATTCTTTGACTTTTCTGAGGATTTCCTATTTTCCTAGATGTAGGCCGCTCGTTGTTGTTGCGTTACCAGTAAGTCTGACAGCTCGCTCATTTCCCTTAACACCTGCATGTCCTGGGCAGTATGACCATGTAAGTTTTTGAATCTGAAAGTTGCACATTGCCTCATGCCACTCTGGGCTTCCCATTCCACTTTCAGTTTTCTGTATGAGGTTCATTGAGTCCGTTAGAATCATGGCATGTTGCTTTCCAGGCATATGGATAGATGACAGCCACTGGAGAGCATGTGTTACAGCTTCAACTTCCATCGTTAGGCTGGAGGTTGTGACTTTGTAGGCAGCATTCTCTTCCCTAATTGTTTTTTCCATTTTGTTTCGCAGTGAATCCCCAACCGGATTGGCCTTTGGTGACCGAGCCATCTGTGTATATGATGAGGTCCTCTTCTTTACTGTTTTCTTCTATGAGTAGCTTCACTTCTGCTTCAGTTTTGCCCTCTAGCTATTCCCGACAATGTCTTCCTAGAGTGGGTGAAATGGCTGTGTTGAATAGATGATTGAGGTTTTCGGGGTTTTCCTCCCATTCTTTTGTTTCTCTCAGGTCTTGTAGTTGGCATACTAACTGGATTGTGTCTTCTGCTTGCCCCATCCATGATCTTCCTCGTCCTAGACGGCTGCCTTTTGGTTCCTTGACTGCATCATGTGGTGGGTTTTGAGGAACACTTTGAGTTCATCAGTTACGTCTTGCCGACGTCTGTGACTCTGTCACCGAGATGATAAAGTGATCCTGATTCTGAGCAAATCAATACTTCCTTGGTATATAAGCAAGTGTGGAACACGTGACGCTTGCTGTCCTGTGTCTCCTTTCCTTCCAGAATGCAGAGCACAGGATACTTCTTTTTTTATTATTATTATCCCCAATAAGAGGAATTAATGTGCGGCGAAATCACATTAACAGTGCTCAAGAATGGATTGCAGTTCTGTGCTGGGTGAATAAAAAAAAAAAAAAAAAACCTTTCGGCGTCGTGCCCATATCTTTTTTTCTTTTCTTTTTTCTATATTGATGTAGAAGGATATTTGATCGTGCTTATTGTGTTGAGAAATATGGGTATTGTGTTGTATTACTTTTTTTTTTAATCGCAAAAAAAAGATTTGTCTGTGTGAAATTCAGGTTGCTCTCCCCCAGGGAGAACGAGCGCTTCGCTACACTACAGCACCACACTTTCTTTTTCTGACTACAGTCAATGTATTTGAGGAGTTTTTTGCAAGGCTTTTGTTGCCGGGCGTTCTTTTTTTTTTACGGGCACTAAAGTGCATGCTGCTCACGGGACCTCATTTTATCGTCTGTTCTGAAAGACTAGTAACCAGACACAACACTCAGGGTCAAGGTGAGCGTTGAGGAGGCGGGGACGGGGAAGGGGGGGGGGGTAGTACAAATATTGGTCCGTATCTTGGGACTCAAATCGGACGGGCGCAATAGCCAAGTGGTTAAAGCGTTGGACTGTCAATCTGAGGGTCCCGGGTTCGAATCACGGTGACGGCGCTTGGTGGGTAAAGGGTGGAGATTTTTACGATCTCCCAGGTCAACATATGTGCAGACCTGCTAGTGCCTGAACCCCCTTCGTGTGTATATGCAAGCAGAAGATCAAATATGCACGTTAAAGATCCTGTAATCCATGTCAGCGCTCGGTGGGTTATGGATACAAGAACATGCCCAGCATGCACCCCACCCCCCCACCCCCCTTCCGAAAACGGAGTATGGCTGTTTACATGGCGGGGGTAAAAACGGTCATACACGTGAAAGCCCACTCTTGCACATACGAGTGAGCGTGGGAGTTGCAGCCCACGAACGAAAAAGAAGACAAATATGACACGGTCTGTCTGCTTGGTGTTGGGTTTTGTTGGTGGTGGTTGTTTTACTTCTTTTTCTTTTTTTTTGGGGGGGTGGGGGGGGGGGGATGGGGTGGGGGCGTGGGGGGGGGTTATTTGTAAACATTTTTTAAAATGTTCACTCACTGCTCTTCTCGGCTGGCTTTCTGTACACATTGGGTTAATCGGTGTTAGTGCAGTTAGTGTTATTTTGAAACTAAAGGCTTTTGTGTTCAGAAAAAAACAACAACCCAACATAAATAAATAAATAAATAAACGCAGCGTTTCTTTCATTTATTTACTTACAAGTTCGTTATATGCTAAGTAAACTTGCCACATGCATACATTGTTGCAATGTATTGCTTTACTTTTGTCTTTCTTTTATGTGTCTCCATGGTAGTCTTTTTGTAATAGATTATTTGTCATCATTTCTTGTCGACACAGTATGTCTGATACGACGCCGTTTAGTTGATGTAGGGTTGTTGTTGTTGTTGTTGTTGTTGTTGTTGTTGATGTTGGTTGTTTTTTGTTGTTGTTGTTGTTTTTTCTCAAGGCCTGACTAAGCGCGTTGGGTTACGCTGCTGGTCAGGCATCTGCTTGGCAGATGTGGTGTAGCAGTATATGGATTTGTCCGAACGCAGTGACGCCTCCTTGAGCTAATAAAACTGAAACTGGTTGGTTTGTTTGTTTGTTTGTTTTTGTTTTTTTGGTTTTTGTGTGTGTGTTTTTTTTCATTAATTTGTCTATTTCGTACCCTGTTGGCTTTTACGCCGGGGCAAAAAAGAGACAGAGGCAAGATTAATGATGGAGTCGATGTAGACTAGCCAGGAATGACCCCTGGGGGTCACAAAACGTCAACTGGTCAAAACTGACCGCCCTACCCTAGTTGGATATGAAATCATACCCACAGGCGCTACCAGTTAGAACGGATTTGTGTTGTGTTGTGTAGTGTTGTGTTGTATTGTTGTATTGTTTTATATCGGATGGTATTGTATGGTGTTGTGTTGGATTGAAATTGGATTGGACTGGACCGAATTGCGTTGCACGGCATCGTGTTGTTTTGCATCACATCGCATTGCACTGTATGGTAACGTACTGTATTGTATTGTACTGTACTATGTTGATTGTATTGTAGTAGTGTAGTGCAGTGTAGTGAGGTGTCGTGTCGTGTCACGCAGTGTGTTATTACTCTTTGTCGAAACAAATCCCCCCCACGCCCCCCCCCCACACACACACACACCCCCCGCGGGACAGCGCGTTGCTACAGTTGCAGCCATTATTTTTTATTTTATTTTTTTAAATATATTTTTTTTTATCATATTTTATTTGTTTATTTTATTTAGTACTGCAAATATACACTGTTTCTACAAATATGATCAAAGAAAAAAATATACACGAAGAAAACAGATCATTTGGAGAGGCAGTGTTCCGGATACATATTTTAATATAATAAAGTCAGACGGTTTTTTTTATGGATAGAGAAGGAAATTAAAATTAAAATAAAAAAAAATTCAAAAAAACACCACCACCAGAAAACAAAGGCAGTCACAAAATATCGATTTGATAAAGAAGGGATAAAAGGAAGCGAAACAAGAAAGCAGAATAAAAAGAACAAAACAAGAACGCATTGAAATTAAACCAAAAAAAAAAAAAGAATAAAAAGAGAGAAAGGGGGACGGGCGGGGGGGGGGGGGGGGGGTTGAAGGAAAGGAGAAAGAAAAGAAAGATCGACAGACAGACTGACAGGGTGAAGGGGAAAAAAAGAAAAGAAAAAATGAAAGGATGAGGGACGGAAGGAAAGATCAAGAAAGAAAGAAAGAAAAGAAAGAAAGAAAAACGAAGCAAAGAGAGAAAGAAAGAAAAGAAGGAGATAAAGAAAGAAAAGAAAGAAAAAACGAAGAAAAGAGAAACATATCAAAGAAACGAGCCAGCCAACGAGCTAGCCAACAACAACAATAACTTTAAAAAAAAAAAAAATTAAAAAAAAAAAAAAACGACAGAAAATTAAAAAAAAAAGGAGAACGTGCAGTATGATGGCATGTACAAAAACCCGGAAAGCTGAAAGAAAACGACAACAAACAAACAAACAAACAAAAACTATGGAAATGCGAGGGAGGGGAGAGGGGGGTAGTGAAGGGGAGGGGGGAAGCGCTGGAGGGTAGAGAAAGTTAGATAAATGGTTTATTTCTTTCTCGACCATTACCCCTCATGCAAGGGTGTCAGAAAACTAACATTTTTTATCTTTTTTTTTTCTTTTTTAAATAAGCCAATGCTAATGCGATCACAGACAACAACACATCATAGTTTGTTAACCGATACACACTCATCTAAGCAATGTAAAATACACATAATTATGCACACGAAGTCATGCACAAAATCACACACGCTTACTTGGTAACTACACTCGGTTTAAGTTACACACATGGTATCGTACGTTGGACATGCTCAGTTGATTACCTTAATGCGTAAGAGTTGGCCGTAGCTTAATTAAGTGATTTGTACAGCTACTTTGACAGATTTCATGATTGTTCGTTCGTGCACAGATGCCACAAGTACCGACAGTCTAAAGAGAGACTGATGGGGGAAGAGGGTAATCCATGGAGAAAGTGAGAGAGAGAGAAAAAGGAAGAGAGAGAGAGAGGGGGAGGAGAGAGAGGTGGGGAAGGAGTGAGAAAGAGAAAGGAGAGAGACACAGAGAGAGGGAGAGAGAGGAGAGAGAAAGGAAGAGAGAGAGGGGGGAGGAGAGAGGGGTGTGGGAAGGAGTAAGAGAAAGGAGAGAGACACAGAACACTGAACACTGAACACTGAACACTTTAATGTCAATAGCTTTACAGCCCTAATGACATGGGGGTTCATAATACAAATAACAACATGCATCAATAGTAATAATATTGATGAAAACCAAAACCAAAACGAAATCAATCAATCTGTGCAACAAAGTGCAGTTCGACCATCCATTCAAAGTAATGGCATGTAGTGAGAAATAAAAACAAAAACATATATAAATGTATAACATAAATATTTTCCATATGAGAGTGACAACACAGATTTCACTTTTCACAATGAGCAACACCTGATACTATTTTATTATTGTTGAGGGTTTTTTTCGTCGCATGTTATTCGCTTCTGCAATATATTTTGCAAGTGACTGTAGTGAAGTTTCCTGATTTAAATTAAGCACACCAAAAATATCTTCATACTTTGCTGAATTTGTTTTAAATACAACACATTTTTCTCGAATATCGTCATAAGCTTTACAACTAAACAAAAAATGTAACTCATCCTCCCTTGAATGACACAGAGAGAGGGAGAGAGAGAGAGGGGGAGAGAGAGAGACATGCGGAACCAAAAAGCGCAAAACCAAAAGGAACCGTTGAGACACAAAACAAAGAAAGTAGAGCAGATAAGTTCAGCACGAAGGGACTCCCCACGCCTTTCCTTCGCCTCAAATCACACGCTGCATCTTCTGTGTTCCCTGAAGTTCCATGAAGATCATATTGACTTTGTCTTATTTTTGCCTGTATTTTGTTTTTATCTGAGGAAAATATTTTTCCGGTTTGTTTGTTTGTCGTTATTGTTTTCTTTGCAAGTACCGACAGTCTAAAGAGAGACTGATGGGGGGAAGAGGGTAATCCATGGGGAAAGTGAGAGAGAGAGAGAGAAAGGAAGAGAGAGAGGGGGGAGAGACACAGAGAGAGGGAGAGAGAGAGAGAGGAGAGAGAGAAAGGAAGAGAGAGAGAGAGGGGAGGAGAGAGAGGTGGGGGAAGGAGTCAGAGAGAGAAAGGAGAGAGACACAGAGAGAGGGAGAGAGAGAGGAGAGAGAGAGAGAGAGAGAGAGAGAAAGGAAGAGAGAGAGAGGGGGAGGAGAGAGGGGTGTGGGAAGGAGTAAGAGAGAGAAAGGAGAGAGACACAGAGAGAGGGAGAGAGAGAGAGGAGAGAGAGAGAGAAAGGAAGAGAGAGAGAGAGGGGGGAGGAGAGAGGGGTGTGGGAAGGAGTAAGAGAAAGGAGAGAGACACAGAAAGAGGGAGAGAAAGAGATAGAGAGAGAGAGAGAAAGGAAGAGAGAGAGGGTGGAGGAGAGAGGGTTGTGGGAAGGAGTAAGAGAAAGGAGAGAGACACACAGAGAGGGAGAGAAAGAGATAGAGGAGAGAGAGAGAGGGGGGGGGGAGGAGAGAGGGGTGTTGGAAGGAGTAAGAGAAAGGAGAGAGACACACACAGAGAGAGAGAGAGAGAGAGAGAGAGAGAGAGAGAGAGATGCGGAGCCAAAAAGCGCAAAACTAAAAGGAACTGTTGAGACACAAAACAAAGAAAGTTCAGCACGAAGGGACTCCCCACGCCTTTCCTTCGCCTCAAATCACACGCTGCATCTTCTGTGTTCCCTGAAGTTCCATGAAGATCATTTTGACTTTGTCTTATTTTTGTCTGTATTTTGTTTTTATCTGGGGAAAATATTTTTTTTCCGGTTTGTTTGTTTGTCGTTATTGTTTTCTTTGCAAGTACCGACAGTCTAAAGAGAGACTGATGGGGGAAGAGGGTGATCCATGGAAAAAGTGAGAGAGAGAAAGGAAGAGAGAGAGAGGGGGAGGAGAGAGGGGTGTGGGAAGGAGTAAGAGAAAGGAGAGAGACACAGAGAGAGGGAGAGAGAGAGAGGGGAGAGAGAGAAAGGAAGAGAGAGAGGGGGGAGGAGAGAGGGGTGTGGGAAGGAGTAAGAGAAAGGAGAGAGACACAGAGAGAGGGAGAGAGAGAGAGGAGAGAGAGAGAGATGCGGAACCAAAAAGCGCAAAACTAAAAGGAACTGTTGAGACACAAAACAAAGAAAGTAGAGCAGATAATTTCAGCACGAAGGGACTCCCCACGCCTTTCCTTCGCCTCAAATCACACGCTGCATCTTCTGTGTTCCCTGAAGTTCCATGAAGATCATATTGACTTTGTCTTATTTTTTTCTCTTTTTTTTCTTTGTTTTTATCTGGGGAAAATATTTTTTTCCGGTTTGTTTGTTTGTTGTTATTGTTTTCTTTGCAATTTGATAGCACTATAGGGTTATATTATAGTGAAACTGAATTTTATATGACGTTGTACTCTGAAACTGGATGTTATAATATTATGACGTTGGACTTACGATCCAATTTTTCACCAGTGGAATAAAAGTTTAAGGCCCAGTTTCGGCCAGGTGTTTGTGGGTCCTTAGGAAGGACACTTTCCCCCCTGATCCCCTCTCCATTCACCCAGGGTGTGTGAATGGGCGGAAGGAGAGGATTGGGCCCCTCGGCCTTCCTATGCCAAGGCCTTGGCACGACGGTGGATACGGTTTCACTGCCCCCGATAGCTGGCTACTAGCGGACCTCTAATCTTTAACCTTTATTCTGTATCTTCTTCTTCTTCGTTCGTGGGCTGCAACACCCACGTTCACTCGTAAGTACACGAGTGGGCATTTACGTGTATGGCCGATCTTACCCCGCCATGTAGGCAGCCATACTCCGTTTTCGGGAGTGTACATGCTGGGTATATTCTTGTTTCCATAACCCACCGAACGATGAACATGGATTACAGGATCTTTAACGTACGTATTTGATCTTTTGCTTGCGTATACACACGAAAGGGGTTCAGGCACAAGTAGGTCTGCACATAATTATGTTGACCTGGGAGATCGGTAAAAAAATCTGCACCCTTTACCCACCAGGCGCCGTTACCAAGAACCCGGGACCTTTAACCACTCGATTGTTGCGCCCGTGTTAATCTATATAAATGAATGAACAAACGCAATGCTCAATTAAACACACGGCCAGATGCCCTTGCAGCAGTTGGTTGATGGCACTGACCCTGACTTGGAAGCGAGTGATCATGGGTTTCAGTCTCACATGCGGACCGAGGTTTTAACTTACCCTATCCCCCTCTCCTCCCCTCAACCCCCCCTGCCCCCCCCCCCCCACACACACACACACACACACACCCCTCCTCCCTCTTTCCTCTTCTTGGTGGCGGTCATGGTGCTTGTCTTTCGGGCGATTAACTGAGGTATCGCATGCAACATACAGTTAGCGTGCGTTTTCTTTTTTTAACCCCTTCACCGCCAGTCAATTTAGAGTGCAAAATTCACTTGCGCTATAAACACATAAAATATGGTGTCTATGAATAGCTGGGGATCCCCCCCACCCCCTGTGATGTGTAGAAAACATGGCCCTGTCCTACCACCGAACATAAAGAGCAGTAGGTTCATTGATAACAGACCCATGATCTGGTCACCCTTCAGTGACATGGGTCCTCTGCCTGGCTGCTGCATTAAATGCGAGTTTGGCAGTGAAAAGGTTAAAATCCCACGCGGCAGTAAAAGGGATTCTGCAGAAGAAGAAAAAAATCCACTTTGATGGTAACGCAAATACGCCATAAGAAAAGACATGTATTTATGGGTGGTGTTGCTATGTGGCTACGCGCTTCCACCCCCCCCCCCTCCACACCCCCACCTCCCATCCCCATGTGGAGAGAACACAGGTCAAAATATGGCACGATACAATACAATACAATACAATGATGTTATGCGATGTGATGCGATGCAGTGCAATGCAATACCACACAATACATTGCAATACGTTACGATGCAATGCGATGTAACGATATAATACACTTTCATTTCCAGTTTCTCGCCGAGAAGTCCCTATGCGCTACGCTACATTTGCTGGGCAGATGCCTGACAGCAGCATAACACAGTGTGCTTGTCAGGCCTTGAGTGCATGCTTTCTTATTTATTTATTTATCTATTTATTTATTTATTTTATCTACCAGAGTGGATTTCCTCTACATGATTTTGCCAGGGGACAATCCTTTAGTAGCCATGCGTTATTTGCAGTACTCCAAAAGTGCGTGCTGCACACGGGGACCTCGGTTTATCGTCTCACCCGAATGATTAGAAACAGAGTTTGATTTTTCCAGTCAAACGTGGGAGAAAGGGCGACCCCGGGAATCCAAAGCCAAACCCTCACTCGAGAGACTGAATTGGCAGATAAGCTTCTTTAACTAACCATCCTGCCACCTTCCTCGATACGACGCAATACAAAACCACAGCACAGTACAGTACAGTAAAATGCAGAGCAATACAGTACAGTATAATACGATGCCATTCGATGCGATACAAGACGATACCATACTATACGATACGATGGAATACAATACAGTACAAAACAATACAATACAACACAATACAATGCAATACCTATACATGATAGTCAGTCGTGCCCGATATAGGACCATCGGAACAGCAGAGGAGGCAACTGCTGTCCCGACTATTTGAGCTAGAATTGGATTGTATTGGAGAGTGTCTTGCCCAAGTTACGTCCCCACTCTCTCGGGTTTGGGACACTTGGCGTTGGGATGGTTTCCAACACAGCACAAACACAATACAGCACAATACTATACAATACCATACAAAACAATACATTCAAAAACAATACAACACAATACCATACAATACAATGCAATACAACACAATGCAACACAACACAATACATTACGACACAATACAATGCAATATAATACGACACAATACAATACAATACAATACAATACAATACAAAAGACACAATACAGTGCAATACAATACAATACGACACGACACGACACAACACAACACAACACGACACAACACAACCTAATGACAATACAACACAACACAACACAATACATTACGACACAATACAATGCAATATAATACGACACAATACAATACAATACAAAGACACAATACAGTGCAATACAATACAATATGACACGACACAACACAACACAACACACAATACAATACAATACGACACAATACAACACAATACGACACAATACAATACAATACTATTCAACACGATACAATACAGTGCAATATAATACAATACAATACAATACGACACAATGCAACACAACATAACGCAACACAACGCAACACAATACGACACAATACAACACAACACAAAAACAATACAATACAAAGTAATACAATATAGATCCATTCTGACTGGCAGTGCGTGTAGGGATGCTTTCATGCATCATAGACCGTTGTCGTCATCATCATCATCATCATCATCATCATCATCATCATCGTCGTCGTCGTCGTTTTTCTTTTCCTCGTCCTCACCGCTGTCACCTTCCTCTACGTGTCAACATCGTCGTTGCCTCCTCCTCAACAATGACCTGACGTCAGCATGAAACCATCATCGTGATCGTTGTTGCAATCATCAGCGGAGTCCCTACTCATCATTGTCGACCTCGTAAGTTTCTCTTCTATTTTCTTTCTTGTCCCTTCCCTATTCTCTCTCTCTCTCTCTCTCTCTCTCTCTCTCTCTCTCTCTCTCTCTCTCTCTCTCTCTCTCTCTGTGTCTCTCTTTCTATCTCTCCCTCTCCGTCTTCCCCTCTCTCTCTCTATGTCTCTCTCTCCCTCTTCCTCTGCCTGTCTGTCTGTCTCTCTCTCTCTCTTTCTCTTCATCTCTCTCTCTCCCTCCCTCTCCCTCTTCCTCTCTCTCTCTGTCTCTCTCTCTCCCTCTGTCTGTCTCTCTCCCTGTCTCTCTGTCTCTGTCTCTCTCTCAGTCTCTCTCTATCTCTCTCTCTGTCTCTCTCTGTGTCTGTCTCTGTCTCTTCATCTCCCTCTCTTTCTTTCTCTCTCTCTCCCTCTCCCTCTTCCTCTCTCTCTCTCTCTGTCTCTCTTTCTCCCCTCTGTCTGTCTCTCTATCTGTCTCTCTGTCTCTGTCTCTCTCTCTCTCTCTCTCTCTCTCTCTCCCTGTCTCTCTCTGTGTCTGTCTGTCTCTGACTCTCTCTTTCCGCTTTCTTTTCTTTTTTTTCTTTTTTTCTTTTTTTTAGCTCACAATAGTGTGATTCGCTGCGTTAACACTCACAAAGCAAAAAACAAAACAAAAAAACAAACAAACAAACAAACAAACAAAGCACAAGAACACAAGGAGAAATAAACAAACGTAACAAAAACACCATCCCATTTTCCAAACAAAGAGGGAAACAGAAAAAAAAGAAAAAAAAAGAGAAGAAGAAGAAGAAGAAAGGAAGGCAAGATCAACGACAAGAATGGAAAAGAGTCTTGTCATGTCATTTGATTCCCTTGCCTGGTGATAAAACATTGTGTTGTTTTATAATCAGCGTTGTTGGAGTTGTTTTTTTTTTTGGTTTTGTTTTTCTGCTCGAAGGACCGACTATGTCAGCCTCTCATCTTCTTCCTCCTTCCTCCTTTTTTTTCTTCTTTCCTCTCCTTCTTCTTCTTCTTCTTCTTCTTCTTCTTCTTCTTCTTCTTCTTCTTCTTCTTCGTCTTCTTTTCTACCTTTCTTCTTTCTTTCTTTCTCTCTTTCTTTCTTTTTTTCTTTCGTTCTTGCTTTCATTCTTCTTCTTCTTCTTCTTCTTCTTCTTCTTCTTCTTCTTCTTCTTCTTCTTCTTCTTCTTCTTCTTCTTCTTCTTCTTCACCTTCGTCTTATTTTCTATCT
>NC_134901.1:19263433-19280933 GCF_041734735.1 Babylonia areolata
ACATCGACTTGCCGATGACTCTGTCGTGGTTCATGCATGCTGAGTATTTTCGTGTCTCTATAACCCACCGAACACTGACTTGGGTTACAGGATCTTTAACGTGCGTATTTGATCTTTTGTGTGCGTATACACACGAAGGGGGTTCAGGCACTAGCAGGTCTGCACATATGTTGACCTGGGAGAACGGGAAAAAATCTCCACCCTTTACCCACCAGGCGCTGTTACCGTGATTCGAACCCGGGACCCTCAGATTGAAAGTCCAACGCTTAAACCACTCGGCTATTGCGCCCGTGGTGTTTAGTATCTTTCGATAACGCCTCGTTTCCATGGCTAGGGTTCTTCTTTCCAAATCTGCCGTGAGGGTCTATGTCTTTGCAATGCACACATGAAGATGGAACAAGCCAGTGCAGGGTCGTGATAAATATTTTGGCGTGTGTAGTTTTCTTTGATCAGGCATACTCAGTTTTGAATATAGAATCTGTCAGTCATGACGTCTCCGATGTAATTTATGATATTTTGAAAAATAAAATAAAGAAGATTAAGTCTTGTTTGGGGGATAAAACGTTTTGTTGTTTTTACTTGTATGTTTCTTTTTTTCCGCGTTCTTCCTTTATATATATATATATATATAAACATCGATACTGGATGATGGTGTGTGTGTGTGCGCGCGCGCGCGAGCGTGTGTGTGTGTGTGTGTGTGTGCGTGCGTGCGTGCGCGTGCGTGTGTGTGTATGGATGTGACCATGCGCGCAAACACACATACGAGTGGTATACATGCACGTAGTCGTGGTCAATTTTAAGATAAGGCGTTTCGAAAATTTGCTCTCTCTCCAGCTGGCTTTGTTTGTGTGTGTAGGGGGAAGGAGGAGGTGGAGTGGGGTGAGGGGGGTTTGGGGGCGGGGGACTGGGGGCTGGGGGAGGATTTCAGTTACAGGGTTGATTGATCACGTGCACTAATTAGGTGACGCATGTCGCCCGCGTGTCACTTTGTCCACGTCGTTTGTGGCGTTGATTTGCTCTTAATGTGCGGGTGGGGTTTTGTGACCGCTGCACAATGAGCCCATACCGGGGGAAGAGAAAGAAGGAGATAGAGAGAAAAAGAGAGGGGGAGGCAGGGGAGAGAGGGGTGACTGAAGAGAGACAGAGAGAGAGAAAGAGATAGAGGGAGGGAGTGTGTGTGTGTGTGTGCGCACGCGCGCGCGCGCGCCTGTGTGTGTGTGTGTGTGTGTGTGTGTGTGTGTGTGTGTGAGAGAGAGAAAGAGAGAGAGAGAGAAAACAGACAGAGTGATAGAGAGGGACACTGAACACTGAACACTTTAATGTCAATAGCTTTACAGGCCTACTGACATGGGGGTTCATAATACAAATAACAACATGCATCAATAGTAATAATATTGATGAAAACCAAAGCCAAAACGAAATCGATCAATCTGTGCAACAAAGTGCAGTTTGACCATCCATTCAAAGTAATGGCATGTAGTAATAGAGGGAGGGAGAGAGAGAGAGAGAGAGAGAGAGAGAAGACAGACGCGCAGAGCGAGAGAGAGGGAGGGAGGGAGGGAGAGACAGAGACACAGAGAGAGCGGGAGCGAGCGAGAGAGAGAGAGAGAGAGAGAGAGAGAGAGAGAGAGAGAGAGAGAAGACAGACACACAGAGTGAGAAAGAGGGAGGGAGAGAGACACAAACACACAGAAAGAGAGATAGGGAGTGAGTGAGAGAGAGAGAGAGGGAAGAGACACACACAGCGAGAGAGAGGGAGTGAGGGAGAGAGAGAGAGTGAGAGAGAGAGAGAGAGAGAGGACAGACACACAGAGCGAGAGATAGGGAGGGGGGGGAGAGAGAGTGACAGAGACACAGAGAGAGAAAGAGAGGGTGGGAGAGAGAGATAGAGACACAGAGAGAGAGGACAGACACACAGAGCGAGAGAGATGGAGGAAGAGAGAGAGAGAAAGTGTGAGAGAGAGATGGAGGAAGAGAGAGAGAGAGAGAGAGAGAGAGAGAGGATCGATTTGTTTGGGTTTTTTTTCCCGCTGACCGGCAATCCCAGGACGCTGTTTGCTCTGTGGGTCCTGGATGATGTCAGTGTGATGTCTTGCTTTGTGTGGCACCATTTCACCCTCCCGCCCTGGGCTGCCAGTGGCTTGACAGGAGCTCGTTTTGACCCTTGTGTTGTTGTTGGTGTTTTTTTTGTCATAATTTGAATCATTTATTTATTCATTCATTCATTATTTTCGTTGTTGTTGTTTTGACCGATGAAATTATTCACGAGGCAGAAAAGATGGCCCTGACATATTGTCTTCCGATTCTTATTCCGCCATCCTCTCCTTCTGCCCTCCTGCCCTTCTGCCCCATGCACCCTGCTCTTCTGCCCCCTGCCCTTCTGCCCTCCTGTCCTTCTGCCCTTCTGCCCCATGCACCCTGCCCTTCTGCCCTCCTGTCCTTCTGCCCTCCTGCCCTTCTGCCCCCTGCCCTTCTGCCCTCCTGTCCTCCTGCCTTTCTGCCCTCCTGCCCTTCTGCCCTCCTGCCCTTCTGCCCCCTGCCCTTCTGCACCCCTGCCATTCTGCCCCCCTGCCCTTCTGCCCTCCTGCCCTTCTGCCCCCTGCCCTTCTGCACCCCTGCCATTCTGCCCCCCTGCCCTTCTGCCCCCCTGCCATTCTGCCCCCCTGCCCTTCTGCCCTCCTGCCCTTCTGCCCTCCTGCCCTTCTGCCCCCTGCCCTTCTGCCCCCCTGCCATTCTGCCCCCCTGTCCTTCTGCCCCCCTGCCCTTCTGCCCTCCTGTCCTTCTGCCCTCCTGCCCTTCTGCCCCCTGCCCTTCTGCCCTCCTGTCCTCCTGCCCTCCTGCCCTCCTGCCCTTCTGCCCTCCTGCCCTTCTGCCCCCTGCCCTTCTGCACCCCTGCCATTCTGCCCCCCTGCCCTTCTGCCCCCCTGCCCTTTTGCACCCTGCACCCTGCCCTTCTGCCCCCCTGCCATTCTGCCCTCCTGTCCTCCTGCCCTTCTGCCCCCCTGCCCTTCTGCCCCCTGCCCTTCTGCCCCCCTGCCCTTCTGCCCCCCTGCCATTCTGCCCCCTGCCCTTCTGCACCCCTGCCCTTCTGCACCCTGCACCCTGCCCTTCTGCCCTCCTGCCCTTCTGCCCCCTGCCCTTCTGCCCTCCTGCCCTTCTGCCCCCTGCCCCCTGCCCTTCTGCCCTCCTGCCCTCCTGCCCTTCTGCCCCCTGCCCTTCTGCCCTCATGTTTTCCTGCCCCCTGCCCTCCTGCCCTTCTGCCCCCTGCCCTCCTGCCCTTCTGCCCCCTGCCCTTCTGCCCTCATGTTTTCCTGCCCCCTGCCCTCCTGCCCTCCTGTTCTCCTGCCCTCCTGCTCTTCTGCCCCTGCCCTCCTGCCCCCTGACCCCTGCCCTTCTGCCCCCTGCCCTTCTGCACCCCTGCCCTTCTGCCCCCTGCCCTTCTGCACCCCTGCCCTTCTGCCCTCCTGCCCTTCTGCCCTTCTCAGGTTGTGACTTCTTTGGCGGTCTGTTTGTTGTGTTCATCTGAATGAAATGGGAGAATAGACAGACAGATAGATAGAGAGATTGATTGATTGATTGATTGATAAGCACTTAAATTTACTAATGGATAGATACATGAATGCATCAATAAAGAAATGATTATGCGCACGAACGAACGAATGGATGAATGGATGGATGAATGAATGAATACAAACAATTGAAATCTAAATAAACAAACAAAGAAACAAAAAGCAAACAAACAAGCAAACAAATAAATAAATGGTGCACAGGCCCAATCGCACAATCTCCATACATTTGAATTTTCGATTTTGACAGGAAGCATTCTGTCTGTGGATTAGTTTCATTCACTTATAAATTGGACTGTCCATCTCTGACTTTTTTTACCCACGTGCATTTTTTCTGTGTTGTCTTTCAACGGGCTAAATCAGAGTTATGCATGCGTGTGGGAATGAAAGCGCTTTGATTTGTCGCTGAACAAGGTTAAGTGCTGCATAAATATCTCTTCCTCCTCCTCGTCTTCTTCTTCTTCTTCTTCTTCTTCTTCTTCTACTACTACTACTACTACTACTACTACTACTACTTCTTCTTCTTCTTCAAGTCTTTCAAGTCTGGCCTTAAAATCCACCTCTTCCCAAAATAGCCTCCCTTGCCTGCCTCTTCCTTGTCTTTAGTTTCTACAGTTTTAGAGTTGTGCATGCGTGTGAATGACTCGTGCGAAAGCGCTTTGATTTGTCTCTGCACAAGATTCAGCGCTATATAAATACCTTTATTATTATTATTATTATTATTATTATTATTGTTGTTGTTATTATTATTATTATTATTATTATTATTATTATTATTATTATTATTATTATATAACATGTGGGCTTGTATACACCTCTCTCTCTCTCTCTCTCTATATATATATATATAGAGAGAGAGAGAGAGAGAGAGATACATATTTACCTCTCTCTCTCTCTCTCTCTCTCTCTCTCTCTCTCAATCAGGCATAATATGTCCACGCACAGATGCTTTCTATGCATTTTTTATGTTGATGTTTTGTTGTTGTTGTTTTTTGTAAAATTATTGTGTTTCATTGCACATTGCATTTTGTTCCTGTATACGATTCGGGCATGCCTTTTGATATTCTTTTACTTTCTTGTTGTTTATTTGTTTAAATAGTTTCCTCTCTTTTTTTTTCTTCCATTTTTCCATCTTCGTTAGAGCGGGATAAAAAGAAAAGGCGATTGTGAGCCATTCCTTTTTCTCCCCCCTTTAGCTCACTCAGTACGGCCAGTCCTCTCTTCTCCTCTACACAGACCCCTCGGATGTCCAGTGGGTGTCTGAATGACCCAGCCTTTAGCTTCCGTCGTCAGAATTGTGGTATTCTTTGTCAACATTCACCTCTTCAGTATAAGAGCCTTCCTCTTGCAATATTTTGATGATGGTAACTGGGGTGAAACGATGTTAACGTCGTCTCTTTCGCCGTTCGTATGGAGAGAGTTAAAATGACATTTCCAGTTCTATGTTGATTCACTCTCTGTCTCTCAGTGTTTCTCTCTCTCTCTCTCTCTCTCTCTCTCTCTCTCTCTCTCTTTGCCGTTCTCTCTCTGTCTCTGTCTCCCTGTCTCCCTCTCTCTCTCCACCTCCATTCAGGGGCATTTAACTATAATGAATAAATCATTCACTCATTCCCTCTTTCTCTCTCTCTCTCCATGGGAGGCAATTTTAGTGTGAAACAAATATGAATAATATCGCTTGAAATAAGACTGTACAGTGAAACACATGCAACGTACGCTCTTTTCACTTGATGGCCTGGAGGTAACGCGTCCGCCTAGGAACCGAAAGAATCTGAGCGCGCTGGTTCGAATCACGGCTCAACCGCCGATAGTTTCTCCCCCTCCACTAGACCTTGAGTGGTGGTCTGGGCGCTAGTCATTCGGATGAGACGATAAACCGAGGTCCCGTGTGCAGCATGCACTCAGCACACGTAAAAGAACCCACGGCAACAAAAGGGTTGTTCCTGGCAAAATTCTGTAGAAAAACAAATAAAACTGCAC
The DNA here is from genome assembly GCF_041734735.1 of Babylonia areolata. Lineage (NCBI taxonomy): Eukaryota > Metazoa > Mollusca > Gastropoda > Neogastropoda > Buccinidae > Babylonia > Babylonia areolata. The sequence goes on from NC_134901.1 coordinate 19,268,977, forward strand.
GCAAGAAAAAAAAAAGGGAGGGTGGCTCTGTAGTGTAGCGACGCGCTCTCCCTGGGGAGAATGGTCCGAATTTCACACAGAGAAATGTTGCGATAAAAAGAAATACAAATACAAATATATTCACCTTACACCTTTTTTTATGGAAGCATTGGATTGAACAAGCTGATTTACACGATAATAACAATAATCATAAATAAATGATACATCCGAAAACGGAGTATGGCAGCCTACACGGCGGGGTGAAAACGGCCACACACGTAAAAGCCCACTCGTGTACAAACGAGTGTAAGTTGCGGCCTATGAAGAAGGAGGAGGAGGAAGAAGAAGAAGAAGAAGAAGAAGAAGAAGAATTAAAATGATGATGATGATGATGATGATTATGATGAGACCAAGAACAAGAGCAAGAACAAATGGATAAGAGAGAAGAGAAAAGGTTTTTCGATGTCATCTCAAGTAAGAATAATGATAAGAAAGATGTTTTTGGTCAAGTGACTGACTTTCTCGACTTCTCTCTCTCTCTCTCTCTCTCTCTCTCTCTCTCTCTCTCTCTCTCTCTCTCTCTCTCTCTCTCTCTCTCTCTCTCACACACACACACACACACACACACACACACACACACACACACACACACACACACACACACACACACACAGCTAATTGATTGTAGTTACGGGTGAATTTGGATAAAAGCAACATTATAATCTTCAGGAAATGAGGTTACGTGGCTGCAAAGAAAAAAAAACTGTGTTTATGATGATATTACTATGCCTGTCATTAATGTTTATAAATACCTTGGGATACTTTTTTTTTTTTAAATCGTTTGAGTTTTGTAGCTGCCTGCAGAGATCTATCTAGCAGAGCGAAGAATGCCTTGTTGTCTGTTATGAAGAAATTGTGATTAAAATAACTCGCTGGAACTCTTTATCAAAATTTTGGACTCTCAGATACGACTTCTGGTACAACACGGTTCAGAATTTTTGTGGGGACTTGATAGGAATGCTGTTGTGTATTGCGAATCTGTTCACTTACTCGGTCTTAAAAAGTTTTTAGGTGTTGAAATGAGAACACCAAATGATTTAGTTTATGGAGAAACCAATAGATACCCAAACTATGTTAATTATGCTGTTAAATACATTCGCTATTGGTTAAAATTACTGAAAATGAATATTCATAGACTGCCATTTAAATCTTACAATATGTTATATGATTTAGACCAAAGAGGCAAACGAAATTGGGTGTCAAATGTACGAATGTGTTTGTATAAACTTGGATTTGGGTATGCATGGGAGCATCAAGTAGCAGGTGATGAAAATAGATTTGTACAAATGTTTCGCCAAAGACTGACAGACTGTAGGTGGCAAGAGTGGGAAAGCCACATTCATTCAAGTGAAAGGTTTAGTATGTATAGAATGTATATGTTTAATCATACAATGAAGAGATACCTTCTGTGTAACGTGAACAGACACCTGTAATGTACTCTAACCAGATTCAAATTTGGTATTTCTGATATAAAAGTACACATATATCGTTATAAAACCGTGAGTAATTCAGAATCATTATGTCCTCTGTGCGAGGAATCCAGAGAGGATGAAGTTCATTTTGTTTTGAAGTGCCCTACCCGAACAGACCTTCGAGTTAATTTTATCCCGAAGAAATATTATACATATCCATGTCTGTTTTTTTAGATTATGTTTATTGATGTCATCGACTTACAATGAAACAATGTAAAGTCTAGCTTTGTATCTATTTCGAACACTTCAGCTGCGAAAAACAATAGTATCCTAATTGTTGTGGTATCTGGTTATGTTTATTGTGTTCACATAGTTGTAGCGACGCATGTTAAATCCTGTTATCGCCTCCAGTTCATATGGGGGCTATGGCCTTAGATGAATAAATCATCTGAATCTGAATCTCTCTCTCTCTCTCTCTCTCTCTCTCTCTCTCTCTCTCTCTCTCTCTCCCATTTTTTTCTTTCCTTCACTTTTTTTTTCTTTCTTCTTTTTTTTTTGTTTTTGTTTTTTTTGTTTTTTGTTGTTTTTTTGTTATTGCAAGTTATTCTTTAAATCTGCATTGTATTTCGTTGTATTCATCTACCTGTTGAATTTGTACGTTTGTTTTATTTCGTTAATGATATGCTCTCAAGGCTTTGACCAGCCCCTTTGGTATTTGCTTATGTCAGGCATTTGCTTTTCTTTTCTTTTTTCTCCCCCCCCTCCTCCGCCACCACCCCCACCCCCCTCCTCCACCACAAACACACACACCCCACTACCACCACCACCAACAACAACCACCTACCCCTCCTCGTTCTCATTTTCTTCATGTTCCCTTTTCTCTGATATGATTTTGTCATTCCTTCTGTTTTCATTTTCCAAGAGAAAGGACCTCAGAGGGGGTTTCAATTTATACTTCTCTCTTTCTTTCAGTTGAAAAAAAAAGAAGCAAAATGACAAGGCATTCAATTCTTTTTTTTAGAATTTTCAAGATAAACACACACACACACACGTACACACACGCACGGACGTACGCATGCACTTACAACACACACACACACACACACACACACACACACACACACACACGTGCATACATACACGCGCACACAAACGCATACATGCTCGCATACGCATATAGACACGCGCAAGCGCACACACACACACACACACACACACACACACACACACACACACACACACACCACTTAAAGAAAAAAATAAACCACGTTGCAGAATGGTGTGTTAGGCATAAAGTATATACAAACGTGGGAAACAATGCTGATTTTAACTAGTGATTCCAGGTGTCCAACTCTTTCTCAAGAATTCTGTTTTTTTTTTTTTTTTTTCTTTTCCTGACATGAGCATTTTTATAAACTCTAATCTTTTCACACGTTCGATTGTTGATTTATTTACGTATTTACTTATATATTCATTCATTCGTTCCATCTATCTATCTCTATTTTTTTCTTTTAATTATTTCATTTATCAATCTATCTCTCTATTTATTTATTTATTTATTCATTTTTCTCTCTGTCTATTTGTATCTATTCAATTTGTTCATTTCATTTATCCACTTATTTATTTACCTATTTATTTATATGTTTATTATTTCATTTATTATTCTTTTTTCTTTGTCTGTTTTTGTTGTTGTTTTTTTGTTTTTGTTTTTTTTTCGTTTATGTGTGAAATAGTTTTAAGCAGATTCGTTTTGACGCTTTCCGTTTATTTATTCTTCCATGCTGGCATTGAATGTGTTGTTGTTCTTGATGTTTTTTGTTTTTGTTATTTTTAATTTTATGAAAAGCAATTTGACAAGCCATTGACATTTCTTGTCCCCATTCTCTCTCTCTGTTTAAAGAAAAAAATATATATATTCCTATCTTACAATGCCTGGATTGATCATTGTGTTTCTATTGTGATTATAATACGAGCATGTCACCAGCGATTTTTTATATTGTTGTTGCTATGTATTGTATTGAACTGTATTGCATTGAACTGTATTGTATTGTACTGCATCGCATTGCATTGCGTTGTATTGTGTATTATCACGACATATTTCTCTAGAGTGCCTTGCCACATTGCAGCGCCACCCTTGTGTGTGTGTGTGTGTGTGTGTGTGTGTGTGTGTGTGTGCTTTGTTTTTTTTTGTGTGTGGAGTTTTTTCTTCGTTTGTTGTTCTGTGTGTGTGTGTGTTTGCTTTGCTGTGTTGTGTTGTTTTTTGGTGTTTTTTGGGGTGGGTTTTTTTTTCGTTTGTTGTTCTCTGTCTGTATGTGTGTGTGTGTGTGTGTGTGTGTGTGTGTGTGTTTTTTGTTTTGTTTTTTGTTTTCGTTTGTTGTTCTGTGTGTGTGTGTGTGTGTGTGTGTGTTTGCTTTGGTATTTTGGGTGTTTTTGTGTGTGTGTGTGTGTGTTATATTTTTCGTTTGTTGTTCTCTGTGTGTGTGTGTGTGTGTTTGTTTTGTTTTTTTGTTTGTTTTTTTTTTGCTTTGTTTTTTGTTTGTTTGTTGTTGTTTTTTGTTGCTGTTTTTTTTCGTTTGTTGTTCTCTCTCTCTCTCTCTCTCTCTCTCTCTCTCTCTCTGTTTGCTTTGTTGTTGTTTTTTTTTGTTGTTGTTTTTTTCTTCTTTTGTTTTTCGTTTGTGTGTGTGTTTGCTTTGTTTTTTGTTTGTTTGTTGTTGTTTTTTGTTTGTTTGTTTTTTTCGTTTGTTGTTCTCTCTCTCTCTGTGTGTGTGTGTGATTGTTTTGTTTTTTTGTGATTTTTGTGTGTGTTTTTTTCTTCTTTTTTTTTTTTCATTTTTTGTTCTGTGTGTGTGTGTGTGTGTGTGTGTTTCTTGTTGTTGTTTGCTTTTTGTTTATTCTTGTTTTCCCTGTCCCCAAGTATCTATTTGTTTTACTGTGTTTGCCTTAGCTGTTCTTAGCCACACATCTTCCAGAATCTGTTCCTCTAGTCATGAGCATTAGTATGCGTTAAAGGAAAACTCCCCCATCGAAACTGGAGACCAACAAAGAATGAGGCCAGGAGATGAAATGATTAACAAATAGTAAAGAGTGGCAACTCTCTCCATTCACAAGGTAAACAACTTCATGTCAGTGCTGTTTACGCTACCGAATCAGCGAGCACACAGGTAAATAAAAGATACATTGGAACAAACCCAGACACTTCCTCAAAAAAAAAAAAAAAAAAAAAAAAGGAAGCGCCGGGCCTGTCCTTATATCGATCATTTGACATGTGCACACAGCAGCAAAGACAGAAGAAATGTGCAAACACAAATTTAGCTGTTATTCAAGACTGGCATAGCCTCTTTAATCCTGAACAAGCCGCACAGAACACATGGACGCTACAGAGCAAAACACATGGTTGCCTCGATGATGAAGACCAGGGAATCAATCTTGTGGCCTTCTCCAGGAAAGGAAGTCGTGATACTCACAACAAGTAAGCAGAATTTAAAAAAAAAAAAACAGACAAATAAATAAATAAATAAAAATAAAAAACCCATAACACAACAAGTTTGCAATACATATATATTTTTTTTTTCTTTAAGAAGACGAAGAAGAAGCAGGATATGGGAGATTAAGTTGTCCTTTTTTAGATTAAAACTCAGGAAGTTATGATTGACAAGTGACAGGGTGCGGCGATTGACTTTTTTTCCACTCCCAGAGAGAGAGAGAGAGAGAGAGAGAGAGGCTAAGGAGGAGAGAAAAGTTTTCTGTTCTAATAAACAGGAGTTTAAAGGTATTTAGGTCATGAGGACGTTCGTTCAAATAGTGGGGGGAAAACCAACACGATTTCCTGTCGAGCATGAAGGGAACATTCGAGTGTGACAGACTGTGATTAGGTATGTTGTTGTTGCTGTTGTTGTTGATGATGTTGTTGCTGTTGTTGTTTTTGTTGTTTGTTTGTTTTGGGTTTTTTTAAATTGTTTTAAATGAAACAGACAGATGGAGAAAGACAGACAGACAATCAGACAGAACAAGCAGATTATAGAGATAACGCAGAGCGACAGAGAGAGAGAGAGAAAGAGAGAGAGAGAGAGAGAGAGAGAGAATGAATGAATGAATGAATGAATGAATGGTTTATTCGTATAGGCCATTGCCCCTCATGAAAGGGTGTCAGGATAAAAAACGCATTTGAGAAAAAAAACCAAAAAAAACAACAAACAAACAAACAAACAAAAAACAAAAAAAACACCGAAAAAACAAGACAAATGTCATACTTTGTCCAGCGATATACACTCAGCTTAGTACACAGTAGAAATGAATAGCACATGCATATTTAACTACACTCGGTAAATTTATACACATTCATTCACACACACACACACACACACACACACACACACACAGAGAGAGAGAGAGAGGGAGGGAGAAGCGAAAGTGAGAGACTGCATCGCCTGAGACAGGGAGCAAAAACATGCAGAAAGAGAAGAAGGGAGAGAAGAGGGAGCAGAAAGACGGACAATTCTCCCCCCCCCCCCCCCCCCCCCCCCCCCCCCCCCCCCCCCCTTCTTCTTTTTCCCTTTTTTTTTTTTTCCTTGCTGATGGAAAACGATTCACGCAAAAACTGGCTTGTTTCTATTGTGTGTTCCGTCCTTTTGTCCCACCAAGTGAACGAGGAAAGAAGGAGAAAATCAATATGCCGTCAGCAAATGATAATGATATCAGCCAAAAAATAAATAAATAATAATAATCAATTAATTAATTTTAAAAAAATAATAATAATAATAACGATACAAAAGAGAGATGTGAGGACCAGACTTGTCTGCCTGGCAGTCAGATACAAAATCAGAAATAAGCAGACAGATAGATAGACAATTTAAGAAATTGAATTAGTTTAATCTGCACTGTTTTGGGGGGGTTTGTGGTTGTTTTTTTCTCTTCCACACCATGTGCAGTGTGTATATATTATTCTTATACACGTATCTGACTCCGACGCAGCCCCCTGTGGGGATGCCAGGGGGTCTTTCAGTAAAAAAAAAAAAAAAAAAAAAAAAAAAAGCATCCCCGCTTTCTGGAAATTATGTGCTGGAAATTTCCTCTTTTCTATCACTCTCTTTGTTTCTGCACCCCCCCCCCCCCTTTTTTTTTTCTTCCTTCACTGTTGTCTCCTTTTATCAGCATTCCCAGTCCATTCCCCCTTTCTTTTTTTTCAAACAAGCCGTGACACTTTTTTCTCTCTCTTTTCCGCAGTCTATGATGTACTATCTATGCTGTTTTGTTCAAGCGATTAGGTAGTGAGATGTAAACACTTGGATGGGCACTAGCTGCCCATTATGCAGTGGTTTATGCCTATGTGGCATTTTTGTGTATCTTTTTGTTTGGCTTTGAAATATCGTTGTTGTTTTCTTTTCTTTTCTTTTTTTTTACTTTTTTGATTTTTTTTGTTGTTTTTGTTGTTTTTTTGTAATCTGGGGATGATAGATTAAGCGGAATGGCCGGCGTCCTCGGCATGGCCTAGTCTTAATTGCCATAAAGAGCTAAATGGTTGGGATACTGTGTCATGAACTGTGCTTTGTGGGTTTGTATAAGTGTTTTTATTGTAAATGTGACAGTTTGTGTTGACGCGGTTGAGCATTTGTATGGTTTGACATGTCCTGATTTGGCCCTGTGCGGTCGGCTGGACTATAAGCAACAACAACAACACGAACAGGTTTGTTTTGCCCTCGGCTGAGAAACGTTCCGCCGGGTGATTTTTTTTCTTGTCCAAGATGTAACGGCTTCGATATGTGGACACTTGATCTGCTTTGGCTTCTCTAGCGTTAGTGTGCCTTGCGTCACGAAATATCCTGTTACAGAAATGGAACTGAACAACAACAGCAACAACAACAACAACGACGAAAACGACAAACGGTGTTTGAAACAGAGACAGACAGTGAAAGAGAGCTCCCACCTATCTCTCTCTCTCTCTCTCCCCCTCTCTCTCTGGCAACATTCATTCATTTCTTCTGTCTGTTCCCGTCTTATCTTTCTCCTTGTTACTCTCTCTGTCTGTCTGTTTCTCTGCCTGCCACCATGTCTCTCTCTTATTCTCTCTCTCTCTCTCTCTCTCTCTCTCTCTCTCCTGTGACTCTCAGACAGGAAGTCAGTTGGTATTCCCGCCCTTTGATCATGAAAGAGAGAAATTGAATGGACCGCGTTGTAGTTTCTGTCAGCCTCAGTGTCGAACACGCAGATCTCCACAAAACGGCTACATGTTGGGGTGTGCTTGAGGCGATGGCAACGTCACCTTTACTACTGACTTTAAAGAATTTCCTAGATAATCGAGATTTTCCAAAATGATATGATTTGAACGGTGTTATCACCTCGAATACCGTAATCGATTTATGATGCAATAAAAACAACGTAATCGATTTATGACGCAATAAAAACAACAACAAAAAACACCTTACTTTTAGATTTTTTTAACGTGATTTGCAGGCGCACTGTAGCAAGTCTACATAATCTCAAACTGAATGTGCTTGGTCCGAATCTGCTAACATACTCTTTTTTTCTCTTTTCTCCGAAGCTTTATAGTTTTTAATACAGAAATATTTTAACTTTGCTTTTCTTTTATTTTCTTTCTTTCTTTCCTTTTTTTTTTTTTTTTTTTTTTTTTACTGAATGTAGTGTGTACCACAAGTGAGTCTTGAAGGCCTTGCCTCTCTTGTGATGACAAATCGATTTGCCAGGACTTTGCGTTTTATTTTGTTACACTGTTCTAACTAGTTGTGTGACATGTAACGATCGGCCACAAAAAATTGATAAAGCAAACAGTGACATCACCAAGAGTATACACTTACCTTTGTGCATTGTCACCATTGTCGTGTCAGTTTATAGTTTATGATCCTCGTGACAGTAGTTTAGAGTTTGTGTTCGTTTTGATTTTAAACAAGAGACCGGTCAATGAGCTGGGCATGCTCTCGCTTCTCTTTATTGACAGCTGAGGCATGATTCAACGAACAGGGTTAGACATTTCAAGGAGACGTGTCTTTTTGTGTTGTTGTTTTAAAACTGTCTGTTTCTGTCTCTGGCAGTCTGTCTCTGTTTGTCTCTGGCAGTCTGTCACTCTTTCTCTCTGTCTCTCTTTCTCTGTCTGTCTGTCTCTGTCTCTGCCTCTCTCTCTCTCTGTCTGTCTGTCCTCTCTCTGTGAAATACTTGAGGAAGTGGATTTTTGTCACAAAATGGATAACTGCCTATCCTGGTCAGATCATACCAAGGTGCTGTGAAATTTACATCCCACAAAATATTAACACCATAAACAGTGAAACGAAATTTTCTTGAAAAATTACCCATCTATTCCTATACTGATTTCAATATCAATTACGCATCAATTAATGATTACTTGAGATTCAGCATGATTTTATGGTGACATTCCCAAACCGCGGTTAAGCCTACATAGGCGGGGCATACAAATATTTCCTATGAAATATTCAACTCTATCAGTTACACGAATTTAGATATCCTCACACTGAATTCGCCCGAACTGGGATACAGCGTGTGGAAGGTTCCTCACACAACGACTGATTCTACATAGCGGTGCTTTAAAACTAGTGTTACCAAAACCTACAGCATAATTTCCTATGGGACTGTGCCATTTTGGACAGCCCTCCATTTGAAATCGAAACAAACAAACAAACAAAATGAAGCAGTTTTCATGTTCAAAGTATTATCTCGTTGTTCTGCACCATCAATTTCAAGAACGTTGCGTATTTCTGTTAGTCGCTGTGCTCATAAAATGACGCTACCTCTTTCTGGATTTTATTTTATTTTATTTTAGTGTGTGTGTGTGTGTGTGTGTGTGTGTGTGTGTGTGTGTGTGTGTGTGTGATCCAGCTTCACGTTACCTAGTGGTTTGCTTTGGAATAACACTTCAACCTCTTGGAAAGTGCACACCGCACTAGATAACTTCAGAAGTGTGCGTATTCCGACATGTAATGAAAGTCTTTGCCAACACGTCCAAATGATTTTATTCGATTTTGTTTCTTCTTCTTCTTTATCTGTTTGTCTGCGTGTCTGTTTCTGTCTGACTTTCCGTCTGCCCCTCCCTCCTTCCTGGGGGGACGAGAAATAAACTTTTTGCCTTGCCTTGCCCTGCCTTGCCCTCCCTTCTCCCCCTCTCACCCCCCTCTCTCTCTCTCTTTCTCTCTCACTCTCTCTCACTAAACAATTAAAATCTGCACCTGTCAGAATGCTTTTGCATGTTTTGGTATGTTTGTGAGTATGTGTGTATAAATGCAACATGTTATTTTATGTGTGCATGTGTTTTTTCGTCACGCATGCCAGATGAAAAACAAAAAGGCATATGCATGCTCATTCCACGTCACTCATTAAAAAAAAAAAAGAAAAAGAAAAAAAAAAAGAAGTTCGTTCGTTCTTGTCTTCCTTTCGAGTTTTTCTTTCTTTAGCCAGGTGTCATCAATTCTATGCTGATGGTAATCACTATATTGCGCATCACCAGTTTTTGCCATTGAAACTCTGTTTTCCTTGTTTACAAGATGTCATGGTTTGGCTTTCACCTTGACATTGTAGAACAGATTGTTAAAAAACAAAACAAAAACAAAAAAACACCCAAGCAACCAACCAACCAAACAAAAATACAACAATGGAGACAACGCAACTATTGAAATAAATGTCATTCGGTGTTCTTTGTTCGACGTAGATGTTTGAATTCTACCTTGAGCAACGTTTGCTGTTGGTGGTACTAAACGGTTTTTTTTTCTTCTTGGTGTTAAAAATGGAGGGAAATAAAATATTGCGACCTTGGGACTGCAGCTTTTGCGAAGAAAAAAAAAAGACAGTATCGCGATCCTAGAATTAGTATGTATGCTTTGACACTAATGTTATAATTCTTTTTCATTTCGTGACACTGTCACATCATATTCAGGCCCAACACTCAGCTTATGATTATCACAGATTGACATAAGTTTTGTAGTTGGGCCAACATCAGAGTGAGAGCTGTATTATCAATTGTTTCTCTATTGCAATGAGAAATCATTTTACAGCTAGGACTATGACTCTCAAACTAGGAGGCAAAATTGCACTGGCTCTTAGTGCTGCAGCCTTGGGGGCTAATTGGCCTTTGGGAAACAACCCCACGCCGACTGTCCCAAAACCTCCTTGGCCAAGAGAGTGGGGATGTAACTTGGGCAAGACCCTCTCCAGTATAATCAAATTCAAGCCCAGATAGTCGGGGGCAGCAGTTACCTCCTCTGCTGTTCTGATGGTCATAGTCGAAAACGAATAACTATCATTTTCGGCCATGCCTCTCTCCCCAAAGCACAACCTGTGGATTGGTTCAGGGCCAGCATACTGGTCTGGGTCGGCGGATTTCAGTTTCATTCTTTTAAACAGGCGTCACTGGGTTCGGATAAATCCAGATATGCGAAACCTCAAATGTCTGACTATTTGTATTTGTATTTGTATTTCTTTTTTATCACAACAGATTTCTCTGTGTGAAATTCGGGCTGCTCTCCCCAGGGAGAGCGCGTCGCTACACTACAGCGCCACCCTATTTTTTTGGTATTTTTTCCTGCGTGCAGTTTTATTTGTTTTTCCTATCGCAGTGGATTTTTCTACAGAATTTTGCCAGGAACAACCCTTTTGTTGCCGTGGGTTCTTTTGCGTGCGCTAAGTGCACACGGGACCTCGGTTTATCGTCTCATCCGAATGACTAGCAGCATAGCCCAACGCGTTGACTTACTTTGACTTATGCCTCTTGACTCCTTGTGGAGCATAGGGCTGCCACAGGACTCCTCCAGCGGACTCGGGTTTTGGCTGTCCTCTTCAGCCGGGACCATGTCCATCCGGCTGCCTTCATCTCATCCTCCGTACTTCTTCTCCAGGTCTGCTTTGGTCATAGCCCAACGTGTTAGGCATATATATTCATGTGCCTGTCATAGACTTGTGGATGTCTTCTACAAAACCGTTTTTTGCCCAAGGACAACACATATGTTGTCATGGGCTCCTTTTCCAATGCGTCTGTGGCTGCCTTCACCTCTACACTCCATCTCGCTCTCTGCGATCGGCTTCGGATACACTCTGTTTACGCATACCCGGATTCAAACACTCGACTGTTGGCCGCCGTTCTTTCTCTGTCTCAGGACCTTGCAATTGGAATGAACTTCCTCTTTCTCTTCGTCAGGTCTCCGCACTCAGCTCTACCAAGTCTGGTCTTAAAACCCGCCTCTTCCCAAAATAGCTTCCCTTCCCTGCCTCTTCCTTGTCTGCCCACGGGACCTCGGTTCATCCCCTCATACTAACGACTGGAAGCTCTTCCAGTCAAGCTTTGGAGGAAATGGCGAGGCCGGGATTCGAACCTGGACCCTCATGCAGACTGTATTGGCAGATAAGGGTCTTGATCATTCTGCCACCTTCCCACTTTAGGGGATATCCTCTCTTCACACTGAGCCCCAGGGGTATTTTTTGTTTGTTTGTTTTTTTCTAGGTTTTGTTTGGTTTTGTTTTTAGTTTGTTTTTATAGTGGTGTGTGTGTGT
>NC_134901.1:19295933-19308433 GCF_041734735.1 Babylonia areolata
TTCTCTCATCGTTTTCTTCTTGGCAACAGATTCATCAAATGGTTTACTGTCCGTTGCAATACTGTCTGGTTGTGTTTCGTCGTTTCTTTTCTTGACATTACATTTCTGTTGGCTTTTCTGTCACTGGCCAAGATTATTCCGGGGAAGAACGATAAGTGGGGGGGGGGTGGGGGGGGGGGGAATTGTTGGTGTTGTTGTTTTTTGTGTTCATGACCAAGAGGATGTTTACGGAGGTGGGTTTATTTTGTTATTGTTACAGCGTGTGTGTTTGTGTGTGAGTGCGTTTGATTGTATTCGGATATCTATCTATATATCTGTCAATCTCTCTCTCTCTCTCTCTCTCTCTCTCTCTCTATATATATATATATATATATATATATATATATATATATATATATATATATATATGAATACAGACATATAGATATATCTGTGTGTGTGTGTGTGTGTATGTGTGTGTGTGTGTGTGTGTGTGTGTGTGTGTGTGTGTGTGTGTGTGTGTGCTTTCTTCATACACATTCGTATTTTAGATCGCATTTTCTCATTTTTCCTTTTTCCTTTGTGTACTCCATGTAGACGAAGACAGATAACAATAGAATAGACAACTGGAAAAATGGGCGGAGACTAAATTCGTAGTCCTGACGTTATAAATACATACATACACACACACACACACACACACACACACACACACACACATATATATATATATATATATATATATATATATATATATATATATATATATATATATATGTGTGTGTGTGTGTGTGTGTGTGTGTGTGTGTGTGTGGTTCACTTCCTCTCCATCTCAATTTTTTATCAACCCATCCCTCCCTTTTCCTCAGCTCCTCTCCTCTCTCTCTCTCTCTCTCTCTCTCTCTCTCTCTCTTCCCCCTCTCTCTCTCTTCCCTCTCTGTCTCTCCCCCATCTCTCTCTTTCTCTCTCTCCCCCTCTCTCTCTCTTTCTCTACCTCTTCCCTCTCTCTCTCTCCCTCTCCCCTCTTTCTCTCTCTCTCTTTCTCTCCCTCTCTCTCTCTCACCCCCCTCTCTCTACCTCTCCCCCTCTATCTCCACCCCCCCTCTCTCTCTCCCCTCTCTCTCTCCTCTCTCTTTCCCTCTTTCTCCTTCTCTCTCCCTCTCTCTCTCCCCCCCTCTTTCTCACTCACTCGTTTACTGTGTATGTCATGAGTGGTTCAGCTGGAAGTTGGGAGGTGGCAGAGTTCTTTTAAGACATTTATCTGCAAACACTATGTTCATGAGGGTCTTGGTTCGATTCCTGGTCTCGCTCTTTCTCCCCCAAGTTTGACTGGAACATCAAACTGAGAGCGTCAAGTCATTCGTATGAAACGATTAACTCTCTCCATACGAACGGCGAAAGAGACGACGTTAACAGCGTTTCTCCCCAATTACCACCATCAAAATATTACAAGCGGAAGGCTCTTAACACTGAAGAGGTGAATGTTGACAAAGAATACCACAATTCTGACGACGGAAGCTAAAGGTTGGGTCATTCAGACACCCACTGGACATCCGAGGGGTCTGTGTAGAGGAGAAGAGAGGACTGGCCGTACTGAGTGAGTTAAACCGAGGTCTCTTGTGCAGCACACACTACTTAGGCACTGGGAAAAAAGAAAAAGAAAAAAAAAGCTTGTGGCAACGTAGGTATTTGTTCTCTGGCGAAAATCATGTAGAAGATACCCCAGTCCGGCGCGTTTGGTTTATGTTGCTAGCAGGCAGGCAATTGCCCAGCAACCAGCAACAACCATCTACCTGAAGATCTAGTTATCAGTCCCATCCGTATGTAATATGCAGCTTCTGTTCAAACGTCTGTGTGTGTGTGTGTGTGTGTGAGTATGCACAAATTTTTATATTGATATGCACTTGTATGTATCCTAATTTCTACTGTATGTGTATGATTTTCGATTTATGTTCGTATTTTGTTATGTACAACCCCCCCCCCTCCCCACCCATCCACCCCCACCCCGCGCCCCACCCCACAACTCCCCTCCACCCGCCGCTCCCTCCCCCCTCCCCAATATTCCTTGTGACCCTGGTACACTTGGTAATAAAGACATATTCTATTCTAATCTATTCTATTCTATTCTACTAGATGCGTGGAGTAGTGTATGGGCCCCATGCGTTTGTCTGAACGCGATGACGCCTCCATGGGGGAAAACTGAAACTAAACGGATAATATGTGGAGGGTTGCAGCAACATCATTCAGCCCCAACCCAAACACAGTGTCATGGACAGCTTTATATATATATATATATATATATATATATATATATATATATATATATATATATATATCTTCAGTTTAACGTCTCTTCACTATAAGTGTTTTTAGACGGAAAGGAGTGAAGAAGTGGATAGAGGAAAAGGAATGCATGTGAATATTAGTGTAAAAAAAAAAAAGTATTCATGTTATGTATCAGAGGAAAAGTATATTATAAGAAAAGGTCTAAAGAGATTGTGGTGTGTTCTGAATGAGGTGTCATGGGAAGGAGAATATGTATATGCATAACAACAAGTATTAACCTACAACAATGTAAATATAAATAACATTAATTATAACACATCAAAGGAGGATACCAACTGGACTGGAGTTTAAAATTTCCGAAAACATTCGAAGCAATGAATAATCATTCAAAATCTTTTTCAGTGGCTAATGAAATATTGGAAGAAAAGTCATCAACTACATCTTTATTTTTCATTTTGGTTTTAATGCTACTCTACCCTCCCCTCTGTGCTAGAAACTTCCTCTTTTCTAACGGTTTGTTTGCTTGTTTGTTTGTTTGTTTCTTCTTCCATTTCTTTCTGTGGCTTCCTCTTTTCTTATTGTCTGCCTTGCTGGCCTATTCACGTTTTTTCTGAGTGAAGAAAGCCTTGAATATATATATATATATATATATATATATATATGTGTGTGTGTGTGTGTGTGTGTGTGTGTGTGTGTGCATTTTTTTTCTGGACTTGATGATTGGGGTTTTCACTACGTTATATTCGTTTGTTGTAATTTTTTTTTTTACACATAGATTTTGTGAGGTGTTTTTATTGTTGTTTTGTTTCTGTGTGCTTGTTATTGCATTTAGTTTTCTGTCTTACGTATATAACAATGGTCATGTTCAGATTTGCTTTAATAATCTTCTGTCGAAAAAAAAGACATAAAAAAAGACGGAATGATCAACTTGAGAGTAATTATATATATATATATATATATATATATATATATATATATATATATATATATATATATATATATATGTATATAGGCTTCTGTCCATGGATGTGACTGTAATAATGCCTGGTTTTCTCTTCTTCTTTTTTCTTGTTGTTTTGGATTGATTGTTTGTTTGTTTGTTTGTTTCTGGTTTTTCTCAAGCTCTTACGGGGTCGATATTGATTTTTATTTTACAGATTTGTTAGCTCCTCTGGGCTGGGCTTTTTAAAGGAAACTCACTTAAGTGACTCACTCAGTGAAACGATTATTGCGTCAAGAGACACCCCTCCCCCCTCGCCCCCCCCCCCCAAACCCTCCCTCCACCCCCACCCCCAACCCCACCCCCCACCCCCCCCACACACACCCCCCCAGGCAAAGAAACAAAACGAACCTGAAACAGGAGACAAAGAGGGGAGAGGAAAGGTGGAGGATAAAACATCATTCTGATAGCCATATGTCCATTGTCCAGAAGAAGAAAAAAAAACCCAGAAGAAGAGTTGGGGTGAAATAAAACCAGAGCCATTACACAGAGAAATGGAAAACGGGGACAATGGAACCTGAAGCGTCTATCAGCTGACCGTAATACCCGCTTGTTTGTTTTTCTACAGGGGTTTTGTTGTTGTTGTTGTTGTTTTTATCTAGTCTTGTTGCCGGTGTAGCAAGCGTGATAGTACCCCCCCCCCCTCCGCCCCCCCCCCCCCCCCCCCCCACACACACACACACACCAACACCCACCCCCCAGGCAAAGAAACAAAACGAACCTGAAACAGGAGACAAAGAGGGGAGAGGGAAGGTGGAGGATAAAACATCATTCTGATAGCCATATGTCCATCGCCCAGAAGAAGAAAAACAAACAAAAAAAAAAAACCCAGAAGAAGAGTAGGGGTGAAATAAAACCAGAGCCATTACACAGAGAAATGGAAAACGGGGACAATGGAGCCTGAAGCGTCTATCAGCTGACCGTAATACCCGCTTGTTTGTTTTTCTACAGGGGTTTTGTTGTTGTTGTTGTTGTTTTTATCTAGTCTTGTTGCCGGTGTAGCAAGCGTGATAGTACCCCCCCTCCACCCATCCCCCCGGCCCCCCTTTGTTTTTGACTCACTTGTGGAAACAATGATTATGTGTAATAACCTTGTGTTTGGTTCTCTGTGTCTCTCTGTCTCTGTCTGTCTGTCTGTCTGTCTGTCTCTCTATATGCATGTGCGTGTGCGTGCGTGTGTGTGTGTGTGTGTGTGTGTGTTATTTCTTTATTTCATTGTTTTTGTTTTCCTCTCTTATATATTCCTGTTAATACCATGCTTTCATTCTTCTTTAGTATTGTGTAGTGTAGACCCTATTCAGGGCGGGGACCGGATTTCTTTAAAACAGCACACCAGTGCGTATCTATCTTCCTCAAAATAAAGAATTTTGTCTTGTCTCGTCTTGTCTTCTCTCTCTCTCTCTCTGTCACTGTGTGCATGTCTGTGTATGTGTGTCTGTATCTGTTTCTGTGTCTGTGTCTGTGTGTCCGTGGTTAACGTTAACATTGTCATTTTCCCTGGAAATACTTTGTCTGCCAATAACAAATTATGATTAAACATAGTGGGGAATAATATTCACAGTCATACCTGTAATGGATGATGAAATTGTAAGTCTGCCGGATTAAGCTGTATTTCCGGATCATGAACGGTTTATTTCGTTGCCGATCTGCATCCAAAAAATCACAACTGTGATGTTTGGGTTTGAAGACGTTATGACTTCGTTTTCATGGTCGCATTTAAAAAAAAAAAGGAAATACAAATTCTGGACAGAACACACACAGTGACGCTAATTACACACCATCAACGTATTTATTCAGAATGGATGTTTTAAAGTGGATATCGAATTAAATAGAATGAATATAAAAGAGAAATTGAACTGACCGGGTTGTAGTTTCTGTAAGCCTATGGAACACGGATCTCTTCAGATCTGGAGAAAACGGCTACAGTTTGCGGTGTGCCTGAGGCGATGGCAACGTCTCCTTCACCGTGGACTGAAGAGAATTTCTTAAATGGTCGAAACATACCAAAATAACATGATTTAAACGGCGTTATCACCTCGAATACCGATATCGATTTAGCACCCTAAAAAAACTTCCTTTTTTCCCCAACTGCATTGGTAGGCACGCTTTAGGGCTGTCAGTACGTCTACTTACTCTCAACCCGAAGATACTTGGTTCGAATCCACTATTATGTCTCCCTTGCTTTCTCCGAACTTTATGACATCAGATGCAGAACATATTTTAATGATTTTTTTTTACTGGATAAAATGTGTATCACAAGTGAGACATGAAGGCATTGCCTCTCTCTTTTTAAATTTCTATTCTATTTCATGAAGAAGAAAAAATAGTCCTGGGATTCATCTGGCTAACGTAGATTAACTACCCACCGAGGTCTATGTAGAAATAATTAGTTAACCACCGAGGTGTATGTAGACTAACCTGGAATGATTCCCGGGGTGTGTGTGTGTGTGGGGGGGGGGGGGTTAACAAACTCCAAACTAATCAGAACTGACTTCCCCATCCCCCACACCCCTAGGTGGATGCTTCCTCCACCCCATGGCCCCCACCCCCTCCTCCCATCCACCCCCCCACACCCCCACCACCCTCCTCCCCACCCACCAGCGCCCCTCTCGTAATAGCTATGGGGATCATTCCAAGGCTATCGCCTGCTTGACATGACATAAGGAGGTCAGTTTGGCCCAGTCAGAATCAACGCAAGTTGTCGAAGAGGAAATTCTCTCGCATCTTTGCTTCTGTAAAGTTGTACTGTAGAGAAAGGGGGCAGGGGAGTGGAGAGATCCTTGATTAAACCCATACGGGGTTCGAATCTCGGTAACGGCGCCTGGTGGGTGAAGGGTGGAGATCTTTTTCCCCCCGATCTCCCAGGTCAGCTTAAAAGTGCAGATCTGCTAGTGTCTGAACCCCCTTCGCGTGTACACGGCAACAGAAGATCAAATACGCATGTTTAATAAAGATCCTGTAATCCACGTCAGCGTTCGGTGGGTTATGGAAACAAGAACATACCCAGCATGCACACCCCCGAAAACGGAGTATGGCTGCCTGCGTGGCGGGGTAAAAACGGCCATGCACAGAAAAGCCCACTCGTGTACTTAGGAGTGAACGTGGGAGATGCAGCCCACGAACGAAGAAGAAGAAGAAGAAGAAACCCAAAGGGAGTATTTTCCAAATTAGGGGAGGGGGTGAGGGGGGTGAGGGGGGTGGGTGGGGTTGATCTTGACTAGCCACAATAGACGCCCTAGCGGTTTTGGGGAGGGGAATGGGGTCATACGAGGCTAGCCCAGAATGAACCCCGGGGTACCATCCAGCAGGTAGGGGGCGGGGGGGGGGGGGATAGTTTTACACTGCTACACCGGTTTTAGCTGTCAGTCAGAGTGGTCTTTGTTGCCCAACTGAATGAAAATTGTCCAGGCTTAATGTCAATCTTTTGGGGAGGACGGAGCGAAGGGGTGGATAGGGGCTAAGGGATTGTCATTGGGAGTGATTTCTCGCACGCATGAACATGCATGCATGCACTCACCATCGGTCGGAGAAGAGTTCGCTCGTCATGCACACGCATGGGTTTGTGTGTGTGTGTGTGTGTGTGTGCGTGTGTGTGTGTGTGTGTGTGTGTGTGTGTGTGTGTGTGCGTGTGTGTGTGTGTGCGTGTGTGTGTGCGTGTGTGTGTGTGTGTGTGTGTGCACGTGCGCGCGCGCGCGCGTGTGTGTGGGTGCGTTTGTGGTACAATCAACAACAACAAAATGAGTTCCAGGCATACAACAGGTTCCAGGATAAGAGGTGTGAGAGGGCTAAAATTCACAAGACTAACATCCACGTTTTTTGTGGGTTTTTTTTTTTTTTTTGTATCTGAAAGCCCTCTCACAGCAGAAAAAAAAACTCCGAGAGACAAAATGAAACAACCCAAAACACAGACTGGGACAGTTATCAGAATTCCATTGATTCCAGCGAACCATTGCCGTCATAAAGAAATAATAAGAAACTTCGTGTGTAAATAACATCACTCAGATTCTGCAGATGCAGCAAAAAGAGGGACCTGCTTGGAGACAGGATCAGAACTAGGTGTGTACTGCTTCTGCTGTTGTTGTTGCTGCTGCTGCTGTGAGAACACCTGACTCTTCTAGTCAATGGGAGAAGATCCCACAATGTGCAGATTGGGGTAGTAAGGTGATGGTTGGGGGAGGTGGGGCACGGGGTGGGGGTGGGGAGCGGGGTGGGAGGGAGCGGGGGGGGGATGATTGGAGTTGCCAGTAAATATCTTAAGATGTTGTTGTTTATGTATTATATTTATTAGTGGTCAGTTTGTGTTGCAATGTGTCGCATCGTGTTGCATCGTGCAAGGTGAGCAGAGAAACAGGCCGAAGGGGTGGGTGGGTGGGTGGGGCAGGGAGGGGAATGGGGCGGGGGGGGGGGCGGGTATGCAAGAAAGCAACAACATCAACAATTGCAACAACAACAACTTCAAGAAACATTTCCTGCGCGCATTTGGAAAGGGTTACATTCAATCAACATAAGATAAAGTATTTTCGATGTGGAGCAGTGGAGGGAACACACACACACACACACACACACACACACACACACAGAGAGAGAGAGAGAGAGAGAGAGCGTGCGCACGCACGCACACAGCGACAGATATCGATAAAATGAAAGAGTGAGGTTGTGTGTGTCAGTGTGTACGTGCGTTTGTCCCTGCGCGTGTCTATCTGTGTGTGTGTGTGTGTGTGAGTGGGTGCACGTGCGCTTTCGTTTATGTGTGCGTTTAGAGAGAGAGAGAGACAACATTAATGAAAGTAAATAATGATAAAATGATATATTAAAATGAGGGGTGGGTGGAGGTGGGGATTCAAATTCCATTTATTTGCGGAAATAATCATTGCCATCATTTTCCTTTCTTTTTTTTTTTTTTTTTTGTTCGTTTTGTCTGTTTTTTTCGGGGGTGGGGTTGGGGGGTGGCGAGAGGGGGAGAGGGTACGGGAGAAGGGGATGTGGGTGTGTCATAATATAACCGTCCATGCTCCTTTTCTTCCCAGATGCCTTCCCAGCTCTCCTTCATCCCTCTCTCCCCCACCCCCACCCACCCCCCACCCCCCCCCCACCCCCCACCACACCACGCTCCGCCCAGCGACCCTCCCCTCCCCTCCCCTCCCCTCCCCTACCCTAACTACAGCTGTCCCCAGGCTCTCCTGTCTACTAGCAGTGCACAAAGCACAGGGAGCTATCCCGTTTTAAGAGTCGCCGTCAGGCCACACACCAGTGGAGACGCTGCGCTACAGTATAGACAGACGTCCGTCATCTCGGCTCGGGGAAACTGTTGTATGGTGTGGTGTGGTGTGGTGTGGTGTGGTGTGTGTCTTATGTGTGTGTCCCCGCACCCTCTCTCTCTTCCCACCCCCCCAACAACCCCCACCTCCTCCCACACTCATGTGGGCGTTCATGCGTATGACCGTTTTTACCCACGTCTCATAGGCAGCCATACTCCGTTTTCGCGGATATGCATGCATGTTCTTGTTTCCATAATCCACTGAACGTTGATATTGATTATGGACTACATGGATCGTCGACGTGCGTATTTGATCTTCTGCATACGTGTACAGACACCAGCAGGTCTACGCACATGCTGACCTGGGAGACTGACAAAAAAAAAGAAAAAGAAAAAGAAAAAAAAAAAATATATATATATATATATATATATATATATATATATATATATATATATATATATTTTAAATATATATATCCGCCCTTAACACAGCAGATGCGGTGCGCCGAAACTGGGGACCGACCTGAGGAAACTCGGGCGATAATTCATCGCATCATCCACTCGGCCACGGCACCCGTCTAAAGGTAATTTCAAGTCTGTATGATGTAAAACGCACAACGCAGTATGATATAAAGCACACAACGCTGTATGATATAAAACACAACGCGGAGGGGGCGAGGTGGGGGTGTGTGTGGGGGGGGGGGGGGGCGAGGGGGGGAGGCAGGAGAGTGTGTGTGTGTGTGTGTGTGTGTGTGTGTGTGTGTGTGTGTATTATGTTTCATTCTGAAAAGGCCATTACCGCATTTGACACGGTATTTCAGCTTTGACACGCTGTAATTGTTTATTCACACCGCAACGTTATCGGGATAGGGGAAACAGAAACCGAGAGAGAGAGAGAGGGGGGTGGGGGGGGTTGGATGGGGGCAGGAGACTGTTCCTGGGTGGGAGGTGGTGGATTGTGGGGATGCAGAAAGAGAGAGAGAAAGGAAGGGAGGGAGAGAGAGAGAGGGAGGAAGACAGAGAGACAGACGGAGGTGGTGCATTCATGTCTAAACATAGGCCCATCATAAAGGGGTGTGTGAACATTATGTAGTGTAAACATCACATCACGGTAGATTGTGAACAATCGAAAAAAAAAAGGCAGACAGACAGAGACATAAAAGATACACAGACAGACAGAGAATGGGACAAAGAGACAGATAGACAGACAGACAGACATACAGACAGATAAGACAGACGATGATAATGATACTGATTTTAATGTCCATTTAGCAATGAAGCCCTTTGGACGCGGGGTCCATTACAAACAATCGTGAGCAACGATATATATATATATATATATATATATATATATATATATATATATATATATATATATCATAAAAGGACATTTGGTACGCCCAGTCTAATGATACAAAGCCCTGGGCGTTTACAATAAGAAATGCAATGACGCGTGCATACTAAAAACACACAAATACACACCCGCACGCACAGATCATCCCATTCCATCTCCATTCCCACAAACCCACACCCTCTCCACACAAAATGTAGACACACACGCGCTCGCGCATACCGATCGTTCAAGGCGTATGAACATGTGTACGTTTGAAAATAATAAAAACAATAGAAGTAAAAAAAAGATAATAATAAATTGATCAAAACATAAAAGTGAAGACAAGGAGTTATTTACTGATTTGAATGGCTGGAAATAAATGAGTTTTTTTTCAAAGAGGTTTTGGAAGAAGGGCAAGAAACAGCATGACGGACAGGAAACGGGAGTGAGTTCCACGCGGAAGAAGCCTGGAAAGAGAAAGTGCGTTTTCCATCATTTTGATCTGGTTCTGAAGGAGGGAATTTTTAAGAGATGGTCATCACCTGATGACTGGAGCTGGCGTGATGGAGAGTAGTAATGCAGAAGCTCAGAAAAGTAAGGAGACATGCCCAAACATAAATTTGAAGCACAGGAGAGAGAGTTTGTAATCTATTCTTTTCTCAGTAGGTAACCAGTGGAGGGAGTGAAGGAGAGGAGTAATATGAGCAGTTTTGGGAGAGCGGACGATGAGCCGTGCGGCATGGTTTGGGGATTCCCTGAAGTCCGGATAACAAGTAGTTGAGGCATCCAGCGAGCAAAGAATTACAGTAGTCAAGCCTAGATAGGACCAGGGAACACACGGGGTTTTTGTTGCATCCTGAGACCGAAAGTGCCGAACAGAGCCTATTCTACGTAACTCAAGGCAACATATCTGACAGACCGAGGAAATCTGCCGTTCAAAAGATAGAGTCTGGTCTACGTAAACACCAAGGTTGCGAACATTTTTTTTTTAAGTTTGAGTATTGCACCCATTTAATATATATATATATATATATATATATATATATATATATATATATATATGTGTGTGCGTGTGTGTGTGTGTGTGTGTGTGTGTGTGTGTGTGTGTGTGTGTGTGTTCTACGGCATTTTCTCAGTAACCTACGAACATTTCTTCTAGTCTTCTCGCATTCTTCATCAAACCAGTTCTTATGATGTTTATTTTTATCCACCCTAAATCTTTTCTTCATGCATACTGCACACTCTCGAATGCAATCATTGAATAAATCCAAGGCTTCATTAATGTTAACATCAATCAGATCAAGAGCTGTCTGTAATTTATCATGCATTTCTAGTTCATTGATTCTCCTGTAATAAGTTTGACTATGTTCCTCACTCCACACAAATTTTTCTATCACTTGCTTATCATTATCATCTCTCATTCTAAATGAATTATAAGCTAAAAATGCAATGCGAAATTCAACAGGAAAATGATCAGATTCAAATCTGTCAACGACATTTAATTTACATAAATCGCAAGCAAGTTCATAAAGATCGTTTGATAAAATGAAGTAATCGTTAACACTGCAACCAGTTTCACATGAGAATGTGTAGCGACCTTCCCGGTCTCCATTACAGACTCCATTCAAAATAATCAAATTTTGGGCAGTGCACATGTTTAACAGAGATTTTCCATAAGCGTTGGTATGTGTATCTTGGGAAGAGCGACAAACAGTTATAGAACAGCTCTTGAACTGAAAGTCAGTGTTACCGTTTACCAGCTGTGATGGAGAAAGATTAGAAATTCGACTGTTTAAGTCGCCACATATAATTATATAAACATCTTCATACATGAATATCAAGTCAGTCAAACAGTCTTCAAGTATGTCAATCCCTTGATTATAGTCAAAGTGTACATAAAAAGGAGAGCCTTCTGGTGCGCACATGAAACACATACATAGAGAATATCTTTAGGGTAACCAAATAAACGTTTGTCAATTAGAAACGCACAAATGTTTTCATATCTAATTTCCAGTTTGCGTACATAAGGATCAAACACTTTTTAAAATAAACAAATTACACCACCCGATTTTCTCCCTTGTCTTGTGAATTTGACGGCAGGTTTACACTTAAAGCCATTGAAAAGATCAGCTTCACAATTTTCTTCAAACGTTTCAACGAGACAAATGGAATCAAAAGTAGAAATATACGCTAGAAAGTTGGGAAATATAAACTTTGAACGTAAACCGTTGACATTCCATGATAAAAAAAGAAAAAAAAAAGAGAATGCAAAGGGAAAATAAATCGTCTCTGGGAAATTGTTTCCCATGAATAGAAAAAGGACAAACACTATTTACAGGAGTCCATTCCTTCCGAATAACATTGTCCGAAGGACCCCTTTCCCCCTCTGTAACAACAAGCGAGGCACGAGAAATTGTTTGAAGCGAGAACGGACACGAGCTGACATTACCATGACCTGCTGGAGAAACCAGCACCCGCACTGAATTTCCACGTGTCTCGCGTGAGGCCGTATCCGTATTCTGACTGGAAACACTTGAGAATGAACCGGTGTAGGTCCAGCATTTTTACCTGTGTGAGATTTTGCCTCAGCAGGGAAAATGCAATCATTGGGCCGGCCGAACCTCTATTTCACTTCCCTCAGAGAA